>NC_134094.1:65873566-66199566 GCF_000715075.1 Nicotiana tabacum | reverse complement strand
GACACTCCTCTAACACATGTTAATTGCGACAAAATACGGAACACGTTGTATGAAAAGCTCGTTGCTTATGCAAAGACTATCTTGGCCGAAACCTCTTCTTAAGTAACTATGAGAAGCTTGAATTAAGCTCTTCAGTAAAATGACGTTAAAAGGTATGGAAAGTTTTGTTGAACTTTGAAGAGATTAAGATTGGCATTCCTAACAGAAGCTTTAAGAGAAATTACGTTAATGAAGTTATGGAAAGTGTTTATGAGAATTCTTTCATAAGACATTGTAGTTATTATTCAACTCTTTTTAAATAGCCCCACAATTAAGCTTGGTGTCACACTTCTTTCTCAAAGTGTGACACCTTACAATCTTTAATGCTTAGTCATTTAAGTGTAAAGGATGATTGCCACGTTAGGGGGGTTAAATCTTATCCTATCCCACTTTTTAATAATTACCCAATAATTAATCAATTACCTACTTAATTAAGAACTATCTCAAATTACTTAAAATACTACTCACTTTTAATACACATTATATAACTTACTATCATGGTCATGTGGTACCATACAAATAAATACATATACTATTATTTTATTAAAATATCCATCTAAAAATACATATATTTTCTCAACTTCTAATTTTTCTAATCTCATATAAAGAATAAAACTTCTCGTATGCTTAATTCTTAAAATGGTAAAAAGATAACCTTCTTTTCTTGTGAGAAAATAATTTCTATTTTTGCAATAAAGAAAATCTCAAAAACTTTCTTATATTATGTATATAATTTACCATATCCGAAAATATTAATAACTATATAAAATCATACTTTTTAAATATTTTTATACAATAAATGCTTCACTCAAAATAAATACTATATCAAAATATATCTAACAATATCAAAGTTGTAAACTTACGGGGTCTTATGGTCACAAATCCTCTGTAGAAAAGTACGGGATGTAACATCCTTTCCCCCTTTAGAATATTCGTCCTCGAATGTTAACTCTTAGAGATTTACAAAACTTTCACTAGGGTCTCCTCTGTAAATTAAACTAAAACCCAAACTATATCTGAGGTCTCTACTATTCACAACCTTTTGTAGTTGAGTATCTCGAACCTTCTCCACCTTTACTCTATCTTACTTACTTTTCAATATCGCATCGTATCTTCTGTTTCTTTCATAACCTTTCTTCCACATTATGCATTAAAGCTCTATTGTAATACATGCACCTCTGGTACAGACAAAATCTCGCGAAAGCTTCATACTGACTTCTTACGACTCAGCTCTATGGCACGATCTGGAAACAAAAGAAGGGTAAAATTTCCTAAATGCCCTATAGACTCTCAATTATAAATGTGGCGCACAACACATCCATAAGTGATACTCTACTAGGCATGGCTTTGTACACTCCCTAGGACACGACCCGCTCTGACACCACTTTGTCATGCCACAAACTTGGGGAGGCGTGGCTGGCACCCAGTGTCGTGCTGGCCCGAGTGAACCACTGTGTAACTCATTTGTTTTTCTTCTGTAACTATCATGGGCCAACATGGCCACAACTCATAATGTATATCTATAAGTGGGCAACACTATTTCAGTGAACCATTTTTCTTAAAACATGAATACATATGGGCCGCCAGGGCCTTGGACATACTGTATAAAATGAACCTTTGCCTACAAAGCCTCTAGGATTATTTGATATCAAATGGGACAGGGTACCGGCCTACCCATAAGTCTTTAGCAAAACTCTGATACGATGACTTATAAGCTCGGCTGGACTCCGAATGAGGTGGAGTCTTACCGATCCTTTGCTGAATGCCAATCTCGTCTACTATGAGGGCTCGTCATACTGATTATCTATACTTGCAGGCATAAATGCAGCATCCCCAACAAAAGGGCATCAGTACAAATAATGTACTGAGTATGAGAGGCAGAACCGAGACATAATAATAAGTCAACATTAATTAAAGACATATAACAATCAACATAAATCCCTGAAGTACCACCGTATATGCATACTTATTATACTTACATATATACAATGCTTCTCTTTGAGACTATTATCCATATCGTATGATGCATGACTGCCAAACTGATCAGTGGTAACTGCTCGACCGGCCGTAGCTCGATGGTAAATATGTAACTGCCCAACCAGCCATAGCTCGGTGGTAAATATATAACTGCACAACTGGCTGTAGCTCGATGGTAAATGCATGACTGCCCAACCGGCCGTAACTCGGTGGTAAATGAATATTCATGTCTGCCCAACTGGCGGTAAATAATGATACATAACTGCCCAACTGGTGGTAACTGCCTAACCAACCGTAGTTCGGTGGTAAATGCATGACTGCCCCCCCCCCCCCCCCCCCCGCCCGTAGCACGGTAGTAAATGAATATTCATGTCTGCCCAACCAGCGATAAATAATGATACATAACTGCCCAACCGGTGATAACTACCCAACCGGCCGTAGCACGGTGGTAAATGCATGAAGATGCATGTATCATAATACTTCAATAGGGAACTAGATACATAATTAGACATGCTTGAATGTAACTTTACCAGAATAAATAACATAGATATCCTTAACTGCTAAGAGTAGAACCACTTATGGAATAACATTACGTTTACGTATCGTTACTTGGATCATGCCAAAAGAAAAGGAGTGATAACCTTAACATACCTGAGTCGATTCTCTTGACACTCCTCTAATACATGTTAATTGCAACGAAACACAGAACACCTTGTATGAAAAGTTCGTTGCTTATGCAAAGACTATCTTGGCCGAAACCTCTCCTTAAGTAACTATGAGAAGCTTGAATTAAGCTCTACAGAAAATGACGTTAAAAGGTATGGAAAGTTTTGTTGAACTTTGAAGAGATTAAGATTGTCATTCCTAACAAAAGCTTTAAGAGAAATTACGTTAATGAAGTTATGGAAAGTATTTGTGAGAATTCTTTCATATGACATTGTAGTAATTATTCAACTCTTTTTAGGTGGCCCCACAATTAAGCTTGGTGTCACACTTCTTTCTCAAAGTGTGACACCTTACAATCTTTAATGCTTGGTCATTTAAGTGTAAAGGATGATTGCCACGTTGGGGGGTGTTAAATCTTATCCCACTTTTTAATAATTACCTAATAATTAATCAACTACCCACATAATTAAGAACTATCTCAAATTACTTAAAATACTGTGCACTTTTAATACACATTATATAACTTACTATCATGGTCAGGTGGAACCATACAAATAAATACATACACTATTATTTCATTAAAACATCCATGTAAAAATACATATATTTTCTCAACTTCTAATTTTCCTAATCTCATATAAAGAATAAAACTTCTCGTATGCTTAATTCTTAAAATGGTAAAAAGATAACCTTCTTTTCTTGTGAGAAAATAATTTTTATTTTTAGAATAAAGAAAATCTCAAAAACTTTCTTATATTATGTATATAATTTACCATATCCGAAAATATTAATAACTATATAAAATCATACTTTTTAAATATTTTTATACAATAATTGTTTCACTCAAAATAAATACCATATCAAAATGTATCTAACAATATCAAAGTTGTAAACTTACGGGGTCTTATGGTCACAAATCCTCTGTAGAAAAGTACGGGATGTAACATCCTTTCCCCTTTAGAACATTCGTCCTCGAATGTTAACTCTTAGAGATTTACAAAACTTTCACTAGGGTCTCCTCTGTAAATTAAACTAAACCCCAAACTATATCTGAGGTCTCTACTATTCACAACCTTTTGTAGTTGAGTATCTCGAACCTTCTCCACCTTTACTTTATCTTACTTACTTTTCAATATCGCATCGTATCTTCTGTTTCTTTCATAACCTTTCTTCCACATTATGCATTAAAGCTCTACTGTAATACATGCACCTCTGGTACAGACAAAATCTCGCGAAAGCTTCATACTGACTTCTTACGACTCAGCTCTATGGCACGATCTGGAAACAAAAGAAGGGTAAAATTTCCTAAATGCCCTATAGACTCTCAATTATAAATGTGGCGCACAACACATCCATAAGTGATACTCTACTAGGCATGGCTTTGTACACTCCCTAGGACACGACCCTCTCTGACACCACTTTGTCACGCCACAAACTTGGGGAGGCGTGGCTGGCACCCAGTGTCGTGCTGGCCCGAGTGAACCACTGTGTAACTCATTTGTTTTTCTTCTGTAACTATCATGGGCCAACATGGCCACAACTCATAATGTATATCTATAAGTGGGCAACACTATTTCAGTGAACCATTTTTCATAAAACATGAATACATATGGGCCGCCAGGGCCTTAGACATACTGTATAAAATGAACTTATGCCTACAAAGCCTCTAGGATTATTTGATATCAAATGGGACAGGGTACCGGCCTACCCATAAGTCTTTAGCAAAACTCTGATACGATGACTTATAAGCTCGGCTGGA
The DNA here is from genome assembly GCF_000715075.1 of Nicotiana tabacum. Taxonomy (NCBI): domain Eukaryota; kingdom Viridiplantae; phylum Streptophyta; class Magnoliopsida; order Solanales; family Solanaceae; genus Nicotiana; species Nicotiana tabacum. The sequence goes on along the minus strand of NC_134094.1, from coordinate 66,195,125 downwards.
CTCCGAATGAGGTGGAGTCTTACCGATCCTTTGCTGAATGCCAATCTCGTCTACTATGAGGGCTCGTCATACTGATTATCTATACTTGCAGGCATAAATGCAGCATCCCCAACAAAAGGGCGTCAGTACAAATAATGTACTGAGTATGAGAGGGAGAACCGAGACATAATAGTAAGTCAACATTAATTAAAGACATATAAGAATCAACATGAATCCCTGAAGTACCACCGTATATGCATACTTATTATACTTACATATATACAATGCTTCTCTTTGAGACTATTATCCATATCGTATGATGCATGACTGCCAAACTGATCAGTGGTAACTGCTCGACCGGCCGTAGCTCGATGGTAAATATGTAACTGCCCAACTAGCCATAGCTCGGTGGTAAATGTATAACTGCCCAACCGGCTGTAGCTCGATGGTAAATGCATGACTGCCCGACTGGCCGTAGCTCGGTGGTAAATGAATATTCATATCTGCCCAACCGGCGGTAAATAATGATACATAACTGCCCAACTGGTGGTAACTGCCCAACCAACCGTAGTTCGGTGGTAAATACATGACTGCCCCCCCGCCCGTAGCATGATGGTAAATGAATATTCATGTCTGCCCAACCGGTGGTAACTGCCCAACCGGCCGTAGCAGGGTGGTAAATGCATGAAGATGCATGTATCACTATATTAAAAACATTAACATCTTTATCATAATACTTCAATAGGGAACTAGATACATAATTAGACATGCTTGAATGTAACTTTACCAGAATAAATAACATAGATATCCTTAACTGCTAAGAGTAGAACCACTTATGGAATAATATTACGTTTACGTATCGTTACTTGGATCATGCCAAAAGAAAAGGAGTGATAACCTTAACATACCTGAGTCGATTCTCTTGACACTCCTCTAACACATGTTAATTGCAACGAAACACAGAACACGTTGTATGAAAAGTTCGTTGCTTATGCAAAGACTATCTTGGTCGAAACCTCTCCTTAAGTAACTATGAGAAGCTTGAATTAAGCTCTACAGAAAATGACGTTAAAAGGTATGGAAAGTTTTGTTGAACTTTGAAGAGATTAAGATTGTCATTCCTAACAAAAGCTTTAAGAGAAATTACGTTAATGAAGTTATGGAAAGTATTTGTGAGAATTCTTTCATATGATATTGTAGTAATTATTCAACTCTTTTTAGGTGGCCCCACAATTAAGCTTGGTGTCACACTTCTTTCTCAAAGTGTGACACCTTACAATCTCTAATGCTTGGTCATTTAAGTGTAAAGGATGATTGCCACGTTTGGGGGGTGTTAAATCTTATCCCACTTTTTAATAATTACCTAATAATTAATCAACTATCCACATAATTAAGAACTATCTCAAATTACTTAAAATACTGTGCACTTTTAATACACATTATATAACTTACTATCATGGTCAGGTGGAACCATACAAATAAATACATACACTATTATTTCATTAAAACATCCAAGTAAAAATACATATATTTTCTCAAATTCTAATTTTCCTAATCTTATATAAAGAATAAAACTTCTCGTATGCTTAATTCTTAAAATGGTAAAAAGATAACCTTCTTTTCTTGTGAGAAAATAATTTCTATTTTTACAATAAAGAAAATCTCAAAAACTTTCTTATATTATGTATATAATTTACCATATCCGAAAATATTAATAACTATATAAAATCATACTTTTTAAATATTTTTATACAATAAATGTTCCACTCAAAATAAATACCATATCAAAATGTATCTAATGGTATCAAAGTTGTAAACTTATGGGGTCTTATGGTCATAAATTCTCTGTAGAAAAGTACGGGATGTAACACCGAGGCTCATGCTTCCAGGTATTCCGTGCATTCAGGTTGTACGAAGATGTATCACGACCTCGAGGAAGTCTATTGGTGGAATAACATGAAAAGGAATGTGTCGGACTTTGTGGCAAGGTGTCCGAATTATCAGCAAGTGAAGGCCGAACATCAACGACCTGGTGGGTTGGCACAAAACATAAAAATTTCAATGTGGAAGTGGAAAATGATTAATATGGAATTTGTGGTAGGATTACCTCGCACTTCGCGCAAGTTTGACTCAATTTGGGTGACCGTGGACGGACTCACAAAATTAGCCCACTTCTTGCCTGTTAAATGTACCGATATAGCGAAATAGTATGCTCACTTGTATATCAAGAAAATAGTGAGGCTACATGGTACTCCCGTTTCTATCATTTCCGATCGAGGGGCTCAGTTCACGGCAAATTTTTGGAAGAAATTTCAGCAAGTTTTGGGTACTCAGGTGAATCTTAGTTCAACTTTCCATCCACAGACCGACGGGCAAGCAGAGGGACTATTCAAACACTTGAGGACATGTTGCGTGCTTGTGTTCTTCATTTCAAGGGTAGTTGAGATGATCATTGGCCACTCATAACAACAACTTTCATGCAAATATTCAGATGGTACCATTTGAGGCATTATATGGTAGGAGATGTAGATATCCCATTGGGTGGTTCAAGATTGGGGAAGCAGAGTTGATAGGGCCAGTGCATCAGGCTATGGAAAAAGTTAAAATCATAAAGGAGTGGTTGAAAACTACTCAGAGTCATCAAAAATCCTATTCGGATATTTGTCGTAGAGACTTAGAGTTCAAAGAAGATGACTGGGTATTCTTGAAGGTTTCCCCTATGAAGGGTATTATGCTGTTTGGGAAAAAGGGGAAATTGAGTCCGAGGTATGTCGGTCCATACAAAATCATCCAGAGGATCGGTCAGGTGGTGTACAAACATGAGATACCACCCGAGATGTCATTAGTGCACCCTGTATTCCATGTGTCTATGCCAAGAAAGTAGTTGGAGATCCGTCAGCTATTGTGCCGGTTGAGACCATTAATGTTAATGAAGAATTGTCATATAAAGAAATTCCAATTGCCATTCTTGATAGGCAAGTCCGAAAGTGGAGAAATAAATAAATTGCCTTCGTGAAAGTGTTATGGCGAAACCGGCAGGTTGGAGAGGCCACGTGGGAGGCCGAGGAAGAAATGCAGAAGAAGTATCCTTACTTGTTTGAATAGCTGTGTAATCCTTTCTTTTTATGAACTTGTCGCCTATGAATTTAGTATCACTTGTTAAGTTAATGTAAATGTGTTCCTTTTGATTATATGTTGTTTACATGAGGCCACGGTTGGTGTGGTTATGAGTTATATTATGTTATTGGATTCTGTATACATTTGTAAGATATGTTTCTAGGACTCTCTGACAAGTGGATAGGCCTAGTTACAAAGGAAACTCTGGCAAAATTTTTGGAAATTTAGAAAGCTAGTTAAATTTGGGGTTGCTGGTGTAGGGTATGAAAGCTGAGTTGCATGAGGTGATAATAGTAGACCCTGAACCTTATTCGAGGATGAATGATCTTAAGTGGGGGAGGATGTAAGGCCCCATAAAATTTTTCCTAAAAACCCTGGGTTCCGTGATGCCAAGGTAGGCGTAGAAGTTAATAATAGTAGAAATTCTTGGATTGAACAGTGCACTGGGAGTTGAAGAAAAATATTGGGCAGAAGTATGCACTTCTGCAGTGCATTCTGTGGCCGCAGAACCACTATGCAGAACGCAGACTGATTGTAGAATGGGGTAGATTTTTGGGGCATTTTGATGCTCAATTTTGCAGCCAATATGAGACCGCATAACTGTTTCGCGGGCCGCATTCTTGTCGCATATCCCGCCTTGGGATTTTTTGGAGTGAAGTTCTGCGGTGCACTATGCAACCGTAGAACCGTTCTGTGGTGCATTATGCCACTGCAGAACCTGTCTGCGGGCCGCATAGTGACCGCAGACCAGATCAGTTCTTTTCCAGTTTCGCCCCCCTCCCCATTTTTGCGGTCATTATGCGGACCGCATAACCATTATGCGGTCGCATATGCGACCACAGAACCTGTTCTGAAGCTTCATTTTTGGGGTTTTTAAACCCGACCCTATTTTGTTAAAACACATCCCATGGACCATTTTGATCATATTGTTCTTCAATTCTCACTTAAAATCTTGAAGATTATCAAGGGAGGCACCTAGGTCTTCTTCCTAAGAGGTAAGATTCTATCACCCAAACTCTTAATTTCAAAATGTAACTAGAATGGGCCATTAGTAAGGTAATTTATGGGGATGGGAGTGCTTACCTTGCATGCATGTATCCTTATAATATGTGGGAAGATTGTGAGCTAAAAATGATAGGGGAAGGATGGAATCCTCCACAAAAAGGGTCTTAAGGCATTGATGCATACCTAGTGTTTGATAATATGCTCAAATGAGCTAAAACCATGTTCATCTTCCTAATTTTGGTTCAATTTTGTTATATTGCTAAAATAGATTGAAGTGGCTAATATTCTGGAACATCTTAGAGTTTTAAGGAGCTCAATTGAGGTATGTTGGCTAAATCCCCTTCTTCTTAGAATCGAACCCCACAGTGATAATGTAATTGGAGTAAGCCCTTGATCATTATAGAATTGGCGATTTCTAACGTGTTTGTGTTGAAGGATGTAAGTTCAATATTTATTCTAAATGCTTCATCATGTTATCTTGTCATTGAGGATGTGTTTAAAAATGTGGAATATGTGTTAGAAATGTTAAGACTTTATATCAAGATTGAAATAAAGGTTGTTATGCCAAATTGTAGGAAAAGCCTCTATGTGCCTAAGATTCTCAAATTGCTCAAATGTGAATTTAATGTCTTGAATGGAGGGCCTTGTTATTGTTGATAATGATAATTATATTGAATGTAGAAAAAGGGGTCTGGAAATATGAAATACGGCCAGGTGCCTAGAATGACTTTGTAATCATAATCACTAGTGTTAGTGAATCGAAAGTATATGAAAAAAGTATGATGTGAGGTGATTGACTGAAAAAGGTAACATCTCGTATGAGATGGCTTAGCCGGTCGGGCTGAGATCGGACTCTGTATAAGGATACAGTGGTATTGTGGATGAAATTGTGAAAAGGGTTGATGTCTCAAATGAGATGGCCTAGCCGATCGGGCCGTGATCGGACGCCATACCGCACACATGGTGGTACTGTGCTGGAAAGTTATAATGAAATTGTGGTAATGTCTCAGAGGAGGCGGCCTAGCCGATCGGGCCGAGATTGGACTCCGTGTAAGAATACAGAGGTATGGTAAATTGTGGAACATCGGTACTAAAGGTCACCCAACCTAGTAATATGGAAATTGTCTTGAAAATGTATATGATCCTTAACTTGTTATTTTACTATTATTTGAAGCCCTTATTGAATTCTTGACTGTTCCTCTTGTATTATTATTCATTCTATTGAGTTGGTGTTTAGCTATACATACTAGTGCTATTTGAGGGTACTAACGTCCCTTTTGCCGGAGGCGCTGCATCTTTAAATGGATGCAGGTGGTTTCATAGCAGACAGTGCAGATCCCAGATAGTGCTACATCCTATTCTCAGCGGACTCGGTGAGCCCCATTTCATTCTAGGGTCATGTATTGTACCTTTTGTTTATATTATGGTCACTTTTTGAGGTATAGCCGGGGCATTGTTGCCGGCACCATCTTTACTCTCTTTTGTATCTTTAGACGCTACGTAGACACTATGTGGGTTGTATATGGGTGTTGGGAATGTCAAACAAGTTATGTTATGTTTGATCACTTGTTCCACTTGAACTATAAGAAATGTGTATTTTGAGACTTAAAGGCGCAATGACTAATGAAATGAAGTAGGATTGTATGAATGAGATTCCTACTGTATAATTAATTAAATCACATCTTTTTTTGATCATGGGTTAATTGGGTAGAAAGTATCTAACATGCTTGCTCGGTCAGGTTCACTCGGTTGAGCGTCGGTTGCGCTTCCCGAGGTTGGGGCGTGACAACTTGACCAAGGTTTAACTTTTGAAATGACATCAGGATGGTGTTTTGAGGGTTCCGATAGGTTCGTATGATTATTTTGGACTTAGGTCTATGTCCGGATTTGGATTTGGAAGTTCCTAGGTTGATTTGGCCTTATTTTGGAAAAAGTTGGAAATTTGAAGGTTTGGAAAGTTCATAAGTTTAACCAGTAGTTGACTTTGGGACTATCGGGTTCGGATTGTTGTTCCGAAAATTAGAATAGGTTGTTGTGTCATTTGGAACTTTTGTGCAAAGTTTGGGTTCATTTCGATTAATTAGGCTTGAATCAGACACTTGGTTTGAAGTTGGAAGTTCATGAACTTAGGAGATTGATCTTGATCGACGATTCTTCTTTTTGATGTTAATTACGGTGTTTGTATCCTTTGTATACGTTTGGGTGATGTATTAAATCTTCCTATATGATTGGACGAGGTCTCGGGGGACTCGGGTGTGTTTTGGATGGATTTCAAATCATTTGGGTTTGGGTTGGCAGTTCTGGTTCTGGTTTTTTGCACCTGCGAGGTATGGTGGGGAGGTGTGAGTCCGCAGGTGCGGACTTGGGATCGTAGATTTGTAACACCCCGGAAAATTTCGAAGTACTTTAGCACTGTTAAGAAAGTTGATGTGCGTTAATTATATTCTTTTGTGTGAAAACGAGAACTATTAATGGGATGGATATCAATTGGATACGATAATAAGTGTACGAGTCATATTATAAGTGATGTGGGGTCTAGGGAGAGCCCTAAGTCCAAGTCAAGTTGGAAATTTCATAATAGACTAAAGTTCCAAATAAGTACGCACAAAACTATATATATATATATATATATATATATATATATATATGTAAGGAGTTAGGTGATGTATGACCTATCAAATTAAAGGTCTTTGAGTCTAGATTCCAACTCTTCAAACCATTCGTCATTTGGACATTCCTACAAGAAGTTATGACTAAATTACCAAAGGCTGGCGGAGGAGCCTGCGGATGTAAAGCATCCGAGGCCTCGTCCGAATAAGAGGCTGGCAGTGAAGTGATGCCATAGTGTCCAGGTCCGCATCCGAGCTTCAAAGAGGAGTGAAGTGGGGATGCGAAGCATCCAGGGCCGCATCCGAAACCCAGAAATCTGGGCCTATAAATACAAGGTCGGGGAAGGGGCATATTTTGAGTATTTGGGGGTTAGGGTTCTTGAGGTGAAGGGACGATTTTGAGCTCAAATCAAGTCCAATCAACCAAGGTAAATTGTTAATGATGTTTTGGGTTGATTATTACTTAATATACATGAGTTCTAACATCACTCTTACATCCAAATACAAGATTTCATCATCAAATCCTCAAGAACACAAAAATCACCAAAGTTGTGATTTTTCAAGATTGATCTATTAGAGGTAATTCCAGTGCTTCAAACTCATTTATTATAAGTAGTTAGAAGTATTTGAAGAATTTGTTACAAGTTTTAATGGTTGAAAGATTGGATTATAAAACTCTAGTTCATGGCATGAATAGTACTTTTGAGAAAATAAGAGAGAAGGTGAATGGAAATCTTGGCGACGAAATTTATTAATACAATAAACCTATGGAATTTGTTACTAATATTGGTTCCATTGGATGTTGTCATTGTAGATTGAACTTGCTTAGTATAGTACATCGTTGTAGTATCATTAAGATAAGGATTGAGGTATGTATGGCTAAACCCTCTTCTTTTTAGAATCCAATTCCACGGTGTTCATGTAATTGAAGTAAGACCTTGATAATTATTGAATTGGCTATTCCTAATGTGGTTGTGTCGAAGAATATATGTTCAATATTTATTCTAAATGTTTTATAATGTCATCTTGCCATTTGAGCATATGTTCGAAATATGGAATATGTATTAGAAATGTTAAGACTTCTTGTCAAGATCGAAATAACGGTTGTTATGACAAATTGTATGAAAAGCCTCTATGTGCCTAAGATTTCCAAATTGTTATGTTATGTGAATTTAATGTCTTGAGCGGGAAGCCTTATTGTTGTTGATAATGATTATGATAGAGATATTTGAATGTGGAAAAAGGGGACTAGAATTATGAAATACGGCCAAGTGCCAAGAATTATTTTGTAATCGTGATTACTAATGCTAATGAATCGAAAGAATATGAAAGAATTATGACGTGAGATAATTGAAATTGTGGTTATGGTTGATGTCTCAAGTGAGATGGCCTAGCCGATCGGGCCATTATCGGACGCCATGCCGCACACATGGTTGTAACTGTGCTGGAAATGATAATTGAAATTGTGGATATGGTTAATGTCTCAAATGAGATGACCTAGCCGATCGGGTCGAGATCGGACTCCATGTAAGAACACGGTGGTATTGTGGATTGTGGCATATGGCACTAAAGATTACCCAACCTAATAAGATGGAAATTGACTTGAGAACTTATGTGATCCTTACTTAATGTTTTAGTATTGTTTTGAAGCTCTTATTTAACTCATGACTGTTTCCCCCTTGTATTATTGTCCATTATATTGTGATGGTATTTTAGCTTTACATACTAGTACTATTCGACGGTACTAACGTCCCTTTTGCCGGGGGCGCTGCATCTTTCAATTGATGCAGGTGGTTACATAGCAGACAGTGTTGATCGCAGTTAGTGTTACATCATCATCTTCTCAGCAGACTCGGTGAGTCCCATTTCATTCTGGGGTCATGTATTGTATCTTTTGTTTATATTATAGTCACTTTTGAGGTATAGACGGGGCCTTGTTGTCGGTACTATCTTTACTCTCTTTTGTATCTTTAGAGGCTCCGTAGACACTATGTGGGTTGTATATGGGTGTTGGGAATGTTAACCCAGTTATGTTGTGTTTGATCACTTGTTTCGTTCGAACTATAAGAAATATGTATTTTGAGACTTAAGGGCGCAATGGCTAATCAAATGATTTAGCATCATATGTATGAACTTCCTGTTGTATAATTTATGAAATTATGTCTTTTCTTGATTATGGGTGAATTGGGTAGAAAGAATGTAACAGACTTGCTCGACTCGATTTGCTCGGCTGAGCGCCGGTCGCACTCCTCGGTATTGGGGCGTGACAAACTTGGTATCAGAGCCTAAGGTTTTAAAGTGTACTAGGATGTCTCGGAGCGGTGTCTAATAGAGTCCTTGTTATCGATGTGTTGTCGACCACATCTATAATTAGGATGCTACATGGGCATTTAGGAATAATACCCTTCTTTCATGTTTTTGATCGTGCGATAAAGCTGGTTGTAAGATTGTCCCTCCTTTAACTCCTGCGTTGCTCTAATTTTTAGTACATGGCACCTAAGAAGAAGGAAAGAACTGGCCAAAGAGCCAATGTCACCCCAGAAGTGACAGTTGATCCTATAATTGATGGTGCGGGTGAGCAGCCGAGGAGTGAGAATATTCCTCCAGTTACTACACTACCTGACTCTACTACAACTGTTCAAACCGCACATGTCCCTACACCTACTGAGGGTGCAACGGTCCCTCCAACTGATATTCCAGTTCCACCTCCAGTCCCAGCTTCCGATTCTAGTATTTCTGATGTTGATATTTGGGGAGCTATCTAGATGCTAACACAAATAGTGGCTTCTCAAGCCCAAAGATCAAATGTTGCACCCAATTCTTCTAGCCAATAAGGTGATTCTAGTGGTTCCAGGGTGAACAAGTTTTTTCAGCTAGATCCTCCAGTGTTCACGGGTGCTAATCCCGAGGAGGACCCACAAGACTTCATTGATGATATGCATAAGACTCTTTGGGTTATGCGCGCTACTGAGACAGAGGAAGTGGAGTTGGCCGCCTACCGCCTGAAAGGGGTGGCCTATTCTTGTTTGAGCTGTGGGAATACTCTCGGGAGGAGGGGAGCCCTCCAGCAAGGTGGAGCGAGTTTTCTGACGCATTCATGGACCATTTCTTGCCGGCTGAGACTAGGGCAGCTCGTGCCGCAGAGTTTGAAATTATTAAGCAAGGGAGTAGGAGTGTGTGGGAGTATCACATGGAGTTCGCGCGCCTGTAAAAATATGCAATTCTGATGTTGCCTACTATAGAGGCTAGAGTGCGCCGGCTTGTGCGGGGCCTTAGCCCTTTGGTTATCAATGAGGCCGCTACAGTTGCCTTGAATTCAGATATGAATTATGAGAAAATGGTAGCATTTTCTCAAGCTACAGAGGACCGTAAGTTGAGGAACAGAAGGGAGCGAGAGGGTACCAGCAAGGCCCGATCTGCAGGCTACTTTGGGGAGTCATTTAATGGGGGAAGATCAGCTTTCAAGGGAGGGTCATCTGGGCCATCCCAGTCTTTTGCTCAGTCTTGAGTCAGTGCACTGCCAGTAGAGGCTAGTCAGCAGTAGGCGAGTCATTTCAGGTTTAATCAGGGCAGCAAGGGACCTCACCAGCAGGGCCGATCAGGAGGGCGATTCCTGTAGCAGCAGAGGGCCCCATGCCCCAAGTGTGGGAGGATGAATTTGGGAATCTGCTACATGGACCTGCCAGTATGTTATGGGTACAGATTGAGGGGTCATATTCAGAGAGAGTGTCGTGCATCCTACCAGGGTGTGGGCAGGGGAACAACATAGTCATCCAGTTCTGCAGCTGCTACATCTTCAGCACCCCTTCTAGCTCGAGGCACCCTAACACCAGCATGGCGTGGTGCAGCTAGGGGTGGAGCACAGTGTTCGGGAGGATCCAGCCGTTTTTATTCTATGAGAGGTCGCCAGGATTCAGAGGTTTCTCCTGATATTGTCACAGGTATATTGACTGTCCAATCTCATGATGTATATGCTCTTATTGATCCCGGTTCCACTTTGTCATATGTCACACCTTATGTTGCTATGGAATTTGGGATAGAACCAGAATAGCTTCATGAGCCGTTCTCTGTATCTACTTCGGTTGGTGAGTCTATTTTGGCCACACGGGTTTATAGGGATTGTGTCGCCACGTTGCATGGTTGTGACACCGTGGTAGATCTTATTGAATTGAGAATGGTCGATTTTGATGTGATAATGGGGATGGATTGGCTTTATTCATGTTTTGCCAAGCTTGATTGTCGAACCAGAACTATTAGGTTCGAATTTCCAAATGAGCCAATTATTGAGTGGAAGGGTGATGATGTAGTGCCAAAGGGTAGGTTTATTTCTTACCTTAAGGCCATGAAAATAATCAAGAAGGGGTGTATTTACCAATTGGTCCGTGTTATGGACACCGATGTCGAGGCACCTACGCTTGAGTCCGCGCCCATTGTGAATGAATTTCCAGGAGTCTTTCCGGATGAACTCCCTGGGATCCCACTAGACAGGGAGATTGATTTTGGGATTGATGTGATGCCAGACACACATCCTATATCTATTCCACCATACAGAATGGCACCATCAGAGTTGAAGGAGCTAAAAGAACAATTGAGAGATTTGTTAGAAAAAGGTTTTATCCGGCCAAGTGTGTCGCCTTGGGGCGCACTGGTCCTTTTTGTAAGGAAGAAAGATGGGTCACTGAGAATGTGTATTGACTATCGGTAGCTCAACAAGGTCATAATCAAAAATAAATACCCACTACCAAGGATAGATGACTTGTTTGATCAATTGCAAGGTGCCAGGTACTTCTCCAAAATTGATTTAAGATCCGGGTATCATCAATTGAAAATCAGGGAGAAGGATATTCCGAAAACAATGTTTAGGACCCGGTATGGGCATTTTGAGTTTCTAGTAATGTCTTTTGGGCTAACAAATGCCCCGTCAGCCTTCGTGGATCTTATGAACCGAGTTTTCAAGCCGTTCCTCCATTCCTTTGTGATAGTGTTTATTGACGATATTCTTGTATACTCACGAAGTCGAGAGGACCATGCTGATCATCTTAGGGTAGTTCTGCAAATCCTACATTTGCACCAGTTATATGCAAAGTTTTCAAAGTGTGAATTTTGGCTTGAATCTGTCACATTCTTGGGTCATGTCATCTTTAGTGAAGGGATTAAGGTTGACCCGCAGAAAATTGCAGCTGTAAAGAATTGGCCGAGGCCTATAACTCCAACAGAGATTCACAGTTTCTTAAGCTTAGCTGGATATTACAGAAAGTTTGTGGAGGGTTTTTCTGCCCTTGCCTATCTGTTGACTAAATTGACGCAGAAGGTAATTAGGTTCCAGTGGTCAGATACATGTGAAAGGAGTTTCCGGTGTTGACCTTGACAGAAGGTGCAAATGGATTTGTGGTATATTGTGATGCTTCAAGAATTGGGGTTGGATGTGTATTAATGCAACAGGGAAAGGTGATAGCTTATGCTTCTAGGCAACTCAAGAATCATGAAAAGAACTATCCAACATATGACTTAGAACTTGCGGCGGTGGTATTTGCATTGAACAATTGGCGTCATTATTTATATGGGGTCCATGTAGATATATTCACTAACTATAAGAGCCTTCAATATCTTTTCAAGCAGAAGGAATTGAATCTGAGGCAGAGAAGATGGCTTGAGTTACTCAAGGACTACAACATCGATATCCTGTATCACCCGGGAAAGGACAATGTTGTAGCAGATGCTCTTAGCCGGAAATCTATGGGTAGTTTGGCTCACTTGGAGGCATATCAAAGGCCATTGGCCAAGGAATTTCACTGATTGGCTAGTTTGGGAGTTCGTCTTGCAGACTCTAGTGAAGGAGGGGTAATTGTGCAAAATAGGGCTGAATCATCGCTTGTTGTGGAAGTCAAAGAGAAGCAATACAATAATCTAGTGTTGGTGCAATTGAAAGAGGGGGTTCACAAACATAAGACCATGGCCTTTTCTCTTGGCATGGATTATGGTACATTAAGGTACCAAGGGCGACGATGTGTTCCAATCATGGATGATCTCCGGGAAAGAATTATGACTGAAGATCACACTTCTAGGTATTCTGTGCACCCAGGTTCTATGAAAATGTATCATGATCTTAAGGAAGTATATTGGTGGAAAAATATGAAGAGAAATATGGCGGATTTTATGGCAAGGTGTTCGAATTGTCAACAAGTGAAGGCCGAACACCAAAGGACTGGTGGGTTGGCACAAAACATAGAAATTCCAATATGGATGTGGGAAATGATTAATATGGACTTTGTGGTAGGATTACCGCGCACTCCACGCAAGTTTGACTCAATTTGGGTGATTATGGATCGACTCACGAAATCAGCACACTTTTTGCCGGTTAAGTCTACCGACATAACGGAGTAGTATGCTCAGTTGTATATCAAAGAAATAGTCGGGTTGCATGGCACCCCAGTTTCTATCATTTCTGATCGGGGAGCACAATTCACGGCTAATTTTTGGAAGACAATTCAGCAAGGTTTGGGTACTCAGGTGAATCCTAGTACAGCCTTTCACCCGCAGACTGACAGACAGGTAGAGCGGATTATTCAGATGCTTGAGGATATGTTGCGCGCTTGTGTTCTAGACTTCAAAGGTAGTTGGGATGATCATTTACCACTTATAGAATTTGCATACAACAATAGCTATCATGCTAGCATTAAAATGGCACCGTTTGAGGCTTTATATGGTAGGAGATGTAGATCTCCCATTGGGTGGTTTGAAATTGGGGAAGCAGAGTTGATAGGGCCAGACCTCGTGCATCAGGCTATGGAAAAAGTTAAAATCATAAAAGAGCGGTTGAAGACTGCTTAGAGTCATCAGAAATCCTATTCGGATGTTCGTCGTAGGGATTTAGAGTTTAAAGAAAAAGATTGGGTATTCTTGAAAGTTTCCCTCATGAAGGGTGTAATGCGATTTGGTAAGAAAGGGAAATTGAGTCCGAGGTATGTCGGACCATAAAATATTATTCAGAGGATCGGTGAGGTGGCGTACAAGCTTGAGCTACCATCTGAGATGTGATTAGTACACCCAGTGTTTCATGTGTCCATGTTAAAGATAGTAGTTGGAGATCCGACAGTCATTGTTCCAATTGAGACTAATGAGGGTAATGAAGAATTGACTTATGAAGAGATTCTGTTTTTTATTATTGACCGGCAAGTCCGAAAGTTGAGAAATAAAGAAATTATATCTGTAAAAGTGTTATGGCAAAACCAACACGTGGAAGAGGCTACTTGGGAGGCCGAGGAGGAAATGAAAAAAATATATCCTTATTTGTTTGAATAGTCATGTATTTATAAAGTTGTGATCTATGAAAAATATTCTAAGAGTTGCTTTCAATGAATTTTGTAGCATTTGAACAATTGGCGTTAAGGGTGTTCCTTTCCGGAAATATATTGCTTATGAGGCCACGGTTGGTGTTGTTTTGTATGATGTTACGTCATTGGATTATGTATATGTTGTTAGGATTGGTTTCTGGGGTTCTCTGGCAGGTGGACAGGCCTAGTTACAGGGGAAACTCTGCCGAAAGTTTTACGAATTTGTGAAGATAGCCAAATTTTAAGGGCCATATGTAAGTTGAAATTTTGGAATGGAAGTATGAGATCGATGTAGTCATAAGTTCCTATGTATAATGGTTGGAGGTATAAGGATAACCCTATTCTTAGAAGTGACTTATGAAACATTCGAGGACGAATGTTCTTAAGTGGGGGAGAATGTAACACCCCGTAAAATTTTGAAGTACTTAGCGCTATTAAGAAAGTTGATGTGCGCTAATTATATTATTTTATGTGCAGACGAGAACTATTAATGGTATGGATATCAATTGGATACGATAATAAGTGTACGAGTCATATCATAAGTGATGTGGGGTCTAGGGAGAGCCCTAAGTCAAAGTCAAGTTGGAAATTTCTCGATAGACTAAAGTTTCAAATGAGGACACACAAAACTAAACTTTGAACTATATATATATATATATATATATATATATATATATATATATATATATATATATATATGTGTGTGTGTGTGTGTGTGTGTGTGTGTGTGTGTGTGTGTGTTTAAAGTTCTTTGAGTCTAGTTTCCAAAGCTTCAAACCGTTTTTCATTTGGACATTCTTACAAGAATTTATGACCACATTACCAAAGGCTGTCGGAGGAGCCTGCGGATGCGAAGCATCCGAGGCTGCGTCCGAAAGAGAGGCTGGTAGTGAAGTGCTACCATAGCGTCCAGGTCCATATCCGAGCTTCAAAGAGGAGTGAACTGGGGATACGAAGCATCCAGGGCCGCATCCGAAATACAAGGTCAGGGAAGGGGGATATTTTGAGTATTTGGGGGTTAGGGTTCTTGAGGTCAAGGGACGATTTTGAGCTCAATTCAAGTCCAATAAACCAAGGTAGGTTGTTAATTATGTTTTGGGTTTATTATTACTCAATATACATGAGTTCTAACATCATTCTTACATCCAAATACAAGATTTCATCATCAAATCCTCAAGAATTCAAAAATCACCAAAGTTGTGATTTTTCAAGATTGATCTATTAGAGGTAATTCCAATGCTTCAAACTCATTTATTATGAGTAGTTAGAAGTATTTGAATAATTCATTACAAGTTTTAATGGTTGAAAGATTGGATTATAAAACTCTAGTTCATGGCATGAATAGTACTTTTGAGAAAATAAGAGAGAAGGTGAATGTAAATCTTGGCGATGAAATTTATTAATATAATAATCCTATGGAATTTGTTACTAATATTGGTTCCATTGGATGTCGTCACTGTAGATTGAAGTTGATTAGTATAGTAGATCATTGTAGTATCATTAAGAGAAGGATTGAGGTATGTATGGCTAAATCCTCTTCTTCTTAGAATCGAATTCCACGGTGTTCATGTAATTTAAGTAAGACCTTGATCATTATTGAATTGGCTATTCCTAATGTGGTTATGTCGAAGGATATATGTTCAATATTTATTCTAAATATTTTACCATGTCATTTTGCCATTTGAGGATATATTCGAAATATGGAATATGTGTTAGAAATGTTAAGACTTCATGTCAAAATCAAAATAACGGTTGTTATGCCAAATTGTATGAAAAGGCTCTATGTGCCTAAGATTCCCAAATTGTTGTTGTTGATAATTATTATGATAACGATATTTGAATGTGGAAAAAGGGGATTGGAATTATGAAATACGACCAAGTGCCAAGAATGATTTTGTAATCGTGATTACTAGTGCCAATGAATTGAATGAATATGAAAGAATTATGATGTGAGATAATTGAAATTGTGGTTATGGTTGATGTCTCAAGTGAGATGGCCTAGCTGATCGGGTCGTGATCGGACGCCTTGCTGCACACATGGTGGTAACTGTGCTGGAAATAATAATTGAAATTGTGGATATGGTTGATGTCTCAAATGAGATGACCTAGCCGATCGGGTCGAGATTGGACTCCGTGTAAGAACACGGTGGTATTGTGGATTGTGGCATATGGCACTAAAGATTACCTAACATAATAAGATGGAAATTGACTTGAGAACTTATGTGATCCTTACTTGATGTTTTAGTATTGTTTGAAGCTCTTATTTAACTCATGACTGTTTCCCTTTGTATTATTGTCCATTCTATTGAGATAGTGTTTTAGCTTTACATACTAGTACTATTTGACGGTACTAACATACCTTTTGTCGGGGGCACTGCATCTTTCAATGGATGCAGGTGGTTACATAGCAGACAGTGTTAATCGCAGTTAGTGTTACATCATCATCTTCTCAGTAGACTCGGTGAGCCCCATTTCATTCCGGGGTCATGTATTGTACCTTTTGTTTATATTGTAGTCACTTTTGAGGTATAGCCGAGGACTTGTTGAAAGATGGTTCCTAAACGGCTAATTTGAGTACTCGTTTGGTCTGCTGCCCCAAAGGAGGTCAGTAAAACCTCGATCCTATTCTTTTTTCCGTTTAAATTATTAAGTATAAATTGTTTTGTTATTGAATGACGTTGTTAGTAATGTATTAATGCTCGATTGTTTTGTATGCTTGTTAATGACATATTGTTGTAAGGTAGGTTCTGAGATCATTATTTTCCTTTAGTTATTGAAATTAGAGCTCTGTAATGATTCCAATGAATATTTGATGACCTATCTCCGTTGTTAAGTCTTAAAAACAACCTAATAATTCTAAAACAATCTTGATATTCGGTTTTTTTTGGATTTCCGTGATGTTCTGTTAAGTATTGTCATTTTTGCCTAAAGTATCATTTGTATTTGTAGTAGCTCACCTGATAAACTAGAGTTAAACAAATATGAATCTGTTTTAGTGATAGGATGAGGCTGTCATCTTGGTTTGGGGATGCTAGTTTATGATATATGAGCTTATCCTCTCCTTTAGAATGCTTCTGCAATTTTGTGAACTCTTTAGAGGTCATTGACTATCTGATGAGCTTATGGTTGTTGGATCAGACTATATAAGCATGATTTGAGCAGACTGAATTTGTGTACCATCTTTGTGTGCATTTCGAAGTTCATCACATGCTTGACCTAAGTCATGAGGTTTTTTCCATGTTCTGGTATTATTTTTGTTAAGCTAAGATGCTAAAACCAAGTTCCGCTATGCCTGAAATCCTATACTTGACCTGCTTGATAGATTTCCCCAATGTGATAATATCCCTACCCTTTTTCTGAAATCCATGCCGTGACACTATTAGCTTGATGATGATAACGCTTTCCTTTTTTGAAAAAATGTGACTCCATGCTAAATGTGCCATGCATATGTGATCCTGCACTCATTTGATTCTTCAATACTTTCTGTTTTCCTTCCATAACAATGTATATGTCCATGTTGTCCTTAGAACTTCATTGAGCTTACATGAATGAACCAGACCTAGCTTGTGAACTTTAAATGAACCTTCCTTTGCTACTGTTTGTGTATAACATCATGCTTTGAACTCAAAATATATTAGTATAAATTTGAAAACTCTTAAATAGGAATAGTCATGTCCTGAACTTTATAGTAAACAAGACTGTTGGCTTAAG
This sequence comes from Nicotiana tabacum, assembly GCF_000715075.1. Classification (NCBI taxonomy): domain Eukaryota; kingdom Viridiplantae; phylum Streptophyta; class Magnoliopsida; order Solanales; family Solanaceae; genus Nicotiana; species Nicotiana tabacum. The sequence goes on along the minus strand of NC_134094.1, from coordinate 66,177,370 downwards.
ATTTTGTTAATGCTCTTTTAGAGGTCTTAATTTGGGATTTGAACCTATGAAAACCTTTAGAAGTCCTAATTATGACTATTAGATTGTATTTCTGTTGTTATTCTTTAGAAACTCTAATTGAAGTTTGTTAATTTGTAATCCTGTTAACATTCTTAGAAGTTCTGATTGAAGTTATGAATATGTGACCTTGTTAATATCTTTTAGAATTTCTAACTGTAGTTGTTAATCTATAATTTTGTTAATACTCTTTAAAAGCTATAATGGTAGTTGTTAATAGTACCGATGTCAGCACCTTTTCAAGAACTCAATTGAAGTGGTCAACTTACATCTCCGTTAATATCCTCAGAGGTTTCAATAGGAACTGTTAGCTTATATACATGCTAGAAGATAAGACTTAGGCTATTAGAGGAATGTGTCTATGCCCGGGAACTTCATAGTTTAACCATGCATTTACTCTATTCTTAAGATATAGGATCTAAGTGTTTGAGTTCCTAATAGTAACCTGATGATGCTTTTGTCTCTATATATAAAGCTGATTCTTTTGAGCATGCCTACATATCATTTACATTGGATTATGTACTTTGTTAGATTGTGGTTACATAAGGATGATTGGTTGTCTTATGAACCTATAAGTATTTTGTATTAACTTTTATGAAAATGTACATACACTTCTGTGGTATGGTGTTATTGTGATATTGGGATTTACATTGAAGTGCCTCATTGACACTTAAACCTGTATGGAAGAATAAATGTGAGTAGTTAGGGGTATTTGGGAGTAGAGTTTGTCTTTGGTTGAGCTACTCTCCCTGATACAAGCACTACCGCAGGCCTTGAGACCCTTGGGAACTTTGAAGTATCAGGGGTCCAAAGAGAGCTTTGGCCATGAACGGAGCTCTACCCTTAGCCTCTAATCTATTGATGTCATGACCCAAATCTCAACCCGTCATGATGGCCCCTATCATGATACTAGACAAGCCAACAACTCATGCATACCAATATTTTCATATTCAAAATATACTAAAACAGATCTAAATAATTGAAAATCTCATAAAAACTTGATGAAAACGTCACAACTAAATACAAAAGTGCACAAAACCCTAGTGTGACTAAGTATATGAGCATCTATATAATGACATAGTTTGATACACTGTCTAGAAACTAGAACTGTATAAATAAAACTGAAAGATAGGGGAAGGAGAGTTAAGGTCTGTGGACGCCAATGCAGCTACCTTGATGATCTCCGAACTGATGAAACGCCAGGAATCATCAACCACCGTGTCCAGAAATACCTGGATCTGCATACGAGGTGCAGGGTGTAGCATGAGTACAACCAACTGAGCAAGTAACAAGTCTAACTTTTGGGCTGAAAGTAGTGACGAGCTTTACCGGTACATTTCAATTACAGAAATATAGTACAGAAATGTAGGCATGCTTTCAAGTTCAACGGTTAAAGCTCTAATAGATAAGTTATGTCAAGTGTACTGAAAAGAGAAATGATACATCTCGATATCTACATGTCAGTTATGTATGCCAACTATAATGGAAAACAATGATGAAATCATATGCATACTCTCAAAGTATCAATCACTCTGTCCTCCAATTTACTCCATCCTCACAGTCACCCATTCCTCACAGTAACTCCATCCTTACAGTCACTCAATCCTCCCAATCGCTCGACACTCGCTCTCGGCGCTCGCACTCACACTCGGCGCTCTCACTCATACTCGACGCTCGCACTCGCACTCAGTAAGTACCTGCACTCACTGTGGGTGTGCAGACTCCGGAGGGGCAGATCCAGCCCAAGCTCTATAATAAGCCAATAATGGCATGAATAAATAAAACATGTTGTGGCGTGCAACCCGATCTAATGAATATCCTCACAATCAGGCTCTTGACCTCACTCAGTCATCAATCTCTCCAGTCTCTCGGGCTCACAAGAATCATGATAATCAGCCCAAATAATGATGATATGATGTATCAATAAATGGAAACAGAGACTGAGATATGATATGGAAATAATAGTTGTGACTGAGTACATAATTGCAATTTAAGCATATAATTCAACATGCAACATGACCTATGTTGGTCCCAACAATACTATAATGTAGCCTAAGTATGATTTCTATCATGACTCGCCACTCAATTTCTCCAACACATGGAGAATATAGGAATAACAACAAGATTATTCTACTATACAGTTTCACGAAATCGACCAAGTCACAATTCCTACAGTGTACGCCCACACGCCCGTCACCTAGAATCTGCGACACCTCAACACCAATCACATCACATGTATTTCGGGGTTTCATACCCTTGCAACCAAGTTTAGAAGTGTTACTTACCTTAAGCCGTGCAAATCTCTACTCCAACAAGTCATTGCCTCATGAATCAGCCTCCGAATGCCTCAAATCTAGCCACAAACAATTTGACACAATCAACTAAAGCTATAGGAATTAATTCCATATGAAAATATTAAGTTCTTAATCAAAAGTTGAAAAGTCAACACAAAGTTAACCCCCAGGCCCATGTCTCGGAATCCGATGAAAGTTACAAAATCGGAACGCCCATTCAACCACGAGTCAAACCATACAAAATTACTCAAATCCGATACCAAAATCTTGCTCAAATCGCCAAAATTCGGCCTAAGAAGTTTTCTCCATTTTTTCCCAATTTGTCAACTTAAATCACTAATTAAATGATGAAATCCAAGATATAATCATGAAATTTAACCACTACTAAGTATGAATCACTTACCCCAATCACTCTTTTGAAAATCTCTCCAAGAATCGCCTCCAACCGAGCTTCCAAAATCAAATTGTGAAATAAACTCAAACCCTCGTTTTGAGACTTTAAATTCTGCCCAGTTATCCCTTAATCGCGATCACGTAAAATGCTTCACGATCGCGAAGCACAAACTCAGCTGTCCAATAATTAACCTTATGCGAATGAGACAATGTCCACGCAAACGCGAAGCACTGCCTCCTTAGACCTACGCGATCGCGAAGAACAAATGCGCGAACTCAGCTCTGCCTCATTTCCTCTTCGCGAACGCGACCTAGCCCACACGTTCGTGATTTACTGCATGACCAACCTACGCTATCACATACTCCATCTCGCGAACGCATAGAGTAAAAATCTAGTTGCCCAAACAAGCCTTTGTGATCGCGGACCTATCCACGCGATCGCATAGAAGGAAATCAGACCTGAACACCAACAACCTTCAGTAGTCTTCCAAATCCCAATTTCACTCTGTTAACCATCCGAAATCCACACGAGGCCCCCGGGACCTCAACCAAACATACCAACAAGTCCTAAAACACCATAAGAACTCGCTCGAAGTGTCAAATCACATCAAACAATGCTAAAAACACGAATCGCGTATCGATTCAAGCCTAATGAACTTATGACCTTCCAACTTCTACATTCAACACCGAAACCTATCAAATCAAGTCCGATTGACCTCAAATTTTGCATACAAGTCATAAATGACACAAAAAACCTAAACCAACTCCCGTAACCAAAATTCGAGCCCGATAACCACACCATCAACTTTCGGTCAAAACTTCTCAATTTCTAAAACTTCTAATTTCCCAAGTTTTTCCATTTCAAGCCTAAATCAACTACATACCTCCAAATTACTATCCGGACTCACTCCTAAGTCCAAAATCATTCTACGTAGATATCGGAACCATGAAACTCCATTCCGAAGTCATTTACACATAAGTCAACATTCGGCCAACATTTTCAACTTAAGCTTCCAACCTTGAGACTAAGTGTCTCAACTCATTCCAAAACATCCATGGAACCGAACCAATTACCCCGGCAAGTCACATAACGACAAATAAGCATAAAATAAGCAGTAAATAGGGGAACGGGGCGACATCAATTAAAATGACCGGCCGTGACGTTACATCCTCCCCCTCTTAAATAAACGTTCGTCCTCGAACGGGTCTAGAAACATACCTGGAGTCTCAAATAGGCATGGATATTTTCTCTGCATCTCCCGCTCAGTCTCCCAAGTAACCCCCTCGATTGGCTGACCTCTCCACTGCACCTTCACTGAAGCTATATTCTTTGACCTCAACTTTCGAACCCGCCGATCCAAAATGGCCACTGGCTCCACATTATAAGTCAAATCACCATCCAACTGAATCGTGCTGAAGTCCAATACATGAGACGAATCACGGACATACTTTCGGAGCATAGAAACATAAAACACTGCATGAATAGTCAACAGACTAGGCGGCAAGACAAGCTTGTAAGCAACCTCTCCAATCCTCTGAAGCACCTCAAATGGGCCAATGTACTAAGGGATTAACTTGTACTTCTTCTTGAACCTCATAACACCTTTCATGGGTGAAACCTTGAGTAGTACCTTCTCCCCCACCATTTAAGCAACATCGCGAACTTTCCGATCGGCAAAGCTCTTCTGTATAGACTGCGCCGTGCGAAGCCGATACTGAATCAACTTAACCTTGTCCAAAGCATCCTAAACTAAGTTAGTACTCAACAGCCTACCCTCACCCGGCTCAAACCATCCCACCGGAGACTGACACCGTCTCCCATACAAAGCCTCATACGGAGCCATCTGAATGCTCGATTGGTAGCTGTTGTTATAGGCACAAACGCGTAGCATATCCTCCAATATCTAAATAGTGCGCTTGGACTGTCTGTCCGTCTAAGGGTGGAATATTGTACTCAACTCAACCTGGGTGCCTAACTCTCGCTTCACTGCTCTCCAAAACTGTGATTTAAACTGCGTGCCCCGATCTGAAATGATGGACATGGTACACCGTGAAGGCGAACAATCTTGCGAATGTAGATCTCACCCAACCGCTCTGAAGAATAAGTAGACCCAACTGGAATAAAATGTGCGGACTTGGTCAACCGATCCACAATCACCCAAATAGCATCAAACTTTCTCGATGTCCGTGGGAGCCCGATTACAAAATCCATGGTGATACGCTGTAATTTCCACTCTTGAATCTCAAGCCTCTGAAGCAATACGCCCGGCCTCTGATGCTCATACTTCACCTGCTGACAGCTTAGGCACAAGCTACAGACCCCAATATATCCTTCTTTATCCTCTTCCACTAATAGTGCTGCCTCAAGTACCGGTACATTTTCGCGGCACCCGGATGAATGAAATACCGCGAACTATGGCCCTCCTCAAGAATCAACTTACGTAGCCCATACATTAGGCACACAAATCTGACCCTGCATCCTCAACACCCCATCATCCCCAATAGAAACATCATTGGCATCACTGTGCTGAACCATGTCCTTAAGGACAAGCAAATGGGGATCATCATGCTGGCGCTCTATGATGCGATCATATGAGGAAGACTGAGAAACCACACAAGCTAGAGCCCGACTGGGGTTCGAAACATCTAATCTCACAAACTGGATGACCAAGGCCTCAACATCAAGTGCAAGCGGTCTCTCATAAATAGGAATAAATGCAAGGCTACCCATACTCACTGCATTTCTACTCAAGGCATCGGCCACCAAATTGGCCTTCCCAGGATGATACAGAATAGTAATATCATAGTCCTTTAGTAGCTCCAACCATCTCTGCTGTCTCAAATTTCGATCCTTTTGTTTGAACAAGTGCTGGAGACTCCGATGATCCGTAAATACCTCACAAGACACACCATATAGGTAATGCCTCCAAATCTTCAATGCATGAACGATGGCTGCCCACTCCAAATCATGAATAAGGCAGTTCTTCTCATGGGGCTTCAACTGACGCGAAGCATAAGCAATCACTCTACCCTCCTACATCAAGACACACCCAATACCGATCCGAGAAGCATCACAATATACTGTATAAGAGCCATAAGCTGAAGGTAAAACTAGAACTGGAGTTATGGTCAAGGCAGTCTTGAGCTTCTGAAAGCTCTCCTCACACTCATCCGGCCACCTGAATGGAGCACCCTTCTGGGTTAATTTGGTCAAAGGCATTGCAATAGACCAGAAACCCTTCGCGAAGCAAGGATAATAACCGGCCAAGCCGAGAAAACTCTGAATCTCAATAGCTGAGGACAGTCTGGGCCAACTCTACACTGCCTCTATCTTTTTTGTATCCACCTTAATCCCCTCACTGGACACCGTGTTTCTAAAGAACGCCACCGAACTAAGCCAAAACTTACACATGGAGAACTTGGTATAAAGCTTCTCCTCCGTCAGCCACTGCAATACAATCCTCAAATGATGGGCATGCTCCTCCTGGCTACATGAGTACACCGGTATATCATCAATGAATATTATGACAAACAAGTTGAGATATGGCTGAAATACACTGTTCATCAGATGCATGAATGTTGCTGGGGTGTTGGTCAGCCTAAAAGACATCATGAGGAAGTCATAGCGACCATAATGGGTCATGAATGTCATCTTTAGAATATCCGAGTCCTGAATCTTCAATTGGTGATACCTAGACCTCAAATCAATCTTGAAGAACACCCTCGCTCCCTGAAGCTGGTCAAATAGATCATCAATGCGCTTTAAATGATATTTGATCTTGATTGTAACTTTGTTCAACTGCCTATAGTCAATGCACATCCACATAGTACCATCCTTCTTCTTCACAAACAGAACCGGTGCACCCCAAGGCGACACACTAGGTCTAATAAACCCCTTACCAAGAAGTTGCTGAAGCTATTCTTTCTATTCCTTCAACTCAGCTGGTGCCATATGATATGGAGGAATAGAAATATGATGAGTGCCCGGCATCAAGTCAATACCAATGTCAATATCCCTGTCGGGTGGCATGCCCGACAGGTCTGCAGGAAACATATCCGGAAAGTCTCGCACCACCGAAACAGAATCAATAGTAGGGGTATCAGCAACAACATCCCTCACAAAGGCCAAATAAGACAGATAACCCTTCCCAACCATCTGTTCGGCTTTACGGATTAGAAATCACCCTGCTGAAAACATAATCTAAAGAACCTCTCCACTCGATCCTTGGCAACCCCGGCATCGCCAACGTCACGGTCTTAGTGTGACAATACAGAATACCATAACATGGAGACAACCAATCCATACCCAAGATCACGTCAAAATCAATCATACTAATCAATAAGAGATCAACTCTAGTATTCAATCCCCAAATAGTCACTACACACGACCGATATACATATTTCACAAAAGTAGTATCGCCCACCGGCATAGATACATGAACAGGTGAAACTAAGGACTCAAGGGGCAAATCCAAATAACGAGTAAAATAGGATGATACATAGGAGTAAGTAGAACCATGGTCAAATAATATAGAAACATCTATGTGGCACACTGAGACAATACCTGTGATCACTACATCTGAAGCAACAACATCTGGCCTCGTAGGAATAGCATAGAATCGGGCCTGACCACCACCTCATCGGCCACCCCCTCAAAGGTGACCTCTAGCTTCCTGGGCCCACCCCGAGCTGACTGGGTAGGTGGTGAAGTAACTGGTGCGGAAGTCATAGCCTGACCCCTCTGCTGAACTAGACCTCCCGAGCGACGAGGACACAATTTCCACATCTGTCCGAACTCCCTGCACTAGAAACAACTCCAAGCTGGTGGTGGTAGGGACTGAATCGGCCCCCGAGTACTAGAGTAACTGCTAGAAGGACCCAGTATAGGATGAATCCTGAACCGATGGAGCACGGGATGAACTCTGAGCTGGGAGAGCACTGAGAGATAAGGACGACCCCTATTGTGGTAGGATTGCTGATGTGCCATGATGAACTGGATGAGCCATTTGAGAGGGCCTATAAGGGCGACCCTTACTATGGTGGAACTGACCCCCAAAGGGAAAACTGATAAAACCACCTGATCCACGAGGCCTCTGAGCTTTCCTCTCCTCATGCTCCCGACTGCGAACCAACTCTAGCCGCCGAGCAATATCAACCACCTAGTCAAACCTAGTACCCAATACACTCTCCCGAGTCATAGCAAAATGTAACTGATAGTGGAGGCCATCAATGAACCTCTTAATCCTCTCCCTCTCACCGAGAACCAACCAAACAACATGATGAGCCAACTCTAAAAATCTCATCTCATACTAGGTCACATACATGCCCTCATAAAGTAGCTGATCGAATTGCCTGCGCAGGTCTATGGCACAAACTTCGCCAAGAAGAGAACGGAGAACTCATGCTATGAAAGTGGTGCAACACCGACTGGCTTGATCCTCTCATAGGACTCCCACCATCTAAAGGCAGCCCCCGACACTTGAAAAGTAGTAAATTAGACCTCGCTAGTCTCCAAAATACCCGATGTGCGAAGAATCCGGTGGCACCTTTCCAATAAGTCCTGCGCATCCTCTGACTCAGCCCCACTGAATGATGGAGGCCTAAGCCTCACAAATATCTCTAGCCTCTTCTGCTCCTCATCACTCATAACGGGACCCACCTGGGCCTGAACAACTGCAACCTGCTCTGCGGGTAGTACCCTCGGTGGCTGAAGTCCCTGCACCACCTGCTCTGGAGTACAGGCGGCATGAGTCTGAATACCTCCCCCAGCCTGAGAAGTGGCTGGCATGGTCTGAACAGAAACCGCCTGAGCAAGGCTAGTGCAAATAATCAATATCTGAGCCAAAACCTCCTGAAGGCCTGGAATCACAATGGGCACAACTAGTGCCTGAGCTGGCCCAACTAGCTCAACCACATCTGGAACCTGCTCCGGAGCTGGAGCAACTAGTGGATTTGCAAGTGTTGCTCTAGCTACTGTACGAGCTGCACCACGGCCCCGGCCTCTCGTGGCCCTTGCTGGTGGTACTGGTGGCTGTTTGTCCGGTCTGGTAGCATGTGTCATCACCATATATGAGAGAATAGAATAACAAAAGTTTAGTTCCCGGAATCAACAAATTCACATGATAAGAATACAAGAATGTAAAGGTTTCCTAAGGGTTTGGCAGCCTCTCGAAGATAAGTACAGACGTATCCGTACCGATCCGCAAGACTCTACTAAACCTGCCCATGACTCGTGATGCCTATGTAATCTATGCTCTGATACCAACTTGTCACGACCCAAATCTCAACCCACCGTGATGGAGCCTATTATGATACTAGGCAAGCCGACAACTCATGCATACCAACATTTTCAGATTCAAAATATACTAAAACAGAGCTAAATAAGTGAAAATCTCATAAAAACTGGATGAAAACATCACAACTAAATACAAAAGTTCCCAAGCCAGGGTGTCACTAAATACATGAGCATCTATATAATGACATAGTTTGATACACTGTCTAGAAAGTAGAACTGTATAAATAAAATTGAAAGATACGGGAAGGAGAGCCAAGGTGTGCAGATGCCAAGGCAGCAACCTCGATGATCTCCGAAGTGCAGGGTGTAGCGTGAGTACAACCAACTTAGCAAGTAACAAGTCTAACTCTTGGGCTGAAAGTAGTGACGAGCTTCACATGTATAGTTCAATTACAGAAATATAGTACAGAAATGTAGGCATGCTTTCAAGTTCAACGGTTAAAGCTCAAACAGGTAAGATATGTCAAGTGTACTTAAAAGAGAAATGATACATCTCGATATCTACATGTCAGTTTTGTAGGACAACTGTAATGCAAAACAATGATGAAATCATATGCACACTCTTAGAGTATCAATCACTCAGTTCTCCCATTCACTCATCCTCATTGTCACTCATTCCTCACAGTCAGTCAATCCTCCCAATCGCTCGGCACTCACTCTCGACACTCGCTCTCGGTATTCACGCACGCACTCATTAGGTACCTACGCTCACTGTGGGTATGCAGACTCCAGAGGGGAAGATCCAGCCCATGTGCTATAATAAGCCAATCATGGCATGAATCAATATAACATGTTGCATCATGCAACCCGATCCCATGAATATCCTCAGAATCAGGCCCTTAGCGTCACTTAGTCATATAGAAATAACAGAGACCGAGTAAATATCAGGCCCTCACAATGATGATATGATATATCAATAAATGGCAACAGAGACTAGTAAATGATATGGAAATAATAGTTATGACTGAGTACATAATTGTAATTTAAGAAAATAATTCAACATGAAACACGACTTCTGTGGGTCCCAACAATACTAGCATGTAGCCTAAGCATGATTTCTAACATGACTCGCTACTCTATTTTTTTAACACATGGAGAATATATGGATAACAACAAGATTATTTAACTATACAATTCCACGGAATCGACCAAGTAAAAATTCCTACAATGTACGCCCACACGATCGTCACCTAGCATCTGTGTCACCTCAACACCAATCACATAACATGTAATTCAGGGTTTCATACCCTCAGAACCAAGTTTAGAAGTGTTACTTACCTCAAGTCGTGCAAATCTCTACTCCAACAAGCCCTTGCCTCGCGAATCGGCATCCGAATGCCTCGAATCTAGCCACAAACAATTCAATACAATCAACTCAAGCTATAGGAATATATTCCATATGAAAATGCTAAGTTCTTAATCAAAAGTTGAAAAGTCAACTCAAAAGTCGACCCTCGAGCCCACGTCTCGGAATCTGATGAAAGTTACAAAATCGGAATACCCATTCAACCACGTGTCCAACCATACCAAAAATACTCAAATCCAATACCAAAATCTCACTCAAATCCCAAATATTCGGCCTAAGAAGTTTTCTCCATTTTCCCCCAATTTTTCAACCCAAATCACTAATTAAATGATGAAATCAAAGATATAATCATGGAATTTAACTAAAACTAAGTAAGAATCACTTACCCTAATCACTCCCTGGAAACTATCTCCAAGAATCGCCTCCAACCGAGCTCCCAAAATCAAATTGTGAAATAAACTCAAATCCTCGTTTGAGACTTTAAATTCTGCCCAGTTATCCATTACTCGCGATCGCGTAAAATGCTTCGCGATCGTGAAGCACAAACTCAGATGCCCTGTAATTAACCCTACGCGAACGCAGCAATCTCCACATGAATGTGAAGCACTGCCTCCTCAGACCTACGCGATCACGTTCCTCTTCACGCCATCGCGAAGAACAAACACCCACGCGTTCGCGATTCACTGCTTGACCAACCTACGCGATTGCAGGCTTCATCTCGCGAACACGTAGAGTATAAATCCAAGTTGCCCAAACAAGCCTTCTCGATCGCGAACCTATCCACGCGAACGCATAGAAGGAAACCAGACCTGAACACCAGCAACCTTCAGCAGCCTTCCAAGTCCCAATTTCACTCTGTTAATCATCCGAAATACACCTGAGCCCCCGGGACCTCAACCAAACATACCAACAAGTCCTAAAACATCATACGAACTCGCTCGAATCGTCAAATCACATCAAACAACGTTAAAATCATGAATAACACATCGATTCAAGCCTAATGAACTTATGAACTTCCAACTTCTACATTCGACGCCGAAACCTATCAAATCTAGTCCAGTTGACCTCAAACATTGCATACAAGTCATAAATGACACAACGGACCTACTCCACCTCCCGAAATAAACATCCGAGCCCGGTAACCATAAAGTCAACTCTCGGACAAACTTCTCAATTTCCAAAACTTCTAATTTTTCAACTTTCGCCATTTCAAGCCTTAATCAACTACGGACCTCCAAATTACTATCCGGACACGCTCCTAAGTCTAAAATCACCCTATGGAGCTATCAGAATCGTCGAAACTCCATTCCGGAGTCGTTTACACATAAGTCAACATTCAGTCAACCTTTCTAACTTAAGCTTCCAACCTTGACACTAAGTGTCTTAACTCATTCCGAAACATCTCCGGAATAAAACAACTACCCCGACAAGTCACATGATTACAAATGAGCATAAAATAAGTAGTATATAGGAGAACGAGGCTACAACACTCAAAACGACCGGCCGGGTCGTTACAATCGACCTATATTACTCCCTAAATGATCATTGTCACCATCGTAATAGTGTAATTCAAAACATTTAATGTTAACAAAAAGTTTCAATGTGAATCCCTTTGCCATATGTGACCCTCGCATTAGTGTAATTCATGTAGTTTAAATTATCATTGATTGTTACAATTTATTTAGGTTCTTACTAGTTCATTTCCTATATAATTATATCTATAGAGTAGAATATATAATGACCTTCTTTCTTTTTGAACATGTGTTATAATTGGGCCTGCCGAGTTTCAAAGGAACTCAGGCCCCAGTCCTGCTCCTGCACATTTGGGAGGTCTGAAGTCAGTTGTTGTCCTTTCTTGCTATCTGTTGGGCCTGTCTTTTTAGGCCCAAAACAAGAGTCTATCCTTTTCCTTTACTACTTTACTTCTTTTTTCTGTCTTTATTTCTCACATGTATACAACAATTATCATATTATATTGCATGCTTTATTTACCTATTTGAATCATGTAGACCATCTAGGCAAGCCCTAAAATATATAGGATTAAATGAAGTATTAGGCTTAGTAATAGATAGTTTTAATTCATTAATTGCAAATTGTTTATACCAATCCCCACTAACGATTCTATGAAGTCTTTTGGAACAAAACAGCTTTAGCAAAAGGCAATAATCCTCTATTTTCAAAAATCGGAAGTGGAATCTAATATTGGTCTTCTAAATCATACTTTTCCACAAAATAAAACAAATGTCGTTGCCCAGTTAAAGAGGGATTCTAGCAATTTTCTTCAAAAAATGATGTTTGGGAATCGAGGTATATGTTAATCTATTACTTCACAATAGTTTACTTCACTGGAGTTATACAAATAGTCATAATCATTTTAACACAAAGTGTTTACAATTTAATCCCATCTCATATTTTTACAAACACAAACCTTATGTGCAATACCTTATACTCTTTCAATCATATGTATATACAATATTATCTTCAAAGCTTTTCTAAACCTCTGTCCTTTAAAACTACACACTCTCTTTTCAAGTATTAATTATTTAAAAATGGATATGTAGTATGCCGCCTCTCTAATACTAGTTAAGCAGAATATAAACAACTAACCCTTTAAACCTAGTCTAAGTCCTATGGAGCTACCTCAAGTAGATTTTAAGGGATGCCTAATGCCTTCCCGTTAGAAGAACAAGAACCAAAATCTCACCGGTTAGTAGACCAATAAAGAATATGGCTTTAGTAAGTAAATAGGTACCCTAGTATACCTTTAAATATTAGGTGGCAACTCTCTTTCATCAATAACAGAGAAATTACAAGTTGAATCTTGTTTTGACTAGTGCAAAATAGGGTACTACAACATGGCGACTCTACTAGTTTATGCTGGTATTCTATTTGTTAAGCTAAGATACTAAAACCAAGTTCCACTATGCCGGAAATCCTATGCTTGACCTGCTTGACAGATTTCCCTAATGTTATAATATCCCTAACCTTTTTCTAAAATCCATGCAGTGACACTGTTAGCTTGATGATGACAACACTTTTATTTTTGAAATAATGTGACTCCATGCTAAATGTCCCCTGTATATGTGATCCTCCACACATTCGATTCTTCAATACTTTATGTTTGCCTTCCATAACCATGTATATGCCCATGTTGTCCTTAGAACTTTATTGAGCTAACATGAATGAACCAGACCTAGCTTGTGAACTTTAAATGAACCTTCCTTTGCTACTGTTTGAGTATAACCTCAGGATTTGTTCTCTAAATAGATTAGTATAAAGTTAAAAACTCTTAGGAAGGAATAGTCATGTCCTGAACTTTAGAGTAAACAAGACTGATGGCTTACGATTCTTTTACTGCTCTTTTAGAAGTCTTAATTTGCTATGTGAACCCGTGAAAGCCTTTAGAAGTCCTAATTATGATTATTAGTTTGTATTTCTGTTGGTATTCTTTAGAAACTTTAATTGATGTTTGTTAATCTGCAATCATGTTAACATTCTTAGTAGTTCTGATCGAAGTTATGAATCTATGACATTGTTAATATCTTTTAGAAGTTCTAATTATAGTTATTAATCTGTACTTCTGTTAATACTATTTAGGAGTTATAATGGTAGTTGTTAAATATACCTCTGTCAGCACCTTTTAAAGAGCTCAATTGAAGTGGTCAACTTACATCTCTGTTAATATCCTCAGAGGTTTCAGTAGGAACTATTAGCTTTTATACATGCTAGAAGATAAGACTTAGGCTATTAGGGGAATGTGTCTATCCCAAGAACTTCATATGTTTAAACCCTGCACCTACTCTATTCTTAAGATATAGGATCTAAGTGATTGAGTTCCTAATAGTAACCTGATGATGCTTTTGTCTCTATATATGAAGTTGATTCTTTTGGGCATGCCTATATATCATTTACATTGGATTATGTACTTTGTTAGATTGTGGTTACATCAGGATGATTTGTTGTCTTATGAACCTATAAGTATTTTGTATTAACTGTTCTGTGGTATGGTGTTACTGTGATATTAGGACTTACATTGAAGTGCCTCATTGGTACTTAAACCTGTAGGGAATAATAAATGTGAGTAGTTAGGGGTATTTGGAAGTAGAGTTTGTCCTTGGTTGAGCTACTCTCCCTAACACAAGCATTGCCCTAGGCCTTGAGACCCTTGGGAACTTTGAAGTGTTAGGGGTCCAAAGAAAGCTTTGGCCATGAACAGAGCTTTACCCTTAGCCTCTAATATATTGACTTATATTACTCCCTTTAGGTTTAGTGTTTAATGACAAAGAAAGGTTTCAATGTGAATCACATTGCCATACGTGACCCCCACATTATTGCAATTCTTTTAGTTTAAATTATCATTAATTGTTACAATTTGTTTAGGCCCGTACTAGTTCATTTCCTCTATAATTATAACTATGGAGTAGCATATCTAATGACCTTCTTTATTTTTGAACATGTGTTATAATGGGGCCTGCCGAGTTCCCAAAGGAACTCAGGCCCAAGTCCTCCTCCTACCCGTTTGGGAGGTCTGAAGTCCGCTACTAACCGTTCCTACTATCTGCTTGGCCTATTTTATTAGGCCCAAAACTAAAGTCCATCCTTTCCCTTTACTGCTTTAGTGCTTTACTTCTTGTTGCTGTCTTTATTTCTCACATATATACAACAATTATCATATTAGATTGAATGCTTTATTTACCTCTTTGAATCATGTAGACATCTCGGAAAGCCCTGAAAGATATAGGATTAAAAAAAGTATTAGGCTTAGTAATAGATAGTTTTAATTCGTTAATTGCACATTGGTTATACTAATCCCTACTAATGCTTTTATGAAGTCTTTAAGAATAAAACAGCTTTAGCAAAAGGCGATAATCCTCTCTTTTCAAAAATTGGAAGAGGAATCTAAAATTGGTCTTCTAACCCGCGCTTTTCCAAAAACTTAAACAGATGTCGTCGCCCAGTTAAAAGGGACTTCTAGCAATTTTCTTCAAACAATGAAGTTTGAGAATCAAGGTATATCTTAATCTATTTCTTCATAACATTTTACTTCACTAGAGTTATACAAATAGACATAATCATTTAAACACAAAGTGTTTACAATTTAACCCCATCTCATATTTTTACAAACACAAACCTTATGTGCAATACCCTAAACTCTTTCAATCATATGTGCATACAACATTTTCTTCAAAGCTTTTCTAAACCTCTGTCCTTTGAAGATACACTCTCTCTTTTCAAGTATTAAGTCTTTAAAATGGATACATAGTATGCCACCTCTCTAATACTAGTTAAGCATAATATAAACAACTAACCCTTTAAACCTAGTCTAAGTCATATGGAGCTACCTTACGTAGAATTTAAGGGATGTCTAATACCCTCCCCTTAGAAGAACAAGAACCCTTACCCAAAATCTCACCGGTTATTAGACCAATAAAGAACATGGCTGTAGTAATTAAATAGGTACCCTAGTGTACCTTTAAATATTATGTGGCGACTCTCTTTCATCAACAACAAAGAAACAACAAGTTGAATCTTGTTTTGACTAGTACAAAATAGGGCGCAACAGGGTTGTTTTGGAGTCTCGCTTAAATATCCTTCATGAAGTATGCCAGTAAGCCAGTCATAGAAAATAAGATCATTGAACTTAAGGTCAAGGAAAGAGATATCCAAAGAATGCTTGGACTCCTATCTACCAATAGGACGGAGTTCAGCCTTGGGTTTGATGAAGATAAACCGGAAGGAACGAGTGAATGCGGTGAAAAAGAAGGCATTTTATGTTCATCTTGATTCTTCGCCCCTCTAGTTATTATTATTCTAGACATTCCCACATATTTTAGTCCTTGAAGTCCGGTACTGAATCCTAGCTCTATGCCTCTTGATATTTCTTAGACATTCTCTTGTAACATCCAGTATAGGGCCCATAATTGTAACACTCTGGAAAACATTTTGAAGTACTTAAGCGCTATTAAGAAAGTTGATGTGCGCTAATTGTATTATTTTATGTATATACAAGGACTATTATATGAATGATATTAATGGATCATGATGATATATGTATGAGGTTCATTAAGAATGGTTTATGGTCTAAGAAGAGCCCTAACTCCAAGTCAAGTTGGAAATTTCATGATAGACTAAAGTTTCAAATGGGTACACACAAGACCAAATTTTGAACGAGAATATATACCTATATATAGAGATTTATGTTATGATCTACCTATCAAATAAAATATCTTCGAGTCTAGTTTCTAACGCTTCAAATCGTTCATCATTTGGACATTCCTAAAAGAAGTTATAACCAAATAACCAAAGGCCGGAAAAATACGATTCTGCGACCAATTCTGCGATCGCAGAACCATTATGCGATCGCAGAAGTAGTTATGCGACCACAAAATGGTCGTAGATGTAACACCCAGGAAAATTTCGAAGTACTTAAGTGTAATGCCCGATAAAATTTGCAAAGAAAATAATGTTTCATGGTGCCGGACTAGGCTTACGTGGCTCGGACTTTTTGGGTTGAACAATGTACCGAAAAGTAAAGGAAACATTTTTGGCGGAAAAGCGCATTTATGCGGTTCATTATGCGACCACATAATCACTCTGCGGGCCAGTATAATGGCCGCAAAAGTGAGCAAGAGAGGGCCAAATCTGGCAGCAGCTATGCGGTCGACTATGCGACTGCATAGTGACCGCATACACAAACATATTTTTGATCATTTTGTCAGCAATTATGCGATCGATATGCGGTTCATTCCGGAGCTCCATTTTTGATTTTTTAAAACCCGACCCTATTTCGTTAAATACACTCTTTGGGTCATTTTTGAGCTATAATCTAATATTTTAGAGTGAGAGAGAGTGAGAAGGTGTTCTTCAATAATTGTTCTTCAATTCTTGCCCATGTTTTGAAACATTAAGAAGGGAAACTTACTAGGTCTTCATCCTAAAGGTAAGATTCTACACCCTAACCCTCACTTTTGAATTTTATGTAGAAATGGAAAACAAGCAAGATAATTTCTGGGCAGGAGGGTTGTTTATTTACATGCATGTGCTATAAAAGGGGGTAGGAAGATTGTTGAACTAAAAATGGTAAATATTGGGTTGTGGGATGATGGAATTCTCCATAAAAAGACCTTGGAACCTTAATGCACACATAGTGTTTGACAAAATGCTCAAATGAGCTAGGACAATGATCATTTTCCTAATTTTGATTCAATTTGTTATATTTCTACAATAGATTGAAGTTGCTAATAATTTTGAAATATTTTAGAGTTTAAGGAAGCTCAATTTAGGTATGTTATCTAAACTCTTCTCTTAGAATTGAATCTCACGATATTCATGTAAATGATGTAAGTCTCGAGTGATTTATTATGAAACTGGCTATTCCGAGTAAGATTGGGTTGAAAGATATATGTTCAACAAGCATCCCAAATGCTTTATTCATGTTATGTTACCAATTGAGGATGTGTTAAAATATGGGCTGTGCATTAATAATGTTTCAACTTTAAGTCAAGTTCAAATGAAGGCTATTACGCCAAATTTTGTGAAATATCTCTATGTGCCTTAGACTCTAAATTGCTCACATGTGTACTACACACCTTGATTTGAATTGTAATTTTTGTTGATGATGATAATGGTATTTGAAATTTATAAGGTGAGCATGAAATACTGAATATGGCCAACGTGCCAAGAATGATCTTATAATTATGACCATTAGTGCCAATGAAGTGAAAAGATGTGAAAGTAATATGAAATGCGATGACTGATATAAAAAGGTTGATGTCTCAAATAAGATAGCCTAGCCGGTCGGGTCGTGATCGGACACCATGCCGCACACATGGTGGTGATTGTGCTGGAAATTGTAGTTGAAATGGTAATTGTGGTTGATGTCCCTAATGGATAGCCTAGCCGATCGGTTCATGATCGGACTCTGTGTTAAAGACGGTGGTATTGATATTGAGAGTAATTATGGTTGATGTCTCTAATGAGATAGACTAGCCGATCGGGTTGTGATCGGACTCCGTGCTGAGAGTACGGTGGTATTGATATGGGGAATAATGGTATTGTGAATAATGGCATATCGATACTAAAAATCTCCCAATGTGAGATTTGGAAATTAATTTGAATAGTGTCTTGATCCTAAGTTGAGGTTTGATGTTGATTAAAGCTTCCTTTGATATTATGATACTCTTGTATGTATTATTTGTCATTCTATTGAGAGAGTGTTTAGTTATACATACTAGTGTTATTCGACAGTACTAACGTCCCTTTTTGCCGGGGATGCTGCATCTTTCAATAGATACTGGTGGTTCCACAGCAGGAGATATTGGTCAGTGATAGCAGTGCACCTTCTTCCCAGCTGACTTGGTGAGCCCCACTTCATTTCAGGGTCATGAATCATTTGTACTTTGTGTATTCTGTTTGAGGTATAGCTGGGACCTAGTTGCCGATTTTATCATTGTACTCTTCTTTATCTATAGAGGCTCTGTAGACATAGTTTGGGTTGTGTATTGGTGCCGGGAGAGACAAACTATGCTATTTTGTGGTTGTATTACTTGTCCATTTGAGACTTTAAAAATGGTGAAGCGTATGGTGAGAAATTAGTAATTGCAGACATGACCACTTTATTGTTTAATTAAGGAAAACATATATTCTCTTTAATCATGAATGAGTTTGGGTAGAAGGAATATAACAGGCTCGCTCGGTCGGGTTCATTCGATTGAGCGCCGGTCACGCTCCTCAGTTTTGGGGCGTGACAAACTTGGTATCCGAGCCTAAGGTTTTAAAGTGTCCTAGGATGTATCGGAGCCATGTCTAGTAGAGTCCTTATTATCGGTGTGTTGTCAACCACATCTATAATTAGGATGCTATATGGGAATTTATGAATAATACCCTTCTTTCACGTTCTTCATCGTGCGATAAATCTGGTTGTAAGTTTGTTCCTCCTTTAACTCCTGCGTTGCTCTAATTTTTAGTACATGGCAACTAAGAAGAAGGCAAGCACTGGCCAAAGAGCCAATGTCACCCCAGGAGTGACAGTGGATCCTATAATTGATGATGCGGGTGAGCACTAGAGGAGTGAGAATATTCCTCCAGCTACTACACTACCTGACTCTACTATAACTGATCAGACTGCACCTGTCCTTACACCTACTAAGGGTGCAATGGTCCCTCCAACTGATATACCAGTTCCACCTCCAGTTCCAACTTCTGATTCTGGTGTTTCTGATGTTGATCTTAGAGGAGCCATATGGATCTTGGCTCAAGTAGTGGCTTCCCAGGCCCAGAGGCCAAATGTTGCACCTACTTCTTCCAGTCAACCACGGGATTCTACTAGTTTCAGGGTGAACATATTTCTTTAGTTGGATCCTCCACTGTTCACGGGTACTAACCCAGAGGAGGATCCTCGGGATTTCATTGATTAGATGCACAAGACTCTTCGAGTCATGCGTGCTACTGAGACAGAGGCAGTGGAATTGTCCTCCTACTGCCTGAAAAAGGTGGCATATTCTTGGTTTGAACTATGTGAGGAGTCCTGTGAAGAAGGGAGCTCTCCGGCGAGGTGGGGTGAGTTTGCCAATGCCTTCATTGATCATTTCTTGCCTACCGAGACTAAGGCATCCCGTGTTAAGTTTGAGAACCTGAGGCAAGGTAGCCTGAGTCTGTGGGATTACCATATGAGATTCGTGTACATGTCTAAGTATGCTATTTACATGCTGCCCACTATGGAGGCTAGAGTTTGCCGATTTGTATAGGGCCTTAGTCCCTTGGTAATTAATGAGTCCGCTACAACAGCCTTGAATTCTGATATGAACTATGGAAAGATGTATACATTCTCTCAAGCCACAGAGACCCGTAAATTAAGGAACATAATAGAGCAAGAGGGTAGTAATAAGGCCCGGTCTACGGGCAACTTTGGTGGTTCTTATGGTGGTGGCAAGTCAACATTCAGGGGAGGGTCAGCAGAGCCATCCCAGTCCTTTGCTCAGTCTTCGGCTAGTGCACGACCATCAGGGCCCAGTCAGCAGCAGTAATATAGCCAGTTTAGGCCCAATCAGGGCAATGGGGACTCATATCAGCAGGGTCGTCATGGTGGTAGATTCCAGCAGCAGAAGAAGCCCCCATGCCCTAGGTGTGGAAAGATGCACCTAGGAATATGCTACATGGACTTACCCATATGCTATAGATGCGGATTGAGGGGTCACATTTAGAGGGATTGTCATTCGTCCCGCCAGGGTGCGGGCAGGGGCATGGCACAGCCAGCCAGTTCTGCAGGTACTACATCCGCAAAACCTCCTCCATCTCGAGGCACTCCAACAACCACAGGGCATGGTGCAGCTAGGAGTGGAGCACAGAGTTCGGGAGGATGTGGCCGTTTCTAGGCTATGAGGGGTCGCCACAATTCAGAGGCTTCTCCAGATGTTGTCACATATATATTAACCATGCAATCTCATGATGTATATGCTCTTATTGATCCCGGTTCCACTTTGTCATATGCCACACCTTATGTTGCAATAGAATTTGGGATAGAACCAGAACAGCTTTATGAGCCGTTCTATGTATCTACTCCAGTTGATGAGTCTATTTTAGTTGTGCGGGTTTATACAGATTGTGTTGTAATGTTGCGTGGTCGGGACATCGTGGCCGATCTTATTGAATTGAGAATCGTCGATTTTGATATGATAATGGGGATGGATTGGCTTTATTCATGTTTTGCCAAGCTTGATTGCTGAACTAGAATTGTTAGGTTAGAATTTCCAAATGAGCCAGTTATTGAGTGGAAGGGTGTTGATGTGGTGCCAAATGGTAGGTTTGTTTCTTACCTTAAGGCCACAAAGATGATCAACAAGGGATGAATTTACCATTTGGTCCGGGTTACGGACACCGATGCCGAGGCACCTACACTTGAGTTTGTGCCTGTTGTTAATGAATTTTCGGGAGTCTTTCCGGATGAACTCCCTGGGATCCTAACAGACAGGGAGATTGATTTTGGGATTGATGTGATGCCAGACACACATCCTATATCTATTCCACCCTACAGGATGGCACCGGCAGAATTGAAGGAGCTAAAGGAACAATTAAGAGATTTGTTAGAAAAGGGTTTTATCCGACCGAGTGTGTCGCCATGGGGTGCACCGGTCCTTTTTGTAAGAAAGAAAGATGGGCCACTGAGAATGTGTATTGACTATCGACAGCTTAATAAGTTAACAGTCAGAAATAAGTACCCACTGCCAAGGATAGATGACTTGTTTGACCAATTGCAAGGTGCTAGGTATTTCTCCAAAATTGATTTAAGATCCGGGTATCACCAATTGAAGATCAGGGAGCGGGATATTCCGAAAATAGCTTTTAGGACCCGGTATGGGCATTTTGAATTTCTGGTGATGTCTTTTGGGCTAACAAATGCCCCAGCAGCCTTCATGGATCTTATGAATCGCGTTTTTACGCCATTCCTCGACTCCTTTGTGATAGTCTTCATTGATGATATTCTTGTATATTCACGAAGTCAGGAGGACCATGCTGACTATCTCAGGGTAGTTCTGCAAACCCTACATCAGCACAAATTATATGCAAAGTTTTCTAAATGTGAATTTTGGCTCGAGTCGGTCATATTCTTGGGTCATGTTATCTCTAATGAAGGAATTAAGGTTGATCCTCAGAAAATTGCAGCTGTGAAGAATTGGCCGAGGCCTACAACTCCATCATAGATTTGCAGTTTCTTAGGCTTAACTTGATATTACAGAAAGTTCGTGGAGAGGTTTTCTACTCTTGCCTCTCCATTGACTAAAATGATGCAGAAGGCAATTAAGTTCCAATGGTCAGATGCTTGTGAAAAGAGTTTCCAGGAATTGAAAGCAAGATTGACTACGACACTGGTGTTGACTCTACCAGAGGATATAGATGGATTTGTGGTATATTGTGATACTTCAAGAATCAGGCTTGGGTGTGTATTAATGCAACATGGGAAGGTGATAACTTATGCTTCTAGGCAACTCAAGAATCATGAAAAGAACTATCCAACACATGATTTAGAACTTGCAGCAGTAGTATTTGCATGGAAAATTTGGCGTCATTATTTATATGGGGTCCATGTAGATATATTCACGGGCCATAAGAGACTTCAATATATTTTCAAACAGAAGGAATTGAATCTGAGGCAGAGAAGATGGCTTGAATTACTCAAGGATTATGACATTGATATTTTATACCATCCGGGGAAAGCTAATGTTGTGGCAGATGCTCTTAGCCGAAAATCTATGGGTAGTTTAGCACACTTGGAGGCATACCAAAGGCCATTGGCCAAGGAAGTTCATCGATTGGCTAGTTTGGGAGTTTCGTCTTACGGACTCTAGTGAAGGAGGGGTAATTGTGCAGAATAGAGCTGAATCATCGCTTGTTGTGGAAGTCAAAGAGAAGCAATACAATGACCCATTGTTGGTGCAATTGAAAGAGGGAATTCATAAACATAAGACCATGGCCTTTTCTGTTGTCATGGATGATGGTACACTAAGGTACCAAGGGTGACTATGTGTTCCAAATGTGGATGGTCTCCGTGAAAGTATTTTTACTAAACCTCACACTTCTAGATATTCCATGCACCCAGGTTCTACAAAAATGTATCATGATCTTAAGGAAGTCTATTGGTGGAATGATATGAAGAGGAATGCGGCGGACTTTGTGGCAAGATGTCTGAATTGTCAGCAAGTGAAGGCCGAACACCAAAGACCCGGTGGGTTGGCACAAAACATAGAAATTCCAATGTGAAAATGGAAAATGATTAATATGGACTTTGTGGTAGGATTACCGCGCACTTCACGCAAGTTTGACTCAGTTTGGGTGATTGTGGATCGACTCACGAAATCAGCACACTTTTTGCCGGTTAAGTCTACCAACACAACGAAGCAATGTGCTCAGTTGTATATCAAAAAAATAGTTAGGTTGCATGTCACCCTAGTTTCCATCATTTTTGATCGGGGAGCACAATTCACTGCTAATTTTTGGAAGAAATTTCAGCAAGGTTTGGGTACTCAGGTGAATCTTAGTATAAACTTTCACCCACAGACTGACTGGCAGGCAGAGCGGACTATTCAAACGCTTGAGGATATGTTGCGTGCTTGTGTGCTAGACTTCAAAGGTAGCTGGAATGATCATTTACAAGTTTTCTCCAACATATTATGATCAGTAATATTATCACCACATAGTTTCAATTGGGAAATAATTCTGAACATAGCAGAATTATACTCACTGATAGATTTAAAATCTTGTAGCCTTAGATGAGTCCAATCATAACGTGCCTGTGGAAGAACGACCATCTTCAGGTGGTCATATCTATCTTTCAAATTATTCCACAGTATAACTGGATCTTTAACAGTAAGATATTCCATTTTTAGGCCCTCATCAAGGTGATGTCGTAGGAATATCATTGCTTTGGCACGGTCTTGGTTTGATACCTGATTTTTATCTTTGATGGTGTCTGCCAGACCCATCGCATCAAGATGAATTTCGGCATCAAGCACCCAAGACATGTAGCTTTTGCTCGATATATCCAGGGCTACAAACTCAAGTTTAGAAAGATTTGAAATTATTTAGAAAAAGAAAGTTCGTACCTCTGATACTTTCAAAGTATTTTCTCGAGATGGCAGAGTCTCGTGCTGATAACGTGTTATAAAATAAAGACTGTAAAGTAAACAAATCGAAGACAAGTATAGAGGGAGATTGATATTTTATTCAACTTTCTAAGTTATGTATATAATGAACTGAAAACTCCTCTATTTATAGAAGAAAAGAAGCAGCTGCGAGGCTTTTCAGAAAGCAGCTGTGAGGCTTTTCTTTAGCTGCTTGTAAGCTGTCTGCATGAGCTGCTTGCAACCTGCCTGTTTAATAAGAAACTGCTGCAAATCATTTCATTGAGCTGCTTGCAACCTGCCTGCATCAGCTGCTTGTAGATAAACTTCAAAATGAAGTGGGGCTCACCAAGTCAGCTGGGAAGAAGGTGCACTGCTATCACTAACCAATATCTCCTGCTGTGGAACCACCTGCATCCATTGAAAGATGCAGCGCCCCCGGCAAAAAGGACGTTAGTACTGTCGAATAACACTAGTATGTATAACTAAACACTCTCTCAATAGAATGACAAATAATATATACAAGATTATCATAATATCAAAGGAAGCTTTAATCAACATCAAACCTCAACTTAGGATCAAGACACTGTTTAAATTAATTTGCAAATCTCACATTGGGAGATTTTTAGTATCGATATGCCATTATTCACAATACCATTATTCCCCATACCAATACCACCGTACTCTCAGCACGGAGTCCGATCATGACCCGATCAGCTAGTCTATCTCATTAGAGACATCAACCATAATTACTCTCAATATCAATACCACCGTCTTTAACACAGAGTTCGATCATGACCCGATCGGCTAGGCTATCCATCAGGGACATCAACCATAATCACCATTTCAACAACAATTTCCAGCACAATCACCACCATGTGTGCGGCATGGTGTCCGATCACGACCCGACCGACTAGGCCGTCTTATTTGAGACATCAACCTTTTTATATCAATCATCGCATTTCATATTACTTTCACATCTTTTCTCTTCATTGGCACTAATGGCCATAATTATAAGATCATTCTTGGCACGTTGGCCATATTCAGTATTTCATGCTCACTTTATCAATTTCAAATATCATTATCATCATCAACAACAAATACAATTCAAATCAAGGTGTGTACTACATATGTGAGCAACTTAGAGTCTAAGTCACATAGAGATATTTCACAAAATTTTGAATAATAGCCTTCATTTGAACTTGACTTAAAGTCGAAACATTATTAATGCACAACCCATATTTTATCACATCCTCAATTGGTAACATAACATGAATAAAGCATTTGGGATTCTTGTTGAACATATATCTTTCAACCCAATCTTACTCGGAATAGCCAGTTTCATAATGAATCACTCGGGACATACATCATTTGCATGAATATTGTGGGATTCAATTCTAAGAGAAGAGTTTAGCCAACATACCTCAATTGAGCTTTCTTAAACTCTAAAATATTCCAGATTTCTTAGCAACTTCAATCTATTGTAGAAATATACCAAATTGAATCAAAATTAGGAAGATGATCATGGTCCTTTTATGGAGAATTCCTTTATCCCAAAACCCAATCTTTACCATTTTTAGTTCAACAATCTACCCTTTTATTGCACATGCAAGTAAATAAACAACCCTCCTAACCAGAAATTATCTTGCTAGTTGTCCATTTCTACATAAAATTCGAAAGTGAGGGTTATGGTGTAGAATCTTACCTCTAGGATGAAGTCCTGGTGACTTTTCCTTCTTAATCTTCCAAAACATGGGCAAGAATTGAAGAACAATTATTGAAGAACACCTTCTCACTCTAGGGTACTCTCTCTCACTCTAAAATATTAGATTATAGCTTAAAAATGACCCAAAGAGTGTATTTAATAAAGTAGGGTCGGGTTTTAAAAACCCAAAAATGGAGCTCCGGAACGGTTCTGCGGTCGCATATGCGACCGCATATCAGTCGCATAACTGCTGACAAAAATGATCAAAAATATGTCTGTGTATACTGTCACTATGCGGTCCACATAACTGTTATGCGGTCATATAATGCACCGCATAACAGTTATGCGGTCGCATAGTCGACCGCATAGTTGCTGCCAGATTTGGCCCTCTCCTGCTCACTTCTGTGGCCATTATGCGACCCGCATAGTGATTATGCGGTCGGATAATGGACCGCATAAATGCGATTTTCCGCCAAAAATGTTTCCTTTACTTTTCGGTACATTGTTCAACCTAAAAAGTCCGAGCCACGTAAGCCTAGTCCGGCACCATGAAACATTATTTTCTTTGTAAATTTTACCAGGCTTTACACTTAAGTACTTCAAAATTTTTTGGGGTGTTATATTCTACCCCGCTTAGGATCATTCGTCCTCGAATGAGGGTAAAAATCTGTTATTAGCATCTTATGCAACTTAGTTTGTTTTATACCATAAAATAGTAGCCCCAAATTTGACTAACCCCCTAAATTTTCAAATATTTCGCTAGAGTTTCCTTTGTAATTTGGCCTATCCACCTGTCAGAGAGCCCCAGAAACACATCCTAACATCATATACATAATCCAACGACGTAACATAATATGAAACAACACCAACTGTGGCCTCATAAGCAATATATTTCCAGAACGGAACACCCTCAACATCAAATGTACAAATAATACATAATTCATAGAAAGTAAGTCTTATAATTTTCCTAGTATCACAACTTTATAAATACATGGTCATTCAAACAAATAAGGATCCTTTTTCTTCATTTCTTCCTCGGCCTCCCATGTAGCCTCTTCAACCTGTTGGTTTCGCCACAACACTTTCACGGAGGTAATTTCTTTATTTCTCAATTTTCGGACTTGACTATTAATAATAAAAACCGGAATCTCTTCATAAGTCAATTTCTCATTTACCTCAATAGTCTCAACCGGAACAATGAGCGTCGGATCTCCAACTACTTTCTTCAACATAGACACATGTAACACCGGGTGTACTAATGACATCTTAGGTGGTAGCTCAAGCTTGTACGCCACCTCACCGATCCTCTAAATGATTTTGTACGGTCCGACATACCTCGGACCCAATTTCCCTTTCTTACCAAATCGCATTACACCCTTCATGGGGGAAACTTTCAAGAATACCCAATCATCTTCTTTGAACTCCAAATCCCTACGACGAATATCCGAATAGGATTTCTGATGAATCTGAGTAGTCTTCAACTGCTCCTTAATGATTTTCATTTTTTCCATAGCCCGATGAACGAGGTCTGGCCCTATCAACTCTGCTTCCCCAATTTCGAACCACCTAATAGGAGACAACGACGCCAGGTTGCCATTCTTGCGAGAACATCCTTTTGACACTTTAAAGGATGTTCTAGGGCTATTCCGACAGAAATGGCTCGGGGTTAAACCAAAGCTAGGTTGGGTTACTTGTTTTTGAAAGTTTGACATATTTCTCTTTGGTTATATTTTGCAAAAGTGGGGCCAAACCTAATAAAGGTTACCTATGTATCTTACAGTCAGTGAGAATCAAATTTGTGTAGTTCGGTAGATTTTTCTTTTCAAAACTGGGGTTACTGTTCAAAATATGAGATCTTTTTCAGCATATTTAATAAAATTCTGACATGGTTTTTCAAATACCGGGATTTTGATAGAAACCGGGCGATTTATACTTTCTTAGTTTCCTCCCTATTGGTTTTCCCAAATTCTTTCCCTATTCTAGAAGCCAGCCAACATGCAAGCCCAACAAACAATGTACAAGTAGAACATAAGATGCAACATGATGGTGTTTAATTATGGGGTACACCTGTCTTAGACGGACCCAACCCATGTGCTGAATCCCTAAAGTCAAATGCATGTGATACAAACAAGCGTTCCTACTAGGGATCCGACATGAGGCTATGTTGTTCTAACGTTAAATCCTAATGGGGGATTGTTTTAGACCTAACTTACCCAAGCGGACAACTCGAGCGGGGGGGGGGGGGGGCAACGTATCGGGAGCACAAAAGTCTACCCGGCCTAGTTACTGGTTCAAACCCCATCCTTATTGGTATGACTTCTAATAAAAAGTGGGCCACACACACGTGTGCACCAATAGATACATAAGACTCATAGGGGGAGGCATGAGAAGACAATTTATGAAGTTCAGGCAATATCAAAGCAGTAAATGATCGATAATTAGCACATTATGCCCAAATCACATAAAACATTATAAAATATAAGCCAAGCATAAACTATATTACAAGCTCGAATTATGAACCCTGAACCAGATGTTCTGGGTTCGCTCCCCATCAGAGTCGACAGAGCTATAACACCTTTTTTCGAGGGACGATGGGTAAAGGAGTATTTTTAATTAAAGTGATAATATTTGAAAAAGGATTATTTATTTTTATTTTAAAGAGTCTTCACTTGAAATTATTTTTTTGCGGTGTTCCAAGTCACCGATTTTATTAATCCCTATTTAAGGAGTGTTTTGACTCCGAATTATGGCCCGCAAACACATAAGACTAGGCAAGATATTCTGGTAACTTGGGAGAAAGTGTGAGACACTCCCAAGTTACGTAGTTTTAGCACCGTCGCTTGATAGTCATACTTAGCTTAACTAATTTTGGATATTTTGTATTTAAGAGAATTTTATGCATTTTTCCCTTGAACAACTTTTAAATTGCTTAATTATTCATACTTATGGGATTATCTTGAAATAAGTCATGCGTACATGTAATTGTTTGTTTGGTGCATCAAGAATCATGTCACGCGTACATGCACACAATTAATAACACTTTATTAATATTAACGTTTAGTCAAAGTTACGCGAACACATACTATGCCTTTAATTTGGAAATCATAATCATGTCATGAGAACGTATACATGATCACGATAATTTGATCAATTAAGAGCGAACCTATAACTTTAAACATGAGTGAATTAAACTTATTCGAACTAATAAACAGAGATTTATCATTTAACATACCATCACAACAATAATTAGTTTTAACACAAGCAAAAACTTGCATCATTGAAACAAGTAAAAGTGTAAGGTTATTAAGGTGTATGTACCTAGTATGCGAAGACAAAGCTCTAGATGCCAAATGAAGGAAAGATAAAAGAAATGGAGCTCAGCAAACAAGGAAAGCAGCAGCAACAAAATCTAGGTCAAAACAACTCTTGAAAACCTAGAAAAATTAATATTGAGTACACGAATTCTAATAGAAACCACAAAGTAACGACCCAACCGGTCGTTTTGTGTAATTGTTCCCCGTTTTCCTTTTGATATTTTACACATGTGTATTTATCGTTTTATGATTTACGGGATTGATTAGTTTTGTTCCGGGAATATTTCAGGTTAAATTGGACCCTTTGGCTCATGGCTTAGAAGCCTAAGTTGATTAAGTTAAACAAACTTTGACTTTTGTGAAAATGACCCCGCAACGATGTTTTGATAGCTTCAATCATTTCGTATTGTGTTTTTGGACTTGGGCGTATATCCGAAATCGAATTCGGGAGTCCACAGGTTGATTTGTGTTGTTGTGCCGAAAATTGACAATTTAAAATTTTTAAATTTGACCGTATGTTGACTTTTGGCTATTGGATTTGAAATTTAATTTTGGGACCTGGAATAGGTCCGTTATGCTATTTAGAATTTGTCTGCAAAGTTTGATGTCATTTGGAGTTGATTTGATAGGATTCGGACGCTTAGTTGCAATTCTAGAAGTTCTTAAACTTTACTTTAAAATTCATGCATTTTGGTGTCAGATTCGTAGTTCTAGATGTTATTTTTGTATTTTGATCACACGAACGAGTTCGTATGATGTTTTTAGACTTGTGTGAATGTCAGGTTTGGAGCCCCAAGGGCTCGGATGAGTTTCCAATGCGTTTCAGAATGTTTTGGACTGAAAACTATAATCTGGTGTCTCATTTGCAAATGCCAGGGTTGCAATTGTGACCTTTGTAGGAGGATCACAAGTATCGCAATTTTGATGCCTGGGACGCAATTGCAAAGATGACTTGGGCTGGTTTAGGTTCGCATTTGCGATAAATGTGTCGCTTTTGCGAAGGGAACAGGGTTCGCATTTGCGAACCCACTTTTGCATTTGTGAGATTTTCCCTAATATTGTCAGTGCCGCAATTGCAGGATTTCCTTTGCAATTGCAAACCTAGTGTCACACTTGTGGCACCTACAACTGAACAAAAGGTTGGAAAAGTCAGGATTTCATCTCAGTTTTCTCAGTTTAGAACCCTAGACTCGATAGGAGGCGATTTGGAGAGGGGATTCTTCATCTACAAGCATTGAGGTAAGTGATTCTAATCAATTTCCAACTATATTTCATGAATATATCTTAGAATTAACATCAAATTTATGTGAATCAAAGTGGAAAACTTTGGAAATTTTGTCAAGTTTTTGAAAAATGGAAATTTGCGTTTTGAGAGTCGATTTGGACTAAGATTTTGAAACTAATCACATATATAGACTCGTGGGGTTTTGGATAGTCGGAATCTACTCTTGGACCCGAGTTTTGATTGGGCGAGCCCGGGGTTGACTTTTGTTGACTTTTTGGCAAAAGTGTAAAGATCATAGCATTATCTATTGTAGTTGTTTTCCCTTGCGTTGTTTGATGATATTAAGTCAATTTTGGTTAGATTTGAGCCGTGTGGAGGCAAATTTTAGGGGAAAAGCTATTTCCGAGGGTTGAGTTGGCCTTGTTGAGGTACATATCTTGCCTAACTTTGTGTGGGGGAACTACCCCTTAGGATTTGGGATTGATTATGCTATTTGTATTATGTGAAAGCCGTGTATGCAAGGTGATGAGTGGGTACATGGGTTATATGTGGTATTTGACCGGTTTAGGTTAATTAGACTCTTTCCATGCCTTTAATTGAATTGCCATAATATGTTATATCCCTTATTGTTAATCAACTCTTGCATGTGTTAATCTACCCTTACATGCTTTATTTGACATTGTTAACACTTGTCCTACCTCTTACTTGTTGTTTTGCTCTTATATGCTTAGTTGAAGTTATTGCCTTCCTTATCGCCTTGTTACATTGTTAATTGTTGAATTACTTATAATTGAAGTTATTATTCCGTGAAATATCTTATTGTTGAGTTATGGTATTGAAGTTGAGAAAGACATTATCACATTGAGGTGAAGTTGTTAATTATTGAGATATCTTTCTTGTTGAGTAATTCACTTTTATTTTGTTATTGTTGAGATTCTTGTGCACATTGTGGTTGAGCCATGGGCTATTTGTTGTGGAAACATTGATATTGTTGATTCTTTTGGCAAGTTGTGACATATGGGCACTTGTGGTACGAGTTGTGATTATGTTGTGATATTGATACGCATGCGGTGGTATAAGGCTAGTGGTTGATATGCATGCAGTGAGATAAGGTAGGCTTGATATGCGTGTTGATAGTAGGGAAACTACTTGAAGTCATGCAGTATGATAAGGTGGGCTAAAATGCGGGTAGGTAGCTATTTCGGAAAAAATAATTTTCAAAACTAAATACAAGGCTCCCACGGTGGTATAAGGAAAGATTGTGATTGAAATTGAGATACGTGAAAACGAGGAGGTATCTCAGTTGTGATTCTTGTTGTGCATTTCATATTGAAAAGAGTTATTAGTTGAACCGTTCTTGTTGTTTTTATTCTTTCTTGAATTACCAGATTTGTCTGTATTTGATTATTTGTGGTTCTCATTCTTTGTTTCTTTCTCGTTGCCTTTGTTGTTAAAATTCTGTCATTAGTTTTCATTAGTAAACTGCTTTGTTATTATTTATTTCTCCGTTTTTTGTTACCTGTAGTTATTATATTTCTATTCCGTTTATCTTATCCTAGTAGGTGTCTTGACCTGACCTCATCACTACTCTACCGAAGTTAGGATTAATACTTATTGGGTACCGTTGTGGTGTACTCATACTACGCTTCTGTGCATCTTTTTGTGCAGGTCCATGTACGTCTGCCCGTGCTGGACGTTAGTGATTGACATAGAACCATTGGGCCCATCTGAGAATCTGAGGATTGAGAATAATTTTTGCAGGCCTCGAAGTCACCTTCCGTTATCTTTTTAGTATTTTTTGTTTCCTTTATTAGACAATGTTATAGTAGATGTTTTGGAACCTTCTGTAGAGCTTATGACTCAGTCTCACCGGGTTTTGGGAGTATTGTAATTATGATTCAGTTTTTGAGATATTTATGAGACTTATTAGTTTATATCATGTTTTTCAGTCTTTATTTCTCTCATTTTCACTCGTTTGTTAGGCATACCTAGTCTTAGAGACCAGGTGCCATCACAATATCCTAAGGAGGGAAATCGAGGTCGTGACACACACACACACACACATGTTTTCTTTCTTATTTCTACCCGAAAATTCCCTAATACCTTGATATTTAAGTATTTTTTGAGACTTAACAATTTTGATCTCAGTCTATTTTTTCAGCAGCTGAGAATTATTTTTCTTAGGCTTAGGAAGAGGTTCTTAAATAGGCACCATTAGGGCTTTTCATTATTTTATTTTCCACTACTACCCCCAATTCAAAATGCTCCTAAAAGAATATTGTGCCTATCCACCATTCAGCTTATGAACAACTGTAAAAATTCTCTAGTGAGTTCCCTAAACTACCCCTTTTACTCGTATCCTCCTCCAACTTATTTACCCCTTCCAAAATCCTCTTTTTCACTTTTTTACTCTTATCTTTTTATCACTTTTTTATTTTTACTCCCCCTTCAGACTCGTTAAGAGTAAACAGACTTGGGTTAAGTGACCCTAGCCCAATGGACCATACATAACTATCGAACCCCTCCCTGCGGTCCTTTTAATATTAATAGGTCTGCTTTGTTATTCAAAACATGCCCCTATGAGATTAAGTGAGAGACAGAACAATCAGAATAACTAATTACAATTATAAAACAAAATATTTAGCAATAACTAATCAAGGATAAACATGAATAATTAACACTATACTAATAGATTAACAAGCAATTCCAAAAACCATTAGACTAGAATCGATGTAATTATACAAATATATGATAAAGTATTAATCATACATGTATTTTTATAAATCAGTAAAGAATCAAAGAGAGAAATTAAATGGGCTGAGGGAGTACCAACTCGGAGTTGAGGATGGCAAACTGATTTATCTTACCACCGAGGGTCTTTACCCCAAGAGATCCATTCACGGTTTTCACCTCAACAGATCTACTTGGGGTAAAGACTCTCAAGAGTCGGATGAGATTAATCAGGAGGAAAATCAAGGGGGCCTAGTGCTTTGAACACTAAGAGTTTCCAATCGATGAGCACTAATCTGGATTTGAAATCCGATAAGTACTTCATCAGTTAGAAACTTTTGGGAGCCGAAGTTCATGGGAAATGATTTAGAAGAAAAATGACTCAAGGGAACATTTTGGCCGGTCCACGAGGGGTTTAGGGTTGGTTCTGGCTGATTTTGAGATTATCTGACTAATAGAGGTCTTTTCCCCAAGAGGTCCGTCTAGGATTATAAATCCCTAATGGATCTTCTTGGTGTGAGGACTCCTGAGAGCTAGATGCATGCAGAGGTAAAGGAGTTCAAGCGACAATGGTCGGTCAATGGCGACTTGACCGGTGGCGATGAACTTGAAAATTCCTGAAACTCACCTCAATCGATTGGTGGTGGTCTTAAAAGCTTTCACTCACTGCATGAACGTGAATCGAAATAGGCAGAATACTAGGGTTTGGGAAATTCCTTGATCTACTAATTGTGAAGATGTGCTAATTTTTAGGGGAAACTGATTAGAGATTATGAATGAGGAGGAGGTGAGAATTATCTAGTAATAATTTTGGGTGGTTTGGAGGTGGCCCGCGGGCCACCGTGAGGCGATTTCTTGCGAACAGTCAATAGTGGTCAAAGGATGGAGGAGTAGTGGTCAAGAGGTGGTGGGCAGTGGAGGCAATTTTCGGCCGCCCTAAATTCCTAATCAAGGCGGAGGGATTTGGGATTACGGTTTAGGATTTCATAAAAGTGAGATATTTAGGATCTCTTTTGTTTAAAAGGGGTTAGACGGAAAACGACGTAGTTTTAGGATGAGGCTACGTCGTTTGGACAGTCTCCGGGGCAAGGGTTGGATCGAGTTTTGGGCTAGCTGAGGCGGACTATTTGAGGTAACTGGGCCGTTGAATCATTGGCCCAATTC
The DNA here is from genome assembly GCF_000715075.1 of Nicotiana tabacum. Lineage (NCBI taxonomy): Eukaryota > Viridiplantae > Streptophyta > Magnoliopsida > Solanales > Solanaceae > Nicotiana > Nicotiana tabacum. Next base: position 66,143,271 of record NC_134094.1, on the reverse strand, counting down.
GATTTAGCACACAAATCTGGCCCTTTTTCTTCCTTCTCTTTTAATTTCATAATTAGCCACTTTAAATTGTAGCACCCCCAATTAAAGATATTTTGCACAATTAACCTATTTAACTAATTATCTAATAATCAACTATTAATATTGTAAATTAATAAATAGACCTTACTAATTATATCACTAATAAATCCTAAGAATGCAAAATGAATGATGATTAATATTTGTTTTATGATTTTTGTGTTTTAAACATGCCCTATAATGCAATTAATGCTATGAAATATAATTAGCAATGCAAAATGCGACTAAATATGTAAACCAAAAATAAAAATTCCTAAAAATGGCATAAAACTCAAGAAAAATTAAAGGTCTAATTTAAAGTATTTTAAATTACTTTCAACAAGGAAGATGCAGATGGCCTTACTTTACCATACAATAATGCTCTGGTAATATCTTTAATGTTTAAGATTTCAAAATTAAATGTGTGTTTGTTGATCCAGGTTGTTTGTCCAATATTATTCAACTAAGAGTCCTAGAACAAGCAAAGCTGATCGGTAATATAGTTCCGGCAACTAAGCTTTTGGCTGGATTAAACTTAACAAGTGTGACGACCTGAGGAGAAATCGTGTTTCCTACGTACACTGAGGGAGTGACGAAATCAACGTTACTTGAAGTTGTGGACATAGATATGAGGTACAACGTGATTTCTCGATAGGCCATGGATCCACGATATGAAAGTTGTTCCATCAACTTATCACTAGTTGCTAAAATTCCCAATTTCGGATGGAGTTAAGTCTATTAGATGTGACAAGCCTGCTACTAGGGAAATGAATGCAATTACATTGTCAAACTGTAAGGAAGATGGAGATAATAAATAGCAATTAGAAGTACTGGGGCCAGCTTTTAATTCAAACCCAATGGAAATATCGAGGGAAGACAGCAGTGAGGAAGAGACATTGGATATTTACTAGGTACCCAGATCTTTTTGGGTATCAGAAGATACATATGCAACAAAATCAACCGCAGAAGAACTTGATCAAGTCACTTTGTTCATTGAATTCCCGAAAAGAAAGGTTTACTTGGGAACGAGGTTAAGCCCCGAACTCCGATGTAATATTAATGAATTTCTTAAGGCTAACGCTGATTGTTTTGCATGGTCTTACTTAAATATAATATGTATCCTGCTCGAAGTGGTAGTTCACAAGCTAAGCTTGGATCTTAATTTCCCTCCGGTAAAGTAGAAAAAGCGGCCAATAGACGAGGTCAGAAACATATTTGTTAAGGAGGAGGTAACTAGGTTACTTAATATTAGTTCAATACACGAAGTTGAATATCCATCTTGGTTAGCTGATTAGTTGAATATTAGCTGATTAATATGCGGGTGGAGCTGTATTCACAATACCACAAATCTACACAAAGCGGCCCACAGCCTCACCCCATTGTATGCGGGTAGAGGTGTATTCACAATGCCACACTTTGGATTCCCAAAATGATAATAGTTTGTACAAGAGATTTTCCTTTTAAACCAATCACTTGGCACCTTTGGCCTTAGCAACTGTAAGTTCACAAGGTCTCATCATATGAGAAATAAGTGTTTAATCACATTGATTTCATACAAGATCTTCTATCAAAAGCGGGTATAACATAATTAAGTTAAAAATAGAGAATCATTAACACACGAGGGTTCTAACACATTATACCAATTGGGAATTAAATTTACTAGTTTGAATACCCCACATCAATAGTGTTTCAAGATAGACCTCACATGATAGAATTTTACAAGGTTTCGGGAATTCTGATACCAGAAGAATAGTTTAGCCTTCATACCTCGCTTTGAGCTTTTCATAATTCTCTACACTGTTTCGAAAATCCTAGCAACTTTGATCTATTTAGAGACAGCAAAATTGAACACAAATAAGGAGGATATTCATGTTTTCAGCTCATTTGAGCATTTTATCAAACACTAGTTGGGCATTATTATTTCTAGCTTCTCCTATGAAGGATTTCCTTCACCCCACAACCCATGGTCTACCCATTTGAGTTCAACTACCTTCCCACAACTCATGAATGTACATGCATGCATAAACAACAACCCTCATCCTCAAAACCTTCCTCCCCATTATCTATTCCCAAACAAAAATTTCGTAATTGAGGGTTAGGGCTAGAATCTTGCCTCTTGGTTGAAGACCTTGTGAGTTTTCCTTATGAATTTTCCAACTATTGAGAAAGAATGGATGAACAATTAGCCTAGGGTTTCCTCCTCTCTCTCTCTCTAGAACACTCTCCCTTGTCTCTAAAATATCAAATTTTTCTTTCAAAATGAGCCCCAAGGACTATTAATAAAAATAGGGTCGGGTAAAAGTATTTAGCAAAATGAATCCTCGACACAGATCATGCATTTGATGAATAGTGTCCGCAAAATGGGACGCATAATGGCCCTCCGGAACTAGGCACCCATACCTCACTCTGCGACCGGTCTGCGGTCCGCAGACCTATTCTGCGATCGCATAATACGCCGCAGAATTTCCCTCCAGGAATTTTTTTGCTAGGTTTGCGATGGATTATGCTGCCCGCAAAATGGTTATGCGGCCACATAATGGTCCAAGAATATTTCCCAGATTTCTGCCTTAGTCTGCGGCAGATTTGCGATCCGCAGATCAGTTCTGCGATCGCATAATGGGCTGCAGAAAATGACATGCACTTCCAAAAATTTTATCCAACTCCCTAACGCAGTGTTCAACCCTAAAAGTCTGAACCACAAACCCTAGGTTTTCGGTAAAATTTTACGGGGCCTTACATTACTTCTTCATGAGAAATCTTAAGGTAGGCCTCACACAACTATTTCTTTAGCTAACACTGAAGCCGAGTATGTCTACGATCACAAGATTCAAATTAGCTTGAGAACTAAGCTCCGAGGTGATTGAAGTGAAGTGTGATTCCCAGCTGGTTGTCAATCAGATATATAGAATTTTTGACGCTTAAGAAGAACGTATGACATAGTACTTAAACAAAGTCCAAGTTTTATTTTCTGGTTCAGGGAGTGTTCCGTGATCCATATTCCAAAGAGGAAAATGTGGAGGCAAATGAACTAGCTAGTTTGGGTTCTTCAACGGAATTGAAGGGCGCTGATTCCGATTCAATTGTACAGTTGTTGTATTTAGTCCTAGATATGGATGGTTATTGCAAAGTTAATTGAACAAACCTAGTTTGGGATTAGAGAAATAAATTTATTGATTATTTAAGACATGGCAAATTGCTTGAGGATTTTAACGTCTCCCGGCACTTAGAACAAAATCTGCCTGGTATTGTCTTATTGATGGACAACAATACCAGAGATATTTTCAAGGTCTGTTGGCTCGATTGTTAGGACCAGCCGAAGCTGATTATGTAATAAGGAAAGTTCATGAAGGAGTCTGTGGCAATCAGTCCGGAGCAGATTAATTGCTGCTAAAGTTAATGAGAGCCGGTACTATTGGCCCCGAGTCGAACATGATGCTAAGTCATTTGTGCAAAAGTGTGATAAATGTCAATGTTATTCTTAGTTAGTATGCCAGTCGGCTGAAATTTTGCATTTAATTGTGTCGTTGTGGCTGTTCATGAAATGGGGAATATATATAGTTAAATCTTTGCCTCAGGGACCTGGACAAGTAAAATTTCTTTTGATTATGATTGATTATTTCTCTAAATGGGTTGAAGAAGGTACTTTCAAGAAGGTTGGAGAATGAGAGGTGATAGATTTCATTTTGGATAACATTATTTGTCAATTTGGAGTACTAAAAGAAATTGCATGTGATAATGGGGCACAATTTATAGGCTCCATAGTCGAAAATTCTTAGAAGGACTGAATATTAAAGGATTACATCGTCTCCATATGATACAAGTTCTAATGGTCAAGCAAAGTCAAAAAATAAGGTAATAATTCAAAACCTCAAAAAGAAGTTAGAGGTTCCAAAGGCAGGTGGTCTGAAGAGTCACCGGGAATACTATATGCATACTGAACCACGACAAAACAAAACACGGGAGGAACACCTTTTTCCCTCATATACAAAACAGAGGATCTGATTTCGGTGGAGATAGGTGAACTTACTATGAGGTCTTTCGTGATAAATGAGCAAGAAAAAGCTGAGGCTATGTTGGTTAGGTTGGATTTGCTTGATGAGAACCAGAATTTTGCTTATATGAGGGTGATGGTGCAGAAGCAAAGAATGAAAAGGTATTATAATCGTAGATCAAATCTATGTTATTTTAAAGTTGGAGACTTGGTTCTAACATGTTATATCATTCCAAACTTGTCGACTTTCGTCGAAACTTATTTTCTTCAATTCATTTAGCTTCTAAGACTTCCAAACCTCTTGGTACTTGTTATTCATGATATTAAATATTTGTAACCTCCACGGTAATATGATTAACGTACTTTATGTAAATTCAAATATGATATCATTTCTGGTCTTACATCAATTGACTTGCGACGTACTCTTACGTACGAAAACATAGGGTATAACATCATTCCCCCTTTGGAATATTTGTCCTCGAATGCGGACTAATGTGCTTAGAAGTCTCATAGCCTATAGCTCTTACTAATACTTTAATACAGTCCTTTCCATCTAGGCAACTGTTCTATTAATAAATCCAAAGGCCAAGGCATTCCCCCCTTTAGGCCTCTTTCTCACACCACGACTTGTGGTCGGAATTCTTTCAAACTCATAGTTGTTGCTACCTTCAGTCATGTAACCTGTACCTAGCATGTGCGTCACCTCCAAATAGTTACATGACACAAAAATATGGGGTTTCATACCCTCAGGACTAGATTTACAACCGTTACTTATCTCAAACCGAGTAAATCTCAACTCCGCGATGCTCTTGCCCCTCGATTCGGCCTCCAAATGCTCCGAATCTATTCACAACCAGTACAATACCATCAATATGTGCTAAAGGAATAAATTCCACAAGCAAAACTACCAAATTAGACTCAAAACCAAAAATTGGCTCAAACCTAGCCCCCGGGCCCATGCCTCGATATCTGACAAAAGTCACAAAACTCAAAAGCCCATTCACTCACAAGTCTAGTCATACCAAATTTACCAAAATCCAACAACATAACCCCCTTCAAAACCTCAAAATTTCATCTCAAGAACTCTTCTACTTTTTCCCCAATTTTCCACCCCAAATTACAATTTAGATGATAAAAATCAAGATATAATCATGGAATTTAACCAAAACTAAGGGAGAAACACTTACCCCAATCAACTCCGCGAAAATCCCGTCAAGAATCGCCCAAATTCGTGACCTCTAGCTCAAAATATGAAAAATGAGCTCAAACCCTCGATTTTTGCATTTAACATTGTCGGCCCAGATTTCTTCTTCGCGAACGTGACACTACTCATGCGTTCGCGATGCACACACTGCCCTACCCTTCGCGTTCGCGTCCTCACCTTCGCAAATGCATAGAGCAAAAATTCACCATATTAGAAACACTCTTCGTGAATGCGAAGCCCTTCTTGCGAACGTGTAAGAGGAAACCAGAACCAAAATACAGCAGCAGATTCGTTATCTCACCAAGGCCAAAAATGATCCGTTAACCACCCGAAACTCACCTGAGGCCCTCGGGACCTCAACCAAACATGCCAACAAGTCATATAACCCCATGAAAACTTAGTCGAACCTTCGAATCACTCAAAAAAATATCAAAACACCAAATTACCCTCAGATTCAAGCCTAAGAACTTCTAGACTTCCAAATTTCGCAAACGACACCGAAACCTATCAAACTGAGTCCCAATGACCTCAAATTTTGCACACAAGTCAAAAATGTCACCATGAACCTACTCCAACTTTCAGAAACCCAATCCGATTCCGATATCAAAATTTTGAATGCCGGCCAAAATCGCCGAAATTTTAGCTTTCGCAAATTCAAGCCTAATTCTACCACGAACTTCCAAATCATATTCTGGATGCGCTCATAAGTCCAAAATCACCTAACGGAGCTAACAGAACCATCAAAATTCAGATCCAATGTCGTTTACACATAAGTCAACATCCGGCTGACTTTTCCAACTTAAGCTTCTATTAAAGAGACTAAGTGTCTCAATTCACTTCCATTGAAGTGCGTGGGTCATTACATCCTCCCCCTCTTAAATAGACGTTCAACCTCGAACGGGTCTTGAAACATACCTGGAGTCTCAAATAGGTATGGATATGTGCTCCGCACCTCCCGCTCGGTCTCCCAGGTGGCCTCCTCCACAGGCTGACCTCTCCACTGAACCTTCACTGAAGCTATGTTCTTTGACCTCAACTTCCAAATCTGTCGATCCAAAATGGCCACTGGCTCCACATCGTACGTCATATCACCCTCCAACTGAACCGTGCTGAAGTCCAAAACATGGGACTAATCACCAACATACTTCCGGAGCATGGAAACATGAAATATCGGATGCACACTCGACAAACTATGTGGCAAGGCAAGCTTATAAGCCACCTCCCCAATCCTCTGAAGCACCTCAAAAGGCCCAATGAACCAGGGGTTCAACTTGCCCCTCTTCCCAAAGCTCATAACACCCTTCATGGGTGATATCATCAGCAAAACCTTCTCCCCAAACATGAAAGACACATCACAGACCTTCTTGTCCGCATAGCTCTTCTGCCTATACTGCGCCGTACGATGCCTCTCCTGAATCAATTTCACCTTATCTAATGCATCCTGGACCAAGTCTGTACCCAAGAGTCTAGCCTTACCTGGCTCAAACCATCCTACCGAAGATCTACACCTCCTCCCACATAAGGCCTCGTACGGAGCCATCTGAATACTCGATTGATAACTATTATTATATGCAAACTCCCCGAGCGCTAGAAACTGGTCCCATGAACACCCAAGTCAATGACACAAGCGCACAACATGTCCTCCAATATCTGAATAGTGCTCTTGGACTGTCCGTCTGTCTGAGGGTGAAAGGTTGTGCTCAACTCGACCTGGGTACCCAACTCTCACTGCACGGCCCTCCAAAACTGCGATGTAAACTAAGTACCCTAATCGGAAATGATGGAAACAGGGACACCATACAGGCAAACAATCTCTCCGATATAAATCTCAGCCAACCGCTCTGAAGTTTAAGTAGTACCAACTGGAATGAAGTGCGCGGACTTGGTCAACCGATCCACAATAACCCAAATAGCATCGAACTTTCTCGAAGTCCATGGGAGCCCAAATATGAAGTCCATGGTGATCCGCTCCCACTTCCACTCCGGGATCTCTAATCTCTTAAGCAAGCCACCCGGTCTCTGATGCTCATGCTTAACCTTCTGACAGTTGAGACATCGAGCCACAAACACAGCTAAATCCTTCTTCATCCGCCTCCACCAATAGTGCTTCTTCAAATCCTAGTACATTTTCGCGGCACTCGGATGGATGGAATACCGCGAGCTATGGGCCTCCTCAAGAATCAACTCCCGAAGCCCATCTACATTAGGCACACATATCCGGCCCTGTATCCTCAACACGCCATCATCACCAATAGTCACGTCCCTAGTATCACCTCGTCGGACCCTGTCGTGAAGAATGAGCAGGTGGGGGTCATCATACTGACGCTCCCTGATACTATCATAAAAAGAAGACCAGGAGACCATGCAAGCCAATACCTGACTATGCTACGAAATATCCAGTCTAACAAGCTGGTCTGCTAAGGCCTGGACATCCAATGCCAAGGGTCTCTCTGCTTCCAGAAGATATTCTAAACTCCCCAAACTCTCCACCCGGTGACTCAAAGCATTGGCCACCACATTGGCCTTCCCCGGATGGTACAAAATAGTGATATCATAGTCCTGAAGAAGCTCTAACCATCTCCGCTGATGCTCTAAGATCCTTTCGCTTAAACAGATGCTGCAGACTCCGGAGATCAGTATAGATCTCACAATGAACCCCATACAAATAATGGCGCCAAATTTTCAAGGCGTGAACAGTGGCTGCTAACTCAAGATCATGGACAGGATAGTTCTTCTCATGGGTCTTCAAATGGCACGAGGCACAGGCAATCACCCTACCCTCCTGCATCAGAACACATCTAATGCCTATTCTCGAGGCATCACAATACATGGTGTAAGAACCTGAAGCTGATGGCAGAACTAACACTGGAGTTGTGGTCAAGGCAGTCTTGACCTTCTAAAAGCTCTCCTCACACTTGTCCGACCACTTGAAAGGAGAACCCTTTTGGGTCAATTTGGTCAAAGGCGATGCAATAGATAAAAATCCCTCCACAAAGTGACGGTAATATCCCGCCAAACCAAGAAAGCTAGTAATCTCCGTGGCTGAGGACGGTCTAGGCCAACTCTGCACCACCTCTATATTCTTCGGATCCACCGGAATACCCTCACCGGACACCACGTGCCCCAAGAATGCTACTGAACCGAGCCAAAACTCACACTTGGAGAACTTTGCATAAAGCTTCTCCTCCCTCAATCTCTGTAACATAACCCTCAAGTGCTGAGCATGCTCCTCCTAGCTACGAGAGTACATCAGGATGTCATCAATGAATACAATAATGAATGAGTCCAAATAGGGCTGGAATACACTATTCATCAAATGCATGAACGTTGTTGGGGCATTGGTCAGCCCAAAGGACATCACAAGGAACTCATAATGGCTATAACGGGTCCTGAAAGTTGTCTTAAGAATATCCAAATCTCGAATCTTCAGCTTGTGATACTAGAACCTCAAATCAATCTTGGAAAACACCCTCGCTCCATGAAGCTGGTCAAACAAATCATTAATACGAGGCAAAGGATACTTGTTCTTAACTGTGACCTTGTTCAACTGCTTGTAATCAATGCACATCCTCATGGAACAATCTTTCTTCTTTACAAATAGAACCGGTGCACCCCAAGGTGACACGCTAAGACGAATAAACCCCTTATCAAGGAGTTCCTAAAGATGTCCCTTCAACTCCTTCAACTCTGTCGGTGCCATGCGATACGGTGGAATAGAAATAGGCTGAGTGCCCGGCACCAAATCAATACCAAAGTCAATATCGCTGTCAGGCGGCATGCCCGATAGGTCTGCAGGAAACACATCAGAAAAATCACGTACCACCAGAATAGAATCAATAGTAGAATTCTCTGCACTAACATCTCTCACAAAAGCCAGATAGGATAGACAACCCTTCTCGACCATACGCTGAGCCTTCAAATATGAAATCACCCTACTAGGTACATAGTCTACAGAACCGCTCCTCTCAACCCTCGGGAACCCCGGCATCACCAACGTCATGGTCTTAGCATGACAATCTAGAATAGCATGACATGAAGACAACCAATCCATACCCAATATCACATCAAAATCGACCATACTAAGCAACAAGAGATCTGCTTTGGTCTCCAGACCCCCAATAGTCACCACACATGACCGATATACGCGGTCCACAACAATAGTATCGCCCACAGGAGTAGATACATGAACAAATGAAACTAAAGACTGACGGAGCATATATAGAAAATGAGCGAAATACGAGGAAACATATGAATAAGTGGAACCCGGGTCAAATAATATAGAGGCATCTCTGTGGCAAACTGAGACAATACCTGTAATCACAGCATCTGAAGCAATAGCATCTGCTCTGGCTGGGAGGGCATAGAAACGGGCCTGACCACCACCTGATCGGCCTCCTCCTCTAGGGCGACCCCTAGTTGACTGACCTCCACCCTTAGCAGACTGGGCGGGTGGTGAAGTAACTGGTGCTGAAGTCGAAGGCTGACTCCTCTACTGAGATGGACCCTCATGACGACGAGAACACTACCTCCACATATGCCCAAACTCCCCACACTCAAAACAACTCCCTGGTGCGGGTAACGGGGACTGAAGGAAACCCTTAGCACCGGAATAACTGGTAGAAGAACCTGGCATAGAGGAAACCTGAACTGACGGAGCATGGGATAAACTCTAGGTTGAGAGGGCACTGAGTGATGAGTGGCATTGATGAGAACTATGAGAACTATGGCACGACGATGCACCAGGGTGAACTGGGCGAGCTGACTAAACATGCCTGAATAGACAGCCTCTGTCGTGCTGGAACTGACCCCCATGAGGAGCACCACTGAATCCACCCTATCAATGAGGCCTCTTGACCTCCCTCTCAACCTTCTCCTGACTGCGAACCATCTCAATCTGCCGAGAAATGTTGACAACCTCATCAAAAGTAGCACCAGACACTCTCTCTCTGGTCATAAGCAATCGCAACGGATAAGTGAGGCCATGTATAAACATCCTGATCCTCTCCCTGTCTGTGGGAACCAACTAGATAGCATGACAGGCCAACTTCGAGAATCGCATCCCATACTGCGTCACAGACATATCACCTTGACGAAGCTTCTCAAACTATCTTCGGAGCTCCTCTCTGCGGGATTGAGGCATGAACTTCTCCAGAAAGATAATGGAGAACTGCTGCCAAGTGAGGGGTGTTGCGCTAACCGGCCTACACCTCTCGTAAGCCTCCCACCAACTGAATGCAGCCCCATAGAACTGAAAGGTAGTGAACGAGATCGCATTGATCTCCAGAATACCTACTGTACGGAGTATCCTCTAACACCTATCCAAGAAACCCTGTGCATGCTCACCCTCTACACTACTAAAAGATGGAGGCTAGAGTCTCCCAAATCTCTCCAATCTACGCTGCTCATCCTCAGGCATAGCAGGAACCACATAGTCTTGAGCAGCTGTAACCGGCTGGGCTGGTGGTGCCCCCGATGTCTGGAATCCCTGTACCACTTGCTCTGGTGTACGGGCAGTGGGAGTCTGAGCACCTCCCCCGGCCTGAGAAGTGGCTGCGGCAGCAGAAATAGAGACCGCCTAAGCAAGGCTAGTGTACGCAGTCAGAATCTGAGCTATGGCCTCCTGAAGGCCCGGAATCACAATAGGCACAAGTGGTGCCTGAGCTGGTGCATCAACAACGGGAAACTGGTCCTGATCTGGGGCAACTGGTGGATCTGTAGGTACTTTCCTAGCTGTTGTGCGAGCTGCACCTCTGCCCCTACCACAACCTCAACCTCTCGTGGCCCTGGCTGGTGGTACTGGTGGTTGGCCCTACTGACCGGTAGTACGAGTCCTCACCATCTATGAGAGAATAAAACAACAAATGTTTAGTTACTATAATCAACAGATTCGCACAACAAGAGTTCAAGAATGTGGAATTATCCTAAAGGTTCTGCAGCCTCTCGAAGATAAGTACAGACGTCTCCGTACCGATCCGCAAGACTCTACTAAACCCACTCATGACTCATGAGACCTATGTAACCTAGGCTCTGATACCAAGTTGTCACGACCCAAACCTAACCCGTCATGATGGCGCCTGTCATGGCACTAGGCAAGCCGACACATTTCCAAAACACGTCGATATTTCATTTAAAAGATAAGTCAAAGCTTTACTTTACTGGAATCTTCATTAAAGAGTTCAAAACAAAATAAAAATAGAATGCGGAAAAGATAGCCCGACATCGGGGTGTCACTAAGTGATGAACAACTACTACAAACTGTCTGATAATATCAAGACTACAATAGTCTAGGAAAAACCAATACAACTAAGGGGAAGATAAGGAAGAAGAAAAATAGGGTTGCGATCGCGAGGCAGCTACCTTGCTATCTCCGATGATCCGCTACTGAATATATCAACAACCGCTACTATGGCCAGAAATGCCTAGATCTGCACACAAGGTGCAGGGAGTAACGTGAGTACACCAACTCAGTAAGTAACAGCAGTAAATAAAGGCTGAGAAGTAATGACGAGCTAGATGCATGTATAGTTCATATCACAAAAATCCTGTAAAGTACAACATGCTTTAAAAACAAGTGTTTAAGTCAAATCAGCTTGTTTAAATCTAGTTCAGGTAAAACCAATAAAAATATCTTTCAACAGTTCTCAAACAAGGACTCAAAGTAGCTATGAGCATAAAAGGATGAAATCATATACCGCCCCTCGGGCGAAATATCACTCAGTCCTCCCAGTCACTCCAACCTCACAATCACTCATGCCTCCCAATCACTCATCACTCGACACTCGGCACTCGCACTCAGTAGGTACCTGCGCTCACTGGGGATGTGTATAGACTCTGGAAGGGCTCCTTCAGCCCAAGCGCTATATCAATGCCCATCATGGCAGAATCAATGAAACATGCTGCGACGTGTAGCCCGATCCCATAAATGTCCTCACAATCAGGCTCTCGGCCTTACTCAGTCATAATCTCTCTGGTCTCTCAGGCTCTCAGAAAACAAGTAATCAGCCCAAACAACATTGATATGATGCATCAAATAAAGTAACAGAGACTGAGCTATTATGTAAAAATGCATGAACATGACTAAGTACAGATTATCAACCAAAAACAATGAGAGGACAACAAGAAAAGACCTCCACTGGTCCAAACAATACTGGCATAAGGCCTAGACATGTCATCTAGCATGATTTACTGTAAATCTTTCTAAAAAAACATAAGAAGCATATAGCTACGACAGTATATTCAACTTTACAGTTGCTATGGGACGGACCAAGTCACAATCCCCAATGGTGCACGCCCACACGCCCATCACCTAGCATGTGCGTCACCTCCAAATAGTTACATGCCACAAAAATTCGGGGTTTCATACCCTCAGAACTAGATTTACAATCGTTACTTACCTCAAACCAAGCAAATCTCTACTCCGCGATGCTCTTGCCCCTCGATTCGGCCTCCAAGTATTCTGAATCTATTTACAACCAGTACAATACCATCAATATGTGCTAAAGGAATAAATTCCAAAAGAAAAACTACCAAATTAGACTCAAAAACCCAAAATTCGCTCAAACCCGGCCCCCAGGCCCACACCTCGATATCCAACAAAAGTCACAAAACTCGAAAACCCATTCACACACGAGTCTAGTCATGCCAAATTTACCAAAATCCAACAACAAAATCCCCTTCAAAATCTCAAAATTCCATCTCAAGAACTCTTCCACTTTTTCCCCAATTTTTCACCCCAAATCACAATTAAATGACAAAAACCAAGATATAACCATGGAATTTAACCAAAACTAAGGGAGAAATACTTACCCCAATCAACTATGTGAAAATCCCATCAAGAATCGCCCAAATCCATGACCTCTAGCTTAAAATATGAAAAATGAGCTCCAACCGTCGATTTTTGAATTTAACATTTTCTACCCAGATTTCTTCTTCGCGAACGCGACACCACTCACGCGTTCGCGATGCACACACTGCCCTACCCGAACGCGTAGAAAAAAAATCCACCATCTCAGAAACACTCTTTGCGAACGCGTGGCCCTTCTCGCGAACGCGTACGAGGAAACCAGAACCAAAATACAACAGCAGATCAGCTATCTCACCAAGGCCAAAAATGATCCGTTAACCACCTGAAACTCACCCGAGGCCCTCGGGACCTCAACCAAACATGCCAACAAGTCATATAAACCCATGCCAACAAGTCATATAACCTTCAAATCACTCAAAACAACATCAAAACACCAAATTACCCTCGGATACAAGCCTAAGAACTTCTGGACTTCCAAATTCCGCAAACGACGCCGAAACCTATCAAACCGCACCCGAATGACCTCAAATTTTGCACACAAGTCCGAAATGAACCACGAACGTACTCCAACTTTCAGAAATCCAATCTGATCCCGATATCAAAATCCAATCTGAAATTCTAGCTTTCGCCAATTCAAGCCTAATTCTACCACGGACCTTCAAATCACATTCCGGACGCGCTCCTAAGTCTAAAATCATCTAACATAGCTAAGAGAATCATCAAAATTCAGATTCGAGGTCGTTTACACATAAGTCAATATCCGGTTGACTTTTCCAACTTAAGCTTCTAATAAAGAGACTAAATGTCTCAATTCACTCAGAAACCACTCCGGACCTGGACCAACTAACCCGACATAACATAATATAGCTGAAGAACACAAAAAAGCATAAATGGGGGAAATGGGGCTATAACTCTCGAAAAGACCGGTCGGGTCGTTACGGATGAACTTTATTATTAATTCGTGGTCGTACAAATGTCTTATTTGCTCAATGATTTGGTGGTTCTTATGGCTTAAATGACTCATGTTAATTAAGATGATTAAACGTGTGCATGCTCAAATTGCTTATTAAGCTTTTGCAATAAAATGAATTACATGATTTGCTATAGCCATCTTTTAGCTCTACGAGCTTTTGTTAATGGTCGGTGCCTCTTAATTATATTATCTTATATATAATTAAGAAAATATTTAGAAATTTGGCACCAAAGACAATGTGAGTGGATATTGATTATCGATTATTGATTAATGATAATTAAGTATAAAATGATCATATGCTTGGATATGGATTCATCCCCCCGGAGTCAGGTGATTATCTATGTTTCCTTGGGCCCTATGAGCATAGGCACCAGGAATTGTGGTGCTTGGTTGTACACGTGGCTTGTGTCAGGAACATGCATTTATGCTGTGAGGTATTGAGAAAGGGATCTTGAGCATGTATATGTACATATCGTAAACTCATGCAACTAACTTATATAGATGTTGTTGACATGATTCATATCTTGATGCGAGGATTGAGGTATTTGACACCTGATTTAATTTACTAATATCTGTGAAGCACGCATAAATTTCTGTATGAACTGTGTATCTAGATTTAATACCTTATTTGATGATATAATGTCTTATCTCGTATCCAATTCATGCTTTATCTGATTATTGGGCTATTAGTAAGTGTTGGCGTCGACCCCACGCCACTACTTCTTCGAGGCTAGACTTGATACGTACTTATTACAATGGTATTGTACTCATATTACACTTCTGCATATTTTGTGTAGGTTCTAAGACCGGTATTAGTGATACCCTTTGATTGAGTAGGAGTATTATTGGAGACTTTGTGCCGAGCTATTGTATTTGATTCGATCCGTAGCACATTGAGTCCCCCTTCCCTACTTATCTATTTTCTATTCATGTATTCTTTTTCGGATAGATGTATTTATTCACTTGACTCTAGTTACTCTTATTAGATGCTCGTGATATAGTGACACTAGATTTTGGGCATTTGTTAGATAGTTGTGGTCATATTTACACCTTGTTGTTGAATTGTATTTATGATATTGAATTGACATTTATTTTCGCATTATTATTTTAGTCATGAAATAGTTAATGGCTTAAAGATTGGATTCTATGGCTTTTGTTTTTTGTTGGCTTGCCTAGCGAGCGGGTTAGATGCCATAACAACCTTTTGTGGGATTTTGGATCGTGACAAGTTGGTATCAGAGTTCTAGGTTCTACGGGTCTCAATAATCACGAGCCTTCCTAGTAGAGTCTTGTGGATCAATACAGAGACGTCAGAATCTAACTGTGAGAGGCCATAAGACTTTAGGAAACTTCCCTTTCTTGATTCATCATCGTGCGACTTTATTCCGCTTGAAGCCTATATCTTCAAGTCCCTCATATTAATTCGTATGTGATGTGAAGCACTCGATATCAGATGCGCACAGGCCGGTGAAGGTGATGTTTTATATATAGTGTGGTATGAATTTCCCCTGTGTTATGTGGCATCCTATTATCTTTGCTTTGAAGAGGGGTTTTCCATTTAAAGCCATCTCGGTGTTGGTTTTGCCCACCGATTTAGGGCCATACATGGTGTTGTGATGCTTCATGCACTGGTTTTGACACAGTGTTGATGCATAATGGTAGGATGATTGCCTACTTGTTGCGGTAGTTGAAGCTCCCTAAGAAGGATTAACCGATTCAAGATTTGAAGTTAGCAGTTATCATGCTTATGCTTGAGACTTTGAGGCATTATTTGTACAGATGGGAGGTTTCTACTGGCTATTGAATTCTTCAGCAATTGTTCAGGCATGAGGATTTGAATTTGAGGCAGCAGGAAGTATGGGTAGTTTGGCATTTACTCCAACGGAGGAGAGGCATTTGGCTATGAATGTTCGGGTCTTGGATTCTAGATTTGAGAGATTGGATATATCTGAGCATAGTGGAGTTGTAGCTGGTGTGGTTGCACGTTCATCCTTATTTGAGCGCATCAAAGTTCATTTGTGTGATGATTTTCATTTGCTTGTCCTTAGGGACACGGTGTTGCGATGTGGTGTTAAGGAGGTGGTCCTTAGTGATGGCGGTGTATTACAACATCATGGACAGATTGGTGTTTCTAGTGTTGATGGTTTGAGGGAGTTTATTCTTGAGGAGGCTCATAGATTGCAGTATTCTATTCATTCAAGTGATACGGATCTGTATCATAGTTTGAAACAACATTATAGGTAGAGGAGGATGAAGGACATTATTGTCATGTCTCGTGGAGTTTGTTTGTCAGTAGGTCAAGAATGAGCTTTGGAAGATGTTTATACCTGAGTGGAAGTGGGAGCGTATCATTACGGGTTTTGTGGTAGTGTTGCCACGGATCTCGAAGAAGTTTGATGCTATTTGGGTCATTGTGCATTTCATTTTGGTGATGAATTCTTACACTTTGAGAGTTCGAATTTTTCGAGAAGGGTTTACTTGAGCTACTAAAGGAATATAAATGTTTGATTATCATCTTGGTGTACAATATAGTATTGAGTTTTGGGTGAGCCAGTGGATCAAAAGTTGTTCTTCGGTGGAATGAAATTGATTCTTCCAGCCTATGGACAAGTGTTGACTCGGGAGATTGATTGATTACATAGTGATTGTATCAATGGCAAGATCATAGGGAGATTTGAGGTTACACGGGTGGGATATCTCATATGAGAATATTGGAGGTGCATGTTTCTTATGAGGTTCTTATGAAGAGTTTTACCTTCTATCAAGTGTGATGTATGTGCTACGATGTGAGTCTGGATTGCATGAGGAAGATTGGACGACTGTCACAAGGTTGGGAGTGCACTTGTCACGACCCAAAATCCTACCTGGTCATGATGGAACCTAACCCCAACATGCTAGGTAAGCCAAAGAATGAATAATACAACTCTAATGAACGATCATCAATGACAATAATAAAGAAGGTGAAATCCATACAATTATCTCAAAGAATGGTAGTACAAGTCATGAGCCATTAAGATTTAGATTTACAAAGCTCGTAAGAAAAATAAGTATAACATCTGTTCGGAATATTACATAAACAGAAATGAAGTCCTAAACTACCATAAACAAATGGTAGATTGCATCTGGATCACAGATACAACTTTAATGCTAACCTTCGTCATCCACAACAACTTAGCTCCAAGATCTGCACGCAGGATGCAGAAGTGTAGTATAAGAACAGCTGACCCTATGTACTCAGTAAGTATCCCGGCTAACCTCAGTTAAGTAATGATGAGGTCTCAGGTCAATAATATGCACTTTACATAACATGTACAACTCAATGAGATATTTATGTACCCAAGCATTAGTATCAAAATCTAAGCATGAAATACATGTACAACAAATCAGCGCACATCAAGAAGATATGCGCTTAAACATATAGAGGAGATACGTATTTGATATCAGGTAATACATCAACAATTGCATAGAGAAGATATGCATAGGTATCGTACCACTTTAACAGCTCAACACATAGAGAAGATATGTGCCTAACATCCTTAAGTCACTAAAGATTACATATAGAAAATATATGTGTGAAATGTCAAATAATCTGCCAACCCTTGCATATAGAGAAGATATGCGTGAAACATCAAATAATCCGTCAACCATTGCTTATAAAGAAGATATGTGTAATATCAAATAATATGTCAACCATCGCATATAAAGAAGATATGTACCATGAATCATTTCATCAAATAAAGAAGCATATAGAGAAGATATGCATAAAATGAATATATACATTCCAAAGCTAGAATATAAAGAAGATATGCAGAAAAATCTTGTATTCATCCAAGGAGTTTGCAAATAAAGAATAGATGCAAAGTCCAACCAATGATCAATTTTCCATCCACGTCAACCAGAAACCCGTCGGTTTCTCACAACCTGCATGTACACCATAAAGAGAGAAACATAAGAGGGTGACCCTAGGGGGATTGATCCTTATCCACACGCTACACGGATAACTGACATGCCATTACCGCACAGACAATTCACATACCATAATCATAACAACCGCACGGACAGATCACGTGCCATGATAACTCAATCTACACGGACCAACTAATGTGCTTTCAATCTAGTCCATCACACAAAAATCATATACAAGAACACATGTATAGGAATAACAAATATCAAATCACATACTCATGGACTGAGAAAAATAACATGCTAAGGTGTATGCATGTACGAAGTGTACAACTACAACTCAGATCATGCAAATACGCCATACAATAGAAAATATCATGCTCAAACAGGGAATCAACACCTACACATGATCTCTAGAATGATTCACGGGGTTTCCGTAGTCATACAAGCATATAAATCATGATAGCAAGAAGAACATTATCCAAATCAAGGCATAGTACAACCTAAAGACTACTCCGGTCATGATTCATACATAGCACCCGATATACGCTTGTCATCTCGCATATACGTCATTTTTCGCATATTTCAATTAAGCAAACAAAGTCATATCCTAAGTGTTTTTCCCTCAACAAGATTAGTCAAGATACTTACGTCATCCAGGCTAGCTTTCAACTATAAATTGCGTAGAAATCTCGCTCTAGACCTTCAATCATGCAAGTCCAATCCAATCATCAACCAAGAAAGTCAAACATGCTATAGGAAGCGATCCAAATCCATAAAGCTTCGATCTTTGAAGAATTCCCAAAAAGTCAACAAATATCAACCCGGGCCTGTGTGCCCAAAATTCATAACCAATAACAAATTTGGATGACTAATAACTTGGAATGTCTGAACATGTGATTAGATTCAAAAACCATGTCCAATTAATAGTCGAAACCTAAAATAGACTCTCTTAAAGTGTATGCAAAAACCCCAAATTTCCTTCAAACATTCCATGATTAAGGTGTGTGCATCCATGAGAAATCAACATGGATAATCATATCGAAGTAGAAATTACTTACCTAAAAAGTAGTATTGAAGATCTCCTACAAAATTGTTTCTCACTGAGTTCCAAAAATCAAAATAATGAAAAATGGGCTAAAGCTCGCCTTAAAACCCTCCTTTCAGGCATCCTCGTACCTGCGCATACTCAGCCACAGGGGTGACGCTGCCTCTAGAAATACCTTCGTATCTGTGAGACCCCATGAGCCAAACTAACTGCAGTATTCATGTGCTAACGGAGCACTAGTTGTTCGGCATGATTGCCTATGTACTCGGGACTAGGACAGAGTGGATGACTCTCGAGGAGGTTCTAATGGGTTCAAGATTCACTATGTGGTATCTAAAGATGTCTAGGTTTGTGTGTGACTAAGGAATAGAGAATTGCACTGGACTATAAAAGAGACTTGGAGTATTTATGTATCATTATTAGATTTGTGATGTAGTGATTAATATATGGGAGAAATAACTTCTCATTCATAGATCGTCTCTTTAGAGCAGGGATTTCGGTTTGAGAAACTATTTGGTGCATGAGAGGGAATAAATTGTCTTACGGGTCTTAGGACGACGAGGTTTCATGTATGGGTCACTTGGGATGATTTTTGATTGAGGTTCATAGTGTAATTGGAAAGAATAGTATTGTCGTGAAGGACGGTCATGAGTAATATGAAGAAGTTGGCTCATAGCAGCGACTTGGGTCAGCATGGTAATGGAAATATCGGATCCTTTGGTATGATAGGGCTTTACATATTCTTTGTGCCAAAACTTTTGAGTTTGGTAGTCTATGTGACTCAGTTGATTTAAATGTAATTAGTTCTAATAGTTTGCTTATGTGGAAATGTGCTCCAAAGCGTTTGCGATGGTTTTGATCGCGACTTGCGGTTGATGTCTTCTACAAGAATGGGAAGTTTGTTGCGTGTTGGGATTTTCTCCTGAATTAAGTTAAGTAGAACATTCTAGTGGATAAAGTGTGTATTCTATTGGTGATTCATAGTTAATAATGGGATTCTCGTATTTTCGTATAATAGCATGATAGATGCATTATGCCGTGTAGAAATGGGATTGAATGGACAAGGTTGCGATTTAGTTTTGAAAGGAATTTCATTAGTTCTAGACATCATGGGAGATTTGAGATATTTAAGAGAATGCTAGCATTATCTGTATCGCCTGAGAAGTGTGTGTATTGGAGAAGACGAATTGTGTTTTGTTTTATGGATGCTTGACTAGTACTACAAGAATCGCGTGGTTGATACTCGTTGATGTCCAAGTTTGCTACTTAATGCGGGAGATTTATGAAAGTATTTCTCATAATGAGATTGTATATGCGCGACGTAGAAGTCCTAAGTGGGGGATTTAGAGATCAGTTATGAAGCTTTTATAGCTGTGAGGCTTAGAGATTAGATTCTCATAGAGGAATATTATCCCTTGATTGCAGACTGGTGAAGTGTGTTCGGGATTTGACATCCGATTAGATGTGTCATGGATAGAGTACGCAACCCAATCCAACGTAGAATACATATTCTCAATGGAGTTGATTTTATTCGCACAGTAAATAATTTCATATGTTACTTTCTTATGCTATGATGGGTTGTGAGATGACTTGATTATTTGCACACATGTTGTGGTTTTATTTAGGTCTTGTGTTGGTATATGAGCGAGATTGCTCTTAAGATGCTGATTTTCTTATTGAACCGTAGTAGTGCTTACCTTTTTGTAACACATTATGTTATCAGTCTCCCTATGGTTATGTTTATGCACTTTACGTGTTTGTTTTCAATACACATATGTTGGTTGATGAAGAGCTTTGTGGCTCGATGGGTTTTCCCATATCCAAGGTTACACGTTGCAACCTTATAATGTCAGGTGGGGTTGCACGCTGCAACGGAGTTATGTGGGATACAATTCCTTGCACTTATTTTTTGTGTGTTATTACCCCATTGTGGGATGAGTTCATAGCATTATGCTTTTATTGTTATATCTGCTACACTTGTTGGATAGTTTTCGTAGTTGGCGAGAGAACTCCCTGACTCGTTGTTTGATGGGTGGTTATGAGTTTCTACATGCTTATTTCATTATTTGCAGTGTTATGAAGATTTGGAACAAGGTTGTATGTGATATGAGGCATGTTACTTGTACCAGATTTGGTAATGAACAATTATTATTAGCAGGAGACATAGTTATGGGCAGATGAGCTTTGGGGTACATCGTATGGTTACATGTTGGGGGTACATCTATGAATTGATGTATCTTGTGGAGATTGATACAATGTGTAATACAGGGATAAGATCTTGGCAAGAGTTTTAGTGTCAAAATTTTGTTCTAAGGCTTCTGGATTAAGGTTAAAGGAATAATCTTTAGTCGAGATTGTGTTAATGGACTTATATGGATTGAGGTGGCATGGAATCACTTGTGGGTGAATGTATGATGAGTTTATATAGTTATTTGACTACTTTGGAATGTCTTATGGCACATTCGAGGATGAATACATTTTTAAGTGGGGGAGAATATAACGATCCGATCTGTCGTTTTGAGATTTAACATTCCGGTCGGTGGTTTGAGACTTTGAGTAGCTTCACTTGATGCACTATGACTTGCGTGCATAGTCAGTTTAGATTTTTGATAGGTTCGAGTTGATTTAGAAGGGTGGTTCTCAATTTGGAAGCCTTAAGTGGGAAGAGTTTACCAAGATTTGACTTTTAAGTAAACGACCTCGGAATTAAAATTTTCTAGTTTCCATAGGTTCGTATGATGATTTTTTGACATGGACATGTGTTCCGATTTTGATTCGGAGGTTCCTTGAAGATTTTGTTCTATTTGTCGAAAAATAGCAAGTTGAAGAATTTGAGAGTTCTTACGTTTGATTGGGAGTTGACTTTGGTGTTATCGGCCTCTGATTGTGGTTTAGAGACCTTGGATAAGTTCATTTAGTTGATTGGAACTTGTGTACGAATTTGGTTCTAATCTAGGATGTCCAAGTAGGATTCGGACGCGTTAGGCGAAGTTTGAAGGTTTGAAAGTTAAGAGAAGGATTTTGATAATTTAATTATTGGTTTTGATGTTATTTGTGGTGTTTCGAGCCCTTGGATAAGTTTGGATAATGTACTGGGATTGGTTGGTATGATTGGATGGGCTCTAGAGATTTGAGGTGGTTTCAGACCATTATTGTTGAGTTTGGAGTAGCTGATGTGCTGGTGTGATGCAGTGCATCGCAATCGCAGAGCAAGGCTCACGATCGTGAAAAAGGATTTGCTAGGCTGGTGTTTGTCCTTCGCATTCCCGGACATGGTTTCGCATTCGCATAGTGATAACAGTCAGAAGCATCATGTTCGCATGACGATGCTCGTGTTTGTGCAGTAGTGGAGTCTGGCGGTAGTGTTGGCTTTCATGTTTGCATATGGACATCCGCATTCGCATAGGCTTGGGTGTAGTTGGTCTTCGCGTTCACACTGGAGGCTTCACATTCGCGAAGTGTAGTCGGGACTGTAGGCTGTTTGGACTTAATTATCGTGAGGGTACTGCCACGATCGCGAAGGGTAATGCCGGGGTAGACTTTATAAGTTGAAATATCAGGATTTTTACCTATTCTTTCATATTTGAGCCGTGGACTTCGAGAAGAGGAGATTTTGAAGAGTAATCTCACTAGTGCATTGGAGATAAAGAATTTGCACTTGGATTTGGTTTTTTATATATTGTTTTCCCGTGGATTTCTACACCTACAAATTTTAAATTTTAAATTGAAATTTGGGGTATTTGTCTACAACTTAAGTGGTTTATTTTGGGGATTTGAGGTTTGATTTGGACCCCATTTTTGAATCTAATTACATATTTGGAATCTTGAGGTTATAAGTAGTCAGAATCTGCCACTTGACTCGGGTTTTGACCTTGTGGACCCGAATTGACTTTTGGGGATTTGATTAAAGATTAAAGCTTTATTGTTAGAATTGATTCCTACGACTTTGTTTGACGTTGTTGAGTTGTATTTGACTTGATTCGAGTCGTTTGGTGTATGATTTAAACGGAAAGGTGGTTTATTATTGATTACAGCTTACCGAGTGGAGATAGGCTTCTTCTCTATCCCTGTAAGAAGAAATTCTCCCCATAGGTGATCTATTTACTATTTGTTGCTCGATTTAAGAGCCACGTACATGCAAGGTGAAAAGCGTATTTGTCCAGCTAGGTTTTGACCATATCCGATATTGTTAACTTGATGTATGCTTTGTTTGGATTATATGAAATTAATATCCATGTTTCCATTGATTCTAAGATTATGTGATAATTTGTAAATATGTTTTAGGAGTATGCTTAAGGATATGACTTGTTCATTTGGGCATAAAGGATTGTTTTTCCAAGATGAGCTTTATTATTAACCCGTAGTCATACAAATGTCTTATTTTCTCCATGATTTGGTGGTTCCTATGGCTTAAATGTGTCACAACCCCAAATCGCACTGAAGCCATATGACCCCTAACACTGCTTTCTATGCAAGGCAATATTCAATATACAGAAATAAACTTCATTAACAGTAAGAAATAATCACAAAAGCGAATTAAGATAAAAATTGTGGCCAAATAGTGATACAACTGAAATACCATCTTAGAACCTGGTGTCAACGAGTACATGAGCTCTCAATAGAATAAGTAAGTACAAGGGTCTGAATAATGATACAATAATATCTTAAGTGCATATACAATAATAACAAAAGTAAGGAAAGGGACTCCAAGGCCTGCGAACAGAACAACAGAGCTACCTAGAAATCTTCAAAAGGTACTGGTATGTCTCTCTAACAATCAACTCTATCCATAGCACCAGGATATGCACAATAAGTGCAGAGTGTAGTACAAGTATAACCGATCTCATGTACTCTGTAAGTAGCAAGACTAACCTCGGATTGAGGATGGTGACGAAATTGGAGAAGTCCATTGTTACACCCCATGTTTTCGTACGAGAAAGTACGCCATAAGTAAATTGAAGAAATCTCGGAAATGAGATGTTACATCCCGCATTTTCGTACGTTAAAGTTTCATCGTAAGTTAATCGGCGTAAGCTCGGGAATGATATTATTTTAAGATTATAAGTATTATGCTATTTCAAGCAAGTGTATAAGTAAATTCATGAAGGTGAGAGGATAAGCGAATCAAAGAAAATGAGTTTCATCGAAGTTTGACATTTTGAGATAAAATACGGTCCAAGCTATAATACCCCGTATTTATGGACTAGTGCCATACAAGGTACCACATGACCATGATAGTAAGGTGTATAAAGTGTGCTAAAACTGAGTAGTGTTTTAAGTAATTTGAGATCCCACTTAATTATGTTGGTAATTGGGTAATTATTAATTTATAGTGGGAGATTAACTAGTTAATTAAAATTAGTGGATAATCTTAATGGAGACATCTCCCCAACGTGGCAGCAAGTGCCATTCTTAATCAACCAAATAATAACTCTTTGATTTATGAGATTAGGTGGCATGTTTAGAAGGAATGGTTGGCCAAGTCATCTTACAATGTGGGTCCCACACCTACAATAAGAACCCTCCCTAATTCATTAAGGGTTATGGGTGAGAGCTTCAACAAGTAACAGATGAATTCTCAAATGAATTCATATGAAAATTTCATAACGCTACAGCAGCGTGAGATGCAATTCTAAGAGAGCACGGTACATTCTTTCTTAAGAATATCATACGAATTTTCCCCTACTTTGATCTGTCGTTACATGTTTTGGCGCATTTGACGGGTGTTGGAAGGATTGTCAAGAGAATCGGCTCAGGTATGTTAAGGCTATCCCTTCTTTCTTTTTGGCATGATTCAAATGATACAAACAAAACGATTAAACGTACAACTTTCATAAATGACTCTATTCATAGAAGTACTAAGGGTGTCTATATTTTTTATTTCCTATATGAATTATTATTATATTTTCTGTTCATGGGTCTCAGAAAAATACGTAGTTGAGAAAGTTTATCCAAAAGGCATATTGATGTTATGACATTTCGAGAAATCTTATTAATGTATTTTATATGAATTTTATTTATTTATACATGTACATTGACCCATGTCCAGATTGCGTTATATACGCGTATATTATATGTATATGGGATATAGGAAAAGGTTATGGCGTTATATACGCACCACAACCTGATCAGCTGGTATACGTTGATGATTTGCCCACAGTGGCCGAGATGATATGATGGGATGCCCTCAGAGGCTTGATGATGTTATGAATGCTTATACCTATGCATGGTATGACAGATATGCGCATATGCATGAAATTATAAATATGAAATAATTCACAGAGCTATTCAGACTTATATGTTGAGTCTTTTACTCTATGTTTAGCTATGTCTTTTATTTACTGATTTTTATTCCTTACATACTAGGTACATTATTTGTACTGACGTCCCTTTGGCATGGGGACACTGCGTATCATGCCCGCAGGTCCCGATAGACATGTTGAGAGTCCTCCAAGTAGGCTATCAGCTCAGCGAAAGGTGTTGGTATGCTCCATTTGCTCCGGAGTTGCTTATTTGGTCAGTATGATTTGGTCATGTATTGATTAGTATAGCGGGGCCCTGTCCCGGCCTTTATGGTGTTTATCTACTCTTAGAGGCTTGTAGACATACGTCATGTACATGAAAGATTGTCCGGCCTTGTCAGCCTATGTTCAATGTACGAGTGATCATTTTGGTCTTATTGGCTCGTATGTCATATGTATAAGTTTGTATTTCATGTTGGGTCGTCCAATGTTGAGTATTTACTCATGTTTTATTCTACTTATCTCACGATAGCTTTTCCGGCTCTTTTATCCATGATAGTATGATACGAAATATACGTTACGTTGGTACTCGGTTGAGTAAGGTATCGGGTGCCCGTCGCGGCCCATCGGTTTGGGTCATGATAAAAGTGGTATCAGACCAGTTCCGTCCTAGGGAGTCTACAAGCCGTGTCTAGTAGAGTCTTTTTTATGGGTGTGTGGTGCACCACACTTATAAGCAGGAGGCTACATGGCATTTTGGACTGTCACTCTTTCTTCTTACTCTAGATCATATGGTAGAGCTCACTTGTAAGAATTCAAACTCCTAAATTCTATTTTATTCGTAATACAATGATACCTACATCCAGAAAGTCGGTTGGTAAGAGATATAGCCGTGGAAGAGTTGAGTCAGAGGAACTCAATTTTGCATCATGCTTATGATAAGTATATGTGAGGTCTTCAGCAGATCATGTGTGTACTAAAATGTGTAAGCTTCTTGATAAGGAGCCTTAAGGAAGGAATATCTATCCACCCATATGATGAAAATCAATGAGAGATTCAGAAGGTAGATACAAGTTTCAACAAGTAGAAGAAGCAAGGTGAAGAAGGATACGAGGCGCCAAGTAAATGAAGATTATCAGTATTACAATTCAGGAAGAGAAATATAAGCATTTTCAGTTACCTTCAACAGTAACAGATATATGTACAATTGGCCACACCCATCTCAGTTATGCTCTATGGAAGCTAATAGATATAGTTTAAGAGAAGGACGAGATATCAGGATCCCGCTGGGGTTAGAGTAACCCAAAATGATGGATGGATTATTTTCATTAGCTGACATATTCGAAGGATATTGCAAATGTGCTAATAGATCTCCTTGTGAGACACCCAGATGGTGCACTCTAGAAATAGTATAGCTAGATATGAATACTAGAATGTTCAAAGATAGGCACTGGAAGCATGGAAAGGATAAATATTACCTTAGTGTGGCTCTCGTCCCTAGTAGAGCGAGAATGTTAGGCAATCCGAAGAGCCAGGGGATGGGGCAAGGGGAGCTAAAAGCAAAAGAATGTCCTGTTGACGTTTTCAAAATAAAGTGATAGACAGAAATATTAGCAGGGAAATAAGAAGAAATATAATGAAGCATTATGAGTAAGATGTGATACATGGATGATAACGGTAGATAAAAAATGACAGTATTGCAGAGTCTATAGTCAAGTGAAGGAAAAGACGAGATGTGACAAGCCTTGAGACAACAAAAGAGTATAGGCCATACAATCATATTCTCATTTCGAGAAATAAGTTCATGACTCCAACGCAACTACCAGAAGGAAAAGTTAGACCCTAGAGTAATAGAAATCAGCATGGACTGGTGAACAAGATAAGTTAAACATGAATTAGGGACTGAGTGATTTGATAATAGTCGGCATCATGAGAATTTCAGAGATTGCATTCCGGCGATAATAGAATGGACGACAGAAGAATAACCTTTAAAATTCATTCAGGAAGATGCTTTCCTAAAGCAAGCAATGTGAGAAAAGTTAAGCTTAAGGGACTACTTGTGCCAGTTACACTAGGTGTCACCCTCGTGAGTAAGGAATTTCATTATCCTTGTTACAGAAGGATTACTGCAAGGCGAGTAAGGATCATCGATGATGTGAAAAGACGCCAAAGAGGAAGAGGTAAAACATCTATAGGTAGATTGCCGTAGCACTAAATCTTAGTACTCCCTTAAAGGGGGAAATATGGAGTGATGTGGCATTAAGTCAGAATTAAGTGGCTTTAGTAACTATGGAATGGTAAAGGGAGAATTCCATAAAAATGTGAAAGGGATGAGATTGCACTTATTCAAATCCTAGAGAGATGCTATGATTCTAGAATATTATGCAAACACGATGCCAAGGAGAGAAAGTAATGGTTCATGCCCGAGATGTTATTGATAGATAAGGAGCCAGTGCGAGAAGTAAGTTAAGACAATGGAAATAACCCAAGAAAGATAACGCGGAATATTGATATGAGAATGGGCAAACGAATAGTTAGCAGTTGATTCAGGAAGAGCCTAGTTATGGCTAGACAAGAGGATATAGACAAATCATACAGATCGTGCAAGATAAACATAGTGAACCATAACATAGTGAATCTAGTCTCATTACAACATTGTATGCACGCAACAAGGGGGCAGAAAGACAAGGAAAAGTAATAGCTTACATTTAAAGAAAGTTGAGAAGGAACGAAAGGAATTATTAAATCAATGATCCAGAGTTGGTTACGTTATGAACGCGCTTAAGATTTCATAGTATTATCCATGCAACATATATATTGACATTCATACAGCCGTAGAAAACTCTGGTATAAGTTAAAAGAAAGAATTGAGTCTAGGTCATAGACAAAGGATTGAATTATTAGATGATGGCATCACATATATTCCATAGTGTCCATGAAAGGCTAAAGTAATAACTAATAACATGAGCCACAGATCGGAAGATAGTTTAAGACTACATAAAGGCTGATCAGAGGGAAGAGGAAACTAAAGAGTTACATTAACTAAGTAAATCAGGAGTCTGATTATTGGACCCAGAAAATTATAGAAATCGTGATTGAGAACATTGTCGAATCACTCTTAATATTAAGAGGTACAAAAGAGATAGTACAGTATCCATATTCTATAACGGCTCTACGATAAAGCCAATTAGAAGAGTACCAGCCTCATAAGAAGTCAGTATGAAGCTCCCACCGAATTGTGTATGCTCCAGAGGTGCAGGTATTATAATAGAGCTTTAAGTTGTGGATATGAATTATACCTATGTGGAAGGGAGGTCATGAAAAAGATAGAAGATGTGATGCGAGATTTTAAGGTAAGCAAGGTAAAGGTGAACAACATATGAGATACTCAGGTATGGAAGGTTGTGAATAATCTATACTTCAAATAGAGGGCTAGAAGCGATGGGATTTAGTATCCAGGAATGAGAGCGGTGTCATTAGTGGCGTATCTTCCAGCCTATGGTTTCTAGGTATCGAGAGGTCTAGTTAAAACAGTAAAGACGAGTTAGTGATGATGTGATGTCTCTCCTGATGTTCCAGAATGCCATAAGGAAATCTATGGTGCAAGCTAGTTGAAGGAAGGTTGCGAGTAGTATAAATAGATATGTGTAGGTTGCAAGCTAAAGTATGGTAGAGCGACAAGGTTTTAGGAAGACATTAGTAAGGATAAGGAAAGGCGAGTGAGAAGGTGACGAGAATGGATAAATCCTCAGGATTAAGCCCATGAAAGAGAGCTAATGGTTTCTCTAAGTTATAGAAAGCTCAGTATAGCCTGAATGAACTCAAAGGAGTCTAAGACTAATGGTATTTAGAAGAGATGGAATGCTACCCTGGTACTAGAATAAGGGTGTAATTGTGATAGATAAAGGATGATGTTTGGGCCTTCGATTTAGTACTAATTTGAAGAACCCCCCATACCTCCCATAAGATGAATCACGTTGAGATGCTATGAAATACGGTTATTGAAGTATAGTATCGCCCCTAGGTGGATTAGGCAAGTCACTTTAGATATTCCCCGATGAGACGTAAGCCCTAGTGACAATGTATTACGTAAGAGGTTTCAAGTTATCAGTGGTAGATTGTAGATCAACATTGAGGTGAATCAACAATGGATGGATAAAAGTTAAAAAGTATGAGATGATATTAGGCCATCATTCTTAAGATGAACAGTAATGAGAAAGCATTAAAGGACTTAGATTTATACATATAGGATAAGCAGCGAGAGAGTAACCTGGAGTTTGGTTGCAGACCTCAGTACCGATAAATAGAAGTAAGAGTTATGGTATAATATGACCTACCTAGATGTAGTAAAGTCATACAGATAGATAACCGGGTCTACGAAATAAGATATAGCAATATTCATAAGTTCGACAAAGTACCGAGCGACGAACTTCAGTACACATATTGATGCCTAGAGCGACATCTTGTTAAGTTCTGTATATGTTCCCAAAGTGATGCCTAGAAATTGGCTAAAAGCTGGAGGGAAGAGTCGCATAGGCGCACATAAGCTAGCAACAGTTACGAGATTGGAAGAATTCTGACCACAAGCCGTGGTGTGAGAAAGATAACTAAAGGTGGGAATGCCCTGGACTTTGGATTTATTCACAGAACAGTTGCCTAAATGGCAAGGAGAGTATTAAAGTATTCGCAAGAGCTATGGGTTATGAGAATGATAAAGTTTATCAGTCAACATTCGAGGATGAATGTTCTAAAGGGGGGAATGATGTTACGCCCCATGTTTTCGTACGTAAAAGTACGCCATAAGTAAATTGATGAAAGCTCGGAAATAAGATGTTACATCCCGCATTTTCGTACGTTAAAGTGTCGTCGTAAGTTAATCGACGTAAGCTCAGAAATGAGATTATTTTGAGATTATAAGTATTATGGTATTTCAAGCAAGTGATAAGTAAATTCATGAAGATGAGAGGGTAAGTGAATCAAAGAAAATGAATTTCGTCGAAGTTTGACATTTTGAGATAAAATACGGTCCAAGTTATAATACCCCGTATTTATGGACTAGTGACATACAAGGTACCACATGACCTCGATAGTTTGATGTATAAAGTGCGTTAAAAGTGAGTAGTATTTTAAATAATTTGAGATAATTCTAAATTATGTTGGTAATTGGGTAATTTTTGATTTTTAGTGGGAGATTAACAAGGTTATTAAAATTAGTGGATAAACTTAATGGAGACATCTCCCCAACATGGCAGCAAGTTCCATTCTTAATCAACCAAATAATGACTCTTTGATTTATAAGATTAGGTGGCATGTTTAGAAGAAATGGTTGGCCAAGTCATTTTACAAAGTGGGACCCACACCTATAATAAGAAACATCCCTAATTCATTAAGAGGGATGGATGAGAGCTTCAACAAGTAACGGAAGAATTCTCAAATGAATTCATATGAAAATTTCATAATGCTACAGCAGCGTGAGATACAATTCTAAGAGAGCACGGTACAATCTTTCTTAAGAATATCATATAGATTTCCCCTACTTCGATCCGCCGTTACATGTTTTGTCGCGTTTGACGGGTGATGGAAGGATTGTCAAGCGAATCGGCTCAGGTATGTTAAGGCTATCCCTTCTTTCCTTTTGGCATGATTCATACGATACAAACAAAACGAGTAAATGCACAGCTTTAATAAATGACTCTATTCATAGAAGTACTAGGGGTATCTATATTCTTGATTACCCATGTGAATTATTATTATATCTTCTATTCATGAGTCTCAGAAAAATACGTAGTTGATAAAGTTTATCTGAAAGGCATATTGATCTTATGACATTTTGAGAAATCTTATTAATGTATTTCATATGAATTTCATTCATTTATACATGTACATTGACCCATAACCAGATGGCGTTATATACGCTTATATTATATGTATATGGGATATGGGAAAAGGTTACGACGTTATATATGCACCACAACCTGATCAACTGGTATAAGTTAATGATTTGCCCACAGTGGCCGAGATTATATGATAGGATGCCCTCAGAGGCTTGATGATGTTATGAACGTATATACCTATGCATGGTATGACATTTATATGCATATGCATGATATTATAAATATGAAATGATTCACAGAGCTATTCAGACTTACATGTTGAGTCTTTTACTCCATGTTTCTCTATGTCTTTTATTTACTGATTTTCATTCCTTACATACTTGGTACATTTTTTGTACTGACATCCCTTTTTCCTGGGGACGCTATGTTTCATGCCCGCAGGTCCCGATAGACAGGTTAAGAGTCCTCTAAGTAGGCTATCAGCTCAGCGGAATGTGTTGGTGCGCTCCATTTGCTCCGGAGTTACTTATTTGGTCAGTATGATTTGGTCATGTATTGATTAGTATGGCGGGGCCCTGTCCCGATCTTTATGGTGTTTATCTACTATTAGAGGCGTGTAGACATATGTCATGTACGTGAAAGATTGTATGGCCTTGTCGGCCTATGTTCAGTGTACGAGTGATCATTTTGGTCTTATAGGCCCGTATGTCATATGTATAAGTTTGTATTACATGTTGGGTCGTTCAATGCTGAGTGTATTCCCTCATGTTTACTCTGGTTATCTCATGACACCCCTTCTGACCCACTTACCCATGATGATGTAATAGGAAAGATATGTTACGTTGGTACTCGATTGAGTAAGGTATCGGATGCCCATCGCGGCCCATCGGTTTGGGTCGTGACAATCTTTCTAAGGATGAAATACAGTACTTAGCTCAACCTATGTGCCCAACTCATGCTGAACAACTCTTAAGAATAACAAGTTCAACTTGATCACATTAACATGAAAATAGGCATGCTATCCATGAAAATCTGTTAAGGCATCAACCTCAATATATAAAGTATCAAATAACATGAGAAATATATGAATCTATGGCTGCATGACAAGTATCAATGCCAAAATCAATGAATTCATAGTTAAATCATCAAGTAAGCACAATCTCAGCACTGTACGGGTGCCTGGCATAAAGACCCTCACTAACAAAATACCAAGTGCCTGCACTCACAGGGCCCAAAGTAACATAGGTTATCACTTGACTTCGGAGGGGCTTATCCGTGCCTAAGCGTTGATCGGATCAAAAGTCAATGATAATCATAACTCAGCCCAAATGGCATGGCGCGTGTGTTACCTCAATAGTAATACCACTCAGACAAATAGAGGCATTTCGTACACATCACCTCAATATCAATATCAACATGACTCCATGGCCCCCAATTCAGTCATTAATCGGGTCAAATCTCAATATGCCAACATCTCACAATATCAGAAACAAATATGCTGGACAAACCGTACTAACAAGCTATAAATCAACTAAAACCCATTTCACACAAGTAAGGACACTAACAACATGTGAGATAACAGGTAAGAAGTATACGGAATGGTGAAATAACATGCGGATATAATATCATCACTGAAAAGTATGACTACAATCAAGGCAAGCAGCTCAACATAGCAAAATAGCTCTAATATGTCTCAAACGGATAAGCACAGAGCGAGACACAATTTCCAACCTGAATAATATCTCAAGTAGTCCTACAAATAGATAAAACACGATAACACGAAGGCGTGACAACAAAACAAGGAACATAATAGCCAAAAAGTCTACCCGGATAATGAATAACCCCAATGTATGGATATATGCTCGTCACCACATACATGTGTCACCCCCAACACATAGCAAGTATCATAGTCTACTGGAAAAATGCCCTCAAGCCAAGCCTAGCCAAGATATTTACCTCAAAGTATGAGAATCAATACTCCAAAAAGACCTCGCCTCTCGAATCGGCCTCCAACGGGTCAAATATAGCAAAATATAACTCAATAACGTCAAACAACGCTAGTGGAATCGATTTCAAGTAATAAAGCTCCAATATTTATCAGAATGTAAAAAAGTCAACCAAAATTCAACCTAGGCCTGCTTCCCAGAACCCGACAAAAGTCACAAATCTCGACTACCCAATCAAATATGAGTCCAAATATACAAATTTCATTCAAATCTTACTCTGAATTGGGGTTTAAGTCTCAATTATTTATTCTCTAGATTTTCTTACAAAACCCCTAATTTTTCTCTATTAGCTTTCATCAACCTAAGGCCAAAATCAATCATATAATAACAAATAACAGTCAAATCCAAGGTAAGGACACCTACCAAATCCAAATGGGTTAAAATCGTCTTAAACATCACCCCAATCTGAGCTCCAATCTCAAAATATGATAAATGAAGTCAGACCCTCGATCAAAGTATATTCTGCCATGTGATCTCGCTTCTGTGGTCCAATTTCCACTTCTGCAAAGTTTCATTTGTGACCCAAGCAGTGCTTCTGCGAGCTTCATTTATGTTTCGGCACCTCGTACCTATAGAGCTCAACCCCGTTTTGCAATCTCGTAGGTGTGGCATATATTCGCTTCTACGGAAATTCCAATTCAGCCTGCCTCTGCTGAGAGGACCTCAGCATCTGGGGACTTGCAGATGTGTTAATGCTCCGCATCTATGGACTCTGTAGCACTCCTCCATCCTTCGAATCTTGTCACACCCCAAAATCGAGGAGCGCGTCCGGCGCTCAGCCGAGTAAACTCGATCGAGCAAGCCTGTTAGATTATTTCTACCCAATTCACCCATGATCAAGAAATGACATGATTTCATAAATTATACAGCAGGAAGTTTATACATACGATGCTAAATTATTTGATTAGCCATTGCGCCCTTAAGTCTCAAAATACATATTTCTTATAGTTCGAATGGAACAAGTGATCAAACACAACATAACCGGTTTAACATCCCCAACACCCATATACAACCCACATAGTATCTACGGAGCCTCTAAAGATACAAAAGAGTGATCTAGAAAGAAAGAGAGTAGTTTGAGTAAGACTCGAACTTCAAAAGGAAATTTCTAAGCAATACTTTAATGTATCTTAGTTTCTCAAAATGTTAGGTGTATTTACTGTCATCTTCGTGAGCATTTAAGACTGCTATTTATAGTGGTCGTTGAGACTAAGGGTTTTAGATTCAAACTATTGTAGTAGAGAGTGACGGAGGAGTGGTGATGCAACCAAATCCGGGAAAAATCTAAGGAGACTGAGGAAAAATGATGAAGAAAGTTTCTGAATGGGAATTGGCCGTTTGAAGCAAGGACCATCGGGTAAAGCCCCAATGTCCAGAGGGCATTGCATTTGACCTCTACACCTCGAATAATCATGATGAGGCTATGAAGTGTGCTCATGCATGCTCCGATTTAATAGAGTATAAAATCTGGAGATTCGACATTTCACCTTTGAGTCTTAGGGTTTGGATTTAGGGATTTCAAATTTGATCGGTGAAAGTGGAAAGGGTTCAGCGGGAATCACAGATGCAGGAGACACTAGGGATGAATCTCTGGAATGATTTGAGACCTTGCACAAATTTGTGCAAGGATTCTTGACTGATTATGGTGATGGAAGCTGAGAGAATAGAGAAGAAGGGGAAAAAAGGGGCGACCGAGTCTGAGATAAATGATTTAGTGTTAGAGGGAATCGGGGGGCCATCTCTAGGTTAAGCTTAGGAGGTTACATCTGGGCCGTTGATCTTTTAGATCAATGATCCTTGTATTTTGGTGTTAAAATATTTTTTGTGGAAAAGTTTTGTGGCCGTCGAAACCACGTGATCCAACGGTCAAGATTAAATCTCTGGGCATTAAAAAATAAAAGAGAAAATAGGGTTAAAAGTCATGGGCCATTGATATCAGAAACGGACTGCCTAGATTTGTTGTGTTTGTTTTGTGAGAATGGGATACGGGTGACGTGGCAGGAGCGGATTGGTCCAATGAGAGTGGCATGGATTGCCAAAGTTGAGAGAAGGAAATTGGACCTGGGTCACTTTTTGGATTGGGCTGATGCATTGGGCCAATTTTTATTTAAATGGTAGCCATTTTGTGTTTTAGGAGTGCAATTACAATTATAGCCATTTAGTCTTTAACCTCTTTGAAATTAATTTAAATAAACTTAATTATTTTCAATAAAATAAAGTAAAATTATAAATTATCAAATATACTACTGATAACTGTAGTTAATTAATTATAAACTACTTTATTTTAATTATAACACTAATTTTGAATTATTAACGTAGTAATGTAATTAATTATAAATTAAAGAGCAATTTATTAAATTAATTATAAAGCCTATGTGATGTATATAAAAGTCACTTTAATAACCTTATGATAACAAGTATATTTGTAATTACATAATACCTATATTAAATTATTAATTTCAAAACTAATAATACTTAGTTAATTTTGTAAAATAGGTATTTATTGATTGAAAATATTTTCAAAACATTTATTGTAAATTATTAAGTATAAATAAATTAATTTAAAAAGGGAGGGTCAAAATTGACCGTCAACAAACCTAGTTCCAGTCCAATTTCCTCTTCCTTTTTACCTCGTTCAGTCTCTGAGCCAGAGTATCATAAGCTTCCTAGAGAGTAACCCTATAAACATTACTAGTCCAGGCCAATTCATCAGCTTCTTCGAGGTTGGATCTCAACTCAGCTCGCTGGCTTCTAACCGGAAACACTCTTCACTTAATCGAGCTTCCTAATGAATAGGATTATATCCTTCATTAACCGGCTGACTATCCTTCAATTAATAGGATTATATCACTGATCTTATTCTGTTGGGTAAGGAAAGCTGCCTCACAGTCGAGAATCTCTTTCAGTCTCCACTTAGAACTACTCTTAGCAACTTTTGTTCTCACCAAAAGAGTCACTTTCCTATCCTTGAACTTCTCAATCTCTAGCTTAAGTCTCTCATTCTCGACTTCAGTACCTGGTCGATCTTTACCACCTCCTTGTATGACAATTTCCTATTGAATTCTCTTCAAAGCCTCCAAATAGAGTAGGTTGCGCTACACAAATAAACGAGATGAGTTGTTAAAAGGGGCATAACCCTGAAGCAATAAAAAATGAAAAGCAAAAACGTTACCCTAATAGAAGCGTAAGCAATTTGAGTAACTAGTCCCTCTGATGTCTACCATATTTTCCTTTACCTTAGAGCCCACCAGCTCATGGAGATAAGCAGCAACAAATCAAGGATATTTGAACAGATCTACTTCACTAGGTATGAAGAAGGTGATAACCTGTTGCGCACTGGTACAGGCAGAAGGACCAACAGAACCCTCTAGAACTCAGTGTCACCTTTACCGTACCTTCCAATTGAACGCTTTCCCAAGTGTGAGTATTTGATTGGTATGGTATATTTGCTTCCCTAGGAAGGTCTAGATTCCCCGGGATATCGTCATCCGGATAATTGGCATTCCCTCTTCCGAAATCAACTCTCCCGCATTTCCCAAGGGAAGCAACATTATGAGGACCTTCTTCTTCGGAGTCAACCGCACCAACATCGTGGCATTCAGGTTCTTCTATAGTTCCACTTTGAATGACTAGGGGATTGGCTTAAGGACTTCTCTCATCGGCCCCGGGCTCCTCAGCTCTCCTTCTGGTGACTTTCTTTCCTTAGATGACCTAGAAAATGATGGCACTATAGGAGTATTGGCAACTTCCCCTTGTTGTTGACCTGTACGAATTTCCTGAATTGTTTGGGAGGCAACTGCTTCGGAGGCTGGAGGACCCGCATGAGGTTGAACTCGAGGCCGGATATTCTTTCATGCAGAAATTCGCCAAGGTTAAAAAAAGTATATAAGTGAAGAAATGCTTGAATCAAAAATAACATTATTGTGATAATTTGCTCGAAGGCCACCGAATTCAAAAATAATAACTTTCAAGTTTTCGGTGAGATAGAGGAGACACCAAAGACCTTGGTCACCCAATCCTCAATATCAGGGACCCCGCTAAACTCTACTACAATAGCTCTAATTCACGAAGATAGTAAGTTCAAAAAATTGCTTATGAAGGTGAACTTTGAAAAAAAAGGAACACTTACAGTTGAAGTTCCATTGTTTTGGGAATTAAACTTTTTTGGATGGAATAAGAAAATTGTTATGTATCACCAGAAATATGAGTGGTAGAGGAGCGTTCTTCTAAGGAACTGCGAATTTGAGAGTCCACGAATGGAAGTTAAGAGTTTAAGAAGAGATCATTGAATTTGTCAGAGCAAAAAAAAGGTAAGATGGTTGAAAACGCTAGAAGGGAGATGAGACTTTGGAGATAGTAGTAAAGGAGATGAACATTAAAGGAATTATTCCTTTTATAGGAGGAAGTAATGATTGCCTCGGTAACCACTGATGATATCATCTATAATCTGATCCGCCCACGTGTCTCAAGCATTAAGTCAAAAGAACATTTGACGTTCTAGATTAAAAATCATGGTGTCATAAAGGATTTATGTTTTTGCCTAAGATACTCTTTCACTTTCTGGTTACTTCTGAAAAGCAATCAAAAAGTAAGGAGACTATCCGTATTGGCGAAATACATCCACTATTAGTGGCAGACAGAAAAGGTGACACAAAACATAGGCATTTAGAGTAATATCACAATACTCGAAGTAAGATAATCCCGAGATAGATAAGAATCATTTTTTTCCTGGAACCATCTATCTAAGGCCGAAAAAGATTCCCCTCTAGAATGCAACATCCAAAACATTCAAGAATGCTCAGAAACACCTTTGTCCATTGTATCGAATTACGAGGTATGCCGGATCATCCCTTCACAAGTTTGCTCTCTCTTGTTCACTAGCTGGAGACTCAAAAAATCAGTCGCTCGTAATCATCGTAACAAAACTGATGAAACATAAAAAAGAATTTCAAGTCTACGGAAGTGAATACAAAACACACAAGTGAGTCATCAACTCCGAAGTGAAAAATTATTCTAAGTTGATACAACATCGGAGTAGAGAGATATTTGTAGTTTGGCGAGACTGCACAAACTGCATAGGTGACAAGTAGGTGTATCTCTGAAGTTTTTTGAGCAATACGTTTCGTGTTTTATATAAGGTCCTTTTGGGATATATTATATACAAAATTTAAGGTCTTGGAATGTAGTTTCTACTAATTTTAACTGTTCATTCATACGATATCCGGATAAAAATATATAAGCGTCGGAAGAAGGGCCAATGCTAGGGTGCCAAGCTAGCACCTCTTTGACTTTTTAAAAGTTGATATATATAGGTTTTAAATCATCTTTCTCTTACTTTTTTCATAGAACACGGCCAGATAACCCCCATAAACTTACCCTTATGCTCTCTACAAGAGTTTCAAAGAAGATTAACATCTCGGGTATGACACCAAGAAGCGATAATAATAGAACGATCCCTACGACATAAGGATCGCTATATTACCTCTCTTTTTCATTGTAGTTTGAGTTTTTTAAGGTCCTTCATATTTAAGAAGAAGCCTACATTCTGTATTTAAGCTTTTAAATATCAAGCAAGGTTGATAAATTTATTTTCTAATAGTTAAAACTCACGGGGCGGTGATCAGGAAGCCGTGAGTTGGATTTATTTGACTTTTAGTGGACTGTTTTGTAGTCCACTCGTGTTGGCCTTTTATGCTGATAATTTATAGGGTTTTGGAGGAGAAAAGGTGTGGAGAAACACCACATAATAATGGAATGGTGGGCTGGTCGCTCACCATTACACTTTTTAGGTTGTTTGACACTACTTTGGTTGTCGTTTTATGTATGAAGTGATTAGGGTGTGTGGGCTATTTTCTGGTATATTGTGATGGAGATAAGGTTTAAACATGATGCATACATGTTGTTATTATTGTGTTCTTTTTGTTTTTGGTATATTGTATTGGAGGAGATTTTAGTTACAGGGGAGATGCTGCCCAAATTTACGTAAATGAGCTACTAGTTTAAGTTGCAGACTTAGCCTTTACTCAGCAGTGATTTTGAATCTCCTTATGTTGTGGTAGATTGAGTTGAGTTGTTTTAAGAATTTATTGAAAGGTATTATGGACTCAACAGAGTTAAGGTATGTTAAGGCTAAACCTTTCCTTCATTTTGGCATGATCCCGTAACTACATGCGTTTGATAATGAGACCTAAAGAGAAGTAAGTATTCCTAAATTTATGTACATTATCACAGTCTCATAAGCTATAGTATTAACCCTTATCGGGACTTTATATTCAGTTAAGTATTGTTTTCTTTCAGTAAGGAGAGTAGAGAGTCTATATATATATACAGTATTACAGTATTTTCACCATCACCAAGCTATAATCGGTGAGCAGGCCCCTATTCGGCATTCTCTGATCAGATGGTAAGTTATATACTGATCCTACTGTGGCCGAGTGCCTATGAGCGAGCCCAGATTGGCCGA
This sequence comes from Nicotiana tabacum, assembly GCF_000715075.1. NCBI lineage: Eukaryota > Viridiplantae > Streptophyta > Magnoliopsida > Solanales > Solanaceae > Nicotiana > Nicotiana tabacum. The sequence goes on along the minus strand of NC_134094.1, from coordinate 66,103,749 downwards.
GATACAGAGCCTAGTATGGCCGAGCGTCTATGAGCGAGCCTACTACGGTAGAACATTTACACATACCGAGCCTTATAGGGCCTGACAGATACTTTACTTACTATATTGAGAGAATTGAGTAAGTATCAGCAGGTAAGCATATCTTCAGATTATCTTTGACTCCCAGTTACTTTCAGTTATTGTATTATCAGTTCAGTTGCAGCTTTCAGTAAATCTATTTTTCTTACATACACGGTACGTTATTTCGTACTGACATCCCTTTTGCCGGGGACGCCGCATTTCATGCCTGCAGGTCCTGATAGACAGTTGGATAGAACTTCCCAGCAGACAGAGTCAAACATCAACTTGGTTGGTAAGATCCACTTCCTCGGAGTTACCAGGTCTAGACCTTGGAGTCCATTTTATATATACAGGTTTGATGAGTAGGTCGAGGCCCTATCCCGAACATGATACAGTTCAGCTAACTCTAGAGGCTTGTAGACGAGTCCTATATATTTTATATATCAGTAGATGTTCATGGAGGCTTCGTCGGCCTGTATAGTTATATATATCAGCTTTTTGGTATATTGAGGGTTACCCCTCAAGAGTTCACAGTTACAGAGTGGTACGCTCCCCTTCAGGTCTGGGGCGTGACAAATAGTGCTGACTCAAATCCCGATATATCTTGGTGACACCTGAATGAATGGAATACCTTGAAGTGTGTGCCTCCTCAAGGATAGACTCATGAAACCCATCCATCAGAGCAGTTCTATACTAGGGAGTCCACAAGCTGTGTTTAGTAGATCCTTGTTTATAGATGTGTTGTGCACCACATTATATAAACAGGAAGCTATAAGTCATTTAGGAGTCTGTTACCCTTCTTTCAAATCTGAATCGTGCTATAGACTTGAGTCATAAGAGTTCGAGCCAAGACTTATGTTTGCTAATGATATAGAGATGCTTTCAATTAGAAAAAATTACAACTAGCCATAGGGCTAATATAGCAACGAGTAAGGGCACTAATAGAGAGAGAGTTCTTGACGACATGGCCCTGTTTGAGGCCCTATCAGATCGTGCATACCTGATGTGCAAATTTCCAACTTAACACCCTAAGATGGGAATATCAAATACACCCCGTGAATAGCAGGCCATGGGAGTATAATAAGGTAAACGTTTAAGTTTCAACATGTAATTGAAGCAAGGTGAAGGATGGTACGAGGTACCCTGGTAGTGAAGATTATCAATATTTCAAATTCATGCAGAGAAATACAAGTACTCTGAGTTTACTTTGAACAGTAATAGAGGTATGTACAATTGGCCATACCCATCTCAGTTATGCCCAGTGGAAGCTAACAGATATAGTTTAAGAGAATGATCAGATATCAGGATCCAACTGGGGTTAGAATAACCCAAAATGGTGGAATGAGCCAAGGGAGCTAAAGTGAAATAAGGTTTTGTTGAAGTTTTTAGAATAATATGATAGACAGAAATATTAGCAGGAGAATAAGAAGAGAGTAAATGAAGCATTACGAGTAAGGTATGATAAATGGGTGATAAAGGTAAATCAAAATATGATAAGATGACAGAGTATATAGTCAAGTGAAGGAAAAGACAAGAGGTGACATGCCTTGATACAATAAGAGAGTATAAGCTGGTGACTCCCACATGATTACCAACAAGCTAAGTTAGACCCCGGGAGTAATAAAAATTCGTATGGGTTAGTAAACAAGATAAAGCCGAACATGATTTAGGGACTGAATGATTTGATAATAGTCATCATCGTGAGAATTTCAGAGATCGCATTTCGGCAATGATAGAATGGATAATGGAAGAACAACCTTTAAAGGTCATTTAGGAAGACACTTCCCTAAAGTAAGCACTATGAGCAGAGTTAAGCTTAAGGAACTAAGTGTGCCAGTTACACTAGGTGTCACCCTTGCGTGTAAGAAATTCAGTTATCCCTGGTATAGAAAGGTTACCGCAAGGTGAGTAATAGTCAGTGAAGACGTGAACAGACGCCAAAGATGAAGAGGTAAAATATATATAGGTAAATCTTCATAGCATTAAATGCTAGTACTCACCTAAAGGGGGAAGACGGTGTGATATGGTATTAAGTCGGAGTTAAGTGGTTTAGGTAACTATGGAATAGTAAAGAAAGAATGCGGTAAAAAGGCGAAAGGAATGAGATTGCATTTATTCAGATCCTACAGATATGTTACTACTCCAGAACATTATTCAAGCACGATGCCAGGGAGAGGCAGTAAGGGTTCCCGACTAAGAGTTTATTGATAAATAAGTTGGAATGGACACTTGATACATTTGGATCCAGTGCGAAAGGCAAGTTAAAACAAAAGACCTAACCCAAGAGAGGTTACATAGAGTATAGATATGAGCATGGACTGACGAATAGTTAGTAGTTGATCCAGGAAGAGCCTAGTTATGGCTAGACAAGAGGTCTCAGATAAATGAGAAGATCATGCAAGAAAAATGTACTGAAACACAGCACAGGAAATTCAGACTCACAGACATGACATCGTAATCCTTGAGAAATATTCAGATAGGATTTGTAGTAGTAAAATGTATCGTATAAGTATTACGGAAATAAAAGAGAGTGCCACGAGGGAGACAATCGAAATATCAATTCAGAAGCAACCCTACGAGCACAAGTGCGCGAAGGTAAGTAACTAAGGATAATTATAGGCAAGTAAGAACATCAGAAATTATGTGGGGTATAAAATGTAATAAACTCGCAGCTTTACAAGAGTCAGAGGGTCTTCCCTAAGTACTACAATGAAAGACTAGCTGAGAAAATAAGAAAGAAGGCTTCAGGCTAAGCATAGTGACTAAATAGGAAATGATCTTATAACAACACTCTCACCACAACATTGTATAAAAAAGTAATTGCTTATTTTAAATAAAGCTGAGAAAGAACAAAAGGAATTATTCGATCAATGACCAAGAGTTAGTTACATTATGAACGCACTTAAGATTTCAGAGTATTATCCATGCAGCATGTATGTTGATATTCCTACAGCTATAGGAGACTCCGATATAAGTTAAAAGAAACAATTGAGTCCACCTCACAGACAAAGGCTTTAATTGTTAGAAGATTATATTATGGATGTTCCATAGCGTCCACCAAAGGCAAAAGTAATAACTAATACCATGAGACGCAGATCGGAAGATAGCTTAAGCCTACTTAAAGGCTGAGAGAGAAGAGGAAACTAAAGAGTTACATCAACTAAGTGAATCAGGAGTCTTATTATTAGACCCTGATAATTATAACTCATAGCACACCAGAATCACTCTTAATAATAGAGGTACAAGAGATATAGTACAACGGCCATATTTTATATTGGCTCTACGATAAATCCAGTTAAAAGAGTACCAGCCTCATCAGAAGTCAGTGTGAAGCACCCACCGGAATGTGTATACACCAGAGGTGCAAGTATTATAGTAGAGCTTTAAGTTGTGGATGTGAATTCTACCTATGTGGAAAGGAGGTTATGAAAGAGACAAATGCGATATTTAATGGTAAGTAAGGTGAAAGTGAAGAAGGTACGAGACACTCAAGTGCAGAAGGTTGAGAATAGTCCATACTTCATGTAAAGTGCGAGAAGTGATGTGATTCAGTATCCAGAAATGAAACTGGTGTCGTCAATAGCATATCTTCCACCCTTATGGTTTCCAAATATACAGAAGTCTAGTTATGAGAGAAAAGAAGAGTTAGAGACAATATGATGTCTCGCTTGAGGTTCTAGGATAACTTAAGGAAATCTATAGTGCTAGAAAGTTAAAGGAAAGTTGCGAATAGTATAAATAGATATGTGCAGGTCACAAGCTAAAGTATGGTAGAGCGACAAGGTTTTAGGTAGACAAGAGTAAGGATAAGAAAAGGTGAGTGATAAGGTGACGAGAATAAGTAAGTCCTCGGGATTAAACCCATCAAAAAAAAAGAGCTGATGGTTTCTGTAAGTTATAAAAAGCTCAGTATAGCTTGAATGAGCTCAGAAGATTTTAAGACTAGGGGCATTTAGAAATGATGAAATGCTTCCACGGTAGTAGAATGAGAGTGTAATTGTGATAAATGATAAGAGGATGACAATTAGGCCTTCGATTGAGTAATAATTCAAAGATAACTCATTTCATGAATTGCATGGGATTGGAATACCCCCATAAGATGAATAACGTTGGGATGCTATAACATATGGTTATTGAAGTTTAGTATCATTCCTAGATGGATCAGGCAAATAACTACAAATGTTCCCGATGAGACATGAGCCCTAGTGAAACTGTATTACTTAAGAGGTTTCAAGTTATTATTTGGTAGATTATAAATCAATATTAAGGTGAATCAACAATAGATGAATAAAGGTTACAAAGTATGAGATGAGATTAGGTTGTCATTCTTAAGATGAACAGGAGTAATGATGAAGTATCAAGGGATTTAAATTTATACATATAGGATAAGCAGCGAGAGAGTAAGCTGGAGTTGGGTAGCAGACCTTGGTAATAATAAATCAAAGTAAGTGTTATGGTATAGTATAGGATACCTAGATAGAGTTAAGCCATAGGCATAGCTAACCGGGACTATGAAACAAGATATAGCAATAGTCGTAAGTTCGACAAGTACCAAGCGAAGAACTTCAGTACACCTATAGATGCCTAGAGGGACAACTTGTCATAGTTCTATATATGTTCACAAAGTGAGGCCTAGAGATTGGCTAAAAGTTGGAGGACAAAGAAGAGAAGAGTCACATAGGTGCACATATAAGGACAGAGTCGTACATGCTGCCTGACATAAGGTAGCAATAGTTACGAGATTGGAAGAATTCTGACCACAAGTCGTGGTGTGAGAAAGAGGTCTAAAGGGGGAAATGCCCTGGCCTATAGATTTATTCATAAAACAGTCGCCTGGATGGAAAGGACATCAATAAATTATTTGTAAGAGCTATGAGTTATGAAACTGATAAGTACATCAGTCAATATTCGAGGACGAATGTTCCAAAGGGAGGAATGATGTTACACCCCATGTTTCCGTACGTAAGAGTACGTCGTAAGTCAATTGATGTAAGCTCAGAAATGAAATCATCTTTGAAAGGTTTACAAAGTTAGTTAATCATGTTAACATGGAGGTTACAAATATTTAATATCATGAATACCAAGTACCAATTGGTTTGAAGGGTTAGAAGCTAAACAAATTGAAGAAAATAAGTTTCGTCGAAAGTCGACAAGTTGGGAATGTTATAACATATACTTTTGGGGTGAGACTAGGGTGCTTAACATTATAAGGAGATTATTTTACGAGTTATTTTAGTCGTATGATAGTCGTGTGTTATGTTTTGAAGTCAAGCAAGTTGTGGAACAAAAGTTGGAGAAGGTTATCACAAGTTGCATTCATAAATGTGTTGAATCTTAGGTGAAATGTAGCTGAGCTTTTCTACCAATATACTTGGAGTTACGGGATGATCCATATATCAAATAGACGATCTATGAGTCTAGTTTCTATCACATTAAGCCGTTTGTCGATACAACATCGGAGTAGAGGGATATTTGCTGTTTGGCAAAACTGCGCAGACTGCATAGGTGACAAATAGGTGTCTCATTGATGCTTTTTGAGCAATACCTTTCGTTTGTTATATAAAGTATTTTTGGAACATATTATATACAAAATCGAAGGTCTTGGAATGTATTTTCTAAAAATTTTAACCGTTCATTCATACGACATCCGGATAAAAAGATATAAGCGTCGGAAGAAGGGACAATGCTAGGGTGCCAAGCTAGCACCTCTTTGACTTTTCAAAAATTGATATATATAGGTTTTAAATCGTCTTTCTCTTCATTTTTTCATAGAACACGACCAGAGAACCCCCCATAAACTTACCCTTAAGCTATATACAAGAGTTTCAAAGAATATTAACATCCCGAGTATGAAATCAAAAAGCGATAATATTAGAATGATCCCTACGATGTAAGTATCGCTATATCACCTCTCTTTTTCTTTGTAGTTTGAGTTTTGGAAGGTAATTCATAGTTAAGAAAATGCCTACCTTCTGTATTTAAGCTTTTAAATATCAATTAAGGTTGATAAATTTGTTTCATAATAGTTAGAACTCACGAGATGGTGATCGGAAGCCATTAGTTCGAGTTATTTCACTTTTAGTGGACTGTTTTGTAGTCCGCTTGTGTTTGCCTCTTGTGCTGATGTTTTATGGAGTTTTGGAGGAGGAACTGTGTGGAGAAACACCACATACTGACTGAATTGTGGGCTGGTAATTCGTCATTTCATTTATTAGGTTGTTTGACACTACTTTGATCGTCGTTTTATGTATCAATTGATTAGGGTATGTGGGCTGTTTTGTGGTATATTGTGATGGAGATAAGGTTGGAAAATGATGCATACATGTTTTTATTGTTACATTCTTGTTGTTGTTGGTATATGGTATTGGAGGAGGGCCTAGTTTTTACTGGGTATGTCTTTATATATATATATGAGCTTCTGGGTATGTTTACCCCTCAGATGAGAGAGATGATATTTTTAGAGGATTCAGAATATAGGCCTAAGTTGAGGGTTACCCCTTCAGAGTTCACAGTTACAGAGTGGTACGCTCAAGCCAAATATGGCACCGAGTGCTAGCCACGCCTCCCTAGGTTTGGGGCGTGACAGTCGTTCGACTTTTCGCCCAGCTAGCATTCTCATTGTGAAGGAGGATTGTGACTGGAATATTATTGATGTTTTGGCCCCCCTCGAAGTGAGAGGGTAACTTTCAGTAAACCAGGGTTTGTTTTTTTATACATACCCTTTTACCGTCAAGCTTGGAAAGGAAATTGACCCGATTATTCTTGAGTTTTGCCAGAACTACCAAGTTTGTTTGGCTCAAGTGGATCTGACAATATGACGTGTGGCAGCGTGTCTCCGGTATCTCTATTCCCCGGCACATAAAGACCTCGCTCTTGCACACCTGATCTGCCTCTATGCTCCCGAGATCTTCCGAGGAGGCATGATCAAGGTCAGCAAACATGGTCACATTGCCATAATCACTAGTGTGGATGATGATAATGATTGTGGTTGGATGGAGAGGTTTGTTGCTGCTGCTCCCGGGGATATTATATCGCAACATCATCCCCAATTTCTGAAGCTTGGAACTATACTCGTATGTTTTCTCAAATATTTCTTTCTTTTTCATTTTTAAAGGGTTTTCACTCTTTCCTGAACTCTTCTTCCTTCTGGTTTAGCTACTCGATGGGTTCCTCCTAGTAGTTGAAAACCTAACCCAATGGGTTTCGAAGATTTTAGAAACTTCCATGTTGGAACTCCGTATGTTCAAGGAAATTGTTATAAAGAAAAATTATAAGTGCAAGAATCATAGTGAGGTTACCTTCACCTTTCCTTTTTTGTTGACCCGTGCCTTCATTCGATAATAGATTGTTGACTTTTCCCATTTTGTATGGCAACCTCAGGTCTTCCAAAGTAATCATTCGGTTGTTGAGGTTTCTCTCGACCCGACGGTAGCCCAACAAAAACTTCAAGAAGTCATTCAGAAAAGGGCTCATGATGCAGCTTTTTGTTCCAGTGAAGCTGCACCATTAGTCATGTAAGACCCCGTAAAATATTTCTAAAAAATCGGGCTTTTGTGATGTCGGGATAGGCGTAAAGGTTAATAATAGTAGACATTCTTCGGACTTTTCCTAAAAACTAGGGTTCAGACTTTTTGGATTGAACAGTGCACTGGGGAGTTGAAAGAAAATATTTTGCATAGATAGGCATTTCTGCGGCCCATTATGCGGCTGCATAATCACTATGCAAGCCGCAGAATGGCCGCAGAGTGAAGCATCTACTTAGGCCATTTTTTATGTCAATTTTGTGGCCAGTTATGCGATTGCACAACCATTTTGCGGGCCACACTTTTGTCGCACAATCAGCCTTAGAATTGTTATGGAGGGAAGTTCTACGGCACAATATGTGATCGCAGAATAGGTATGCGGGCCGCATAACTGCCGCAGAGTGAAGTAGGCTAGCCCAGTTTCAAAGGCCATTTTTCACGGACATTTTGCGGGCCGCAGAATCATTATGCGATCGCAGATCCTTTCCCGAGGCTTCGTTGTTGGTTTTTATAATCCGACCCCACTTCGATAAAACATATGCCATAGTCAAATTTAAGCAAATTTCTGATACCTTTTGAGTGAGAAAGAGTTCTTAGTATGGGGGAGTAACCTTCAACCTATTATCCATCAATTCTTGCTCAATCATAGAGGATTAACAAAGAAAGTCTTCATCCTAAAGGTAAGAATCTATATCATAGCTCTTAATTTCGAAAATATACAAAAAATGGGATAATTAGAAAGATAATTCTTGGGTGTGGGTGTTGTTATCTTGCATGCATGTGCTATCAAAGAATATGGGAAGGTTGTGAGCTAAAAATGGTATAGAATGGGTTGAGAAATGATGGAATCTTTTACAAAAGGGCCTTCAAAATATTAATGCACACCTAGTATTTGATAATGTGCTCAAATGAGCTAGAATCATGACCATCTTCCTAATTTTGGTCCAACTTGTTATATTTCTAAGATAGATCAAAGTTTCTAAGAATTTCGGAACGTTTTAAAGTTTAAAGGAAGCTCAATTGAGGTATGTTGGCTAAATCCCATTCTTCTTAGAATCGAATCCCACAGTGTTCATGTAATTGGTGTAAGTCCCAAATTGATCATAATAGAATTGGTTATTCCGAATGCGCTTGTGTTGAAGGATATATGCTTAATATGTATTGTAAATGCTTCATCATATCACCTTATCATTGAGGATGTGTTCAAAATATGGAATATGTGTTAAAAATGTTAAGACTTCAAGTTAAGATTGAAATAAAGGTTGTTTTGCCAAATTGTATGAGAAGCCTCTATGTGCCTAAGACTCCTAAATTGCTCATATGTGAATTTAATGTCTTGAATGGGAAGCCTTATTGTTGTTGATAATGATAATGATGTTTGAATATGGAAAGGGGAACTGGAATTATGAAACACGGCCAAGTGCCAAGAATTACTTTATAATTTTGGCCACTAGTGCCGATGAATTGAAAGGATGTGAAAGAAGTATGATGTGAGATGATTTACTGAAAAAGGTAATTTCTCGGGTGAGACGGCCAAGCCAATCGGGCCGTGATCGGACGCCATGCCGCACACATGGTGGTGACTGTGCTTGAAATTATAATAAAATTGTGGTTATGGTAGATGTCTCAAATGAGACTACCTAGCCTATCGGGTCATGATCGGACTCCGTATAAGAATACGGTGGAATTGTGAATTATGGTATATCGGCACTAAAGATCACCCAACCTAATAACATGGAAATTGACTTGAACACTTATGTGATCCTTAACTTGATGTTTTAGTATTGTTTGAAGCTCTTAATGAATTCTTGATTGTTCCCCTTTGTATTATTATTCATTCTATTGAGATGGTGTTTCGTTTTACATACTAGTACCGTTCGAAAGTACTAACGTCCCTTTGGCCGGGGCGCTGCATCTTTAGATGAATGCAGGTGGTTCCATAGCAGGCAGTGTTGATCAGTGATAGTGGTACATCCTCTTCCCAGCAGACTTGGTGAGCCCCACTTCATTTCGGGGTCATGTATCTTTTGTTTCTCATGTACTGTGTTTTGAGGTATAGTCGGGGCCTTATTGCAGGCATTTCCATATTACTCTTCTATTGTATTTAGAATCTCCGTAGACAGGTTGTGGTTGATGTTGGGAATCGAACTAGAAATGTTGGTATTTGGAAATTATGTTTCTCATTAATTCAATAAACTCATAATAATTTGAAATTTATGAATGATGCTGCTAATGTGAATGAAAAGAAAGTTGTTAATAAAATCTTTTTAGTGTTTGATTAATGGAGTACATCTCCTCTTTATTCATGGATGAGTTTGGGTAGAAGGAAATCTTACAGGCTTGCTCGGCCGGGTTCTCTCGGTTGAGCGCCGGTCGCGCTCCCCGAGTTTGGGGCATGATAAACTTAGTATCAGAGCCTAAGGTCTTAAAGTGTCCTATGATGTCTCGTAGTTGTGTCTAGTAAAGTCCTCCTTATCGGTATGTTGTCGACCATATCTATAAGTTGGAGGCTACTTCGACATTTAGGATAAACATCCTTCTTTGATATTCTGGATCGTGCGATGAAACTGATTGTGAAACCGTTCCTCCTCTAACTCGTGCATTCCTTTAACTTTCAGCACATGGCACCTAAGAAGAGAGCAAGAACTAGCCAATGAGCCAATGTCGCCTCAGGAGTGGTAGTTGACCCTTTGTTTGGTTATGCGGGTGAATACCCGAGGGGTGGGGATAATCCCCTGACTACCACACTGCCTGATTCCACTACACCTGACCAGGCCACAACAGTTCCTACACCTACTGCGGGTGTAGCGGTTCCTCCAACTAATATTCCGGTTCCACCTCCAGCCCTAGCTTCTGGTTTTGGTATTTCTGACGGGGATCTTACGGGAGCTATCCAGATGCTGACACAGATAGTGGCTTCTCAAGCCCAGAGATCAAATGTTGCACCCATTTCTTCTAGCTAACAAGGGGATTCTAGTGGTTCCAGGGTGAACATGTTTCTTCTGTTGGATCCTCCGGTGTTCACAGGAGCTAATCCCAAGGAGGACCCGTAGGACTTCATTGATGAGATGCATAAGACTCTCCGGGTTATGCGCGCTACTGAGACGGAGGGAGTGGAGTTGGCTGCCTACCGCCTGAAAGTGGTGGCGTATTCTCGGTTTGAGATGTGGGAGGACTCTCGGGAGGAGGGGAGCCCTCCAGCGAGTTGGAGTGAGTTTGTTGACACTTTCATAGACCATTTCTTGCTGGACGAGACTAGGGCAGCACATGCCGCAGAGTTTGAGAACCTTAATAAAGGTAGTAAGAGTGCGTGGGAGTATCACATGGAGTTCACACGTCTGTCTAAATTGGCCATTCTTATGTTGCCTACTATAGAGGCTAGAGTACAGTGGTTTGTGCAGGGCCTTAGCCCCTTGGTTATCAATGAGGCCGCTACAGCTGCCTTGAATTCAGATGTGAACTATGGGAACATAGTAGCATTTTCTCCAGCTATAGAGAACCGTAAGTTGAAGAACAGAATAGAGCGAGAGTGTACCAGCAAGGCCCGGTCCGCGGGCATCTTTGGGGATTCATTTGGCGTGGGAAGATCAGCTTTTAGGGGAGGGTCATCAGGGCCATCCCAATATTTTTCTCAGTCTTCAGCCAGTGCACTACCAGCAGGGCCCAGTCAGTAGCAGGGGAGTCATTTCAGGCCCAATCAGGGTAGCAGGGGACCCCACCAGTAGGGCCAATCAAGAGGGAGATTCCAGCAGTAGCGGAGGCCCTCATGCCTGTCGCGACCCAAACAGATGGGCCGCAATGGGCACCCGGTACCTTACTGAACCCAGTACCAATGTAACGTATCTTTCGTATCATTCTATCATAGGTAAATGAACCATAGTAAAGCATGAGAGAATACAAACTTATACATATGACATACTGGCCTATAAGACCAAAATTACACTGAACATAGGACGACAAGGCCGTATAATCTTTCACGTACACGACATATGTCTACAAGCATCTAAGAGTATATAAATGTCATAAAGGTCAGGACAGGGCCCCTCCATAGTAATCAATACATGTCCTAATCATACTGACCACATAAGCAACTTCGGAGCAAATGGAGCGCACCAACAACTTCCGCTGAGCTGATAGCCTACTTGGAGGACTATCAACCTATCTATCGGGACATGCGGGCATGAAACGCAGCGTCCCCTGGCAAAGGGACATCAGTACAACTAAGGTACCGAATGTAAGGAATAAAAATCAGTAAACAATAGACATGAGAGAAACATATAGTAAAAGACTCGACATGTATGTCTGAATAACTCTGTGAATCATTAATAATTACAATGTCATGCATATGCGTATAAATGTCATACCATGCTTAGGTATATGCATTCATAACATCATCAAGCCTCTGAGGGCATCCCATCATATCATCTCGGCCACTGTGGGCAAATCATCAACGTATACCAGCTGATCAGGTGGTGGTGCGTATATAACGCCGTAACCTTTTCCCATATTGCCTATGTTCTTGATTCCCTATATGTCTTGCTATCATATCGTCTGTTTATGGGTCTTATGATATTTAGAGAGATCTTATGGACTTAATTCCTTATGCATTGCATTCATTTATACATGTACATTGACCCATGACCAGATGACGTTATATACGCGTATATATGTACATTATATGTATATGGGATATGGAAAAAGGTTACGGCGTTATATATGCACCACCACCTTATCAGCTAGTATACATTGATGATTTGCCCATAGTGGCTGAGATGATATGATGGGATGCCCTTAGAGGCTTGATGATGTTATGAATGCATATACCTAAGCATGGTATGACATTTGTATGCATATGCATGACATTATAAATATTAATGGTTCACAGAGTTATTCAGACATACATGTCGAGTCTTTTACTCCATATTTCCCTCATGTCTTGTTTACTGATTTTCATTCCTTACATACTCGGTACATTATTTGTACTAACGTCCCTTTGCCGGGGGACACTACGTTTCATGCCCGCTTATCCCGATAGACATGTTGAGAGTCCTCTAAGTAGGCTATCAGCTCGGCGGAAGGTGTTAGTGCTCTCTATATGCTCCGGAGTTGCTTATTTGGTCAGTATGATTAGGACATGTATTGATTAGTATGGCGGGGCCCTGTCCCGACCTTTATGACATTTATGTACTCTTAGAAGCTCTTAGACATATGTCGTGTACGTGAAATATTGTACGGCCTTGTCGGCCTATGTTCAGTGTAATTTGGTCTTATAGGCCAGTATGTCATATTTATAAGTTTGTATTCCCTCATGCTTTACTTCGGTTCATTTACCTATGATAGAATAATACAAAAGATACGTTAAGTTGGTACTCGGTTGAGTAATATACTGGGTGCCCATCGCGGCCCATCAGTTTGGGTCGTGATAATGCCCCAGGTGTGGGAAGATGCACTTGGAGATATGCTACATGGACCTACCTATATGTTACAGGTGCGGATTGAGGGGTTATATTTAGAAGGAGTGTAGTTCATCATGCCAGGGTGCGGGCAGGGGCACAGCGCAGCCATCCAGTTCTGCAGATGCTATATCTTTAGCACCCCTTCCAGCTCGAGGCACTCCAGCACCAGCAGGGCGTGGTGCAGCTAAGGGTGGTGCGCAGAGTTCAGGAGGACCCAGCCATTTTTATTCTATGAGTGGTTGCCAGAGTGCAGAGGCTTTTCCAGATGTTGTCATAGGTATATTGGCTGTACAATCTCATGATGTATGTACTCTTATTGATCCCAGTTCCACCTTGTCCTATGTTACCCCTTATGTTACTATGGAATTTGTGATAGAACCGGAACAGCTTCCTGAGCCGTTCTCTGTATCTACTCTTGTTGGTGAGTCTATTGTGGCCGCACTGGTTTATAGGGGTTGTGTTGTCACGGCGTGTGGTCGGGACACCGCGACCGATCTCATTGAATTGGGGATTGTAGATTTTGATGTAATTATGGGAATGGATTGGCTTTATTCATATTTACCCAAGCTTGATTGCCGAACTAGGACTGTGAGGTTTGAATTTCCAAATATGGGATAATGTAATGCCCAAAGGTAGGTTTATTTTTTACCTTAAGGACACGAAGATGATTAATAAGGGGTGTATCTATCATTTTGTCCGGGTTACGAACACTGATGCTGAGGCGCATGCACTCGAGTCTGTGCCAGTTGTTAATGAATTTCCAGAGGTCTTTCCTGATGATCTCCCTGGGATTCCGCCATATAGGGAGATTGATTTTGGGGTTGATGTAATGCCAAGCATGCATGTTATATCTATTCCACCCTACAAAATGGCACCAACAGAATTGAAGGAGCTAAAGGAACAATTGAAGGATTTGTTAGAGAAGGGTTTCATCCGACCGAGTGTGTCACCATGGGGCGCACCGGTTCTCTTTGTGAGGAAGAAAGATTGGATCATTATGGATGTGTATTGACTGCAGGCAGCTCAACAAAGTCACAATCAAAAACAAATACCCATTACCAAGAATAAATGATTTGTTTGATAAGTTACAGGGCGCTAGGTACTTCTCAAAAATTGATTTACGGTCCGGGTATCACCAATTGAAGATCAGGGAGCAGGAAAATCCGTAAACAGCTTTCAGGACACGGTATGGGCACTTTGAATTTCTGATAACGTCTTTTGGGCTAACAAATGCCCCAGCGGCTTTCATGGATCTTATGACTCTGGTTATCAAGACTTTTATCAATTCCTTTGTGATAGTATTCATTGACTATATTATTTTGTATTCACGAGGTCGAGAGGACCATGCCAATCATCTCAGGGCAGTTTTGCAGACTCTTTATCAACACCAATTGTACGCGAAATTTTCAAATTGTGAATTTTGGCTCAAGTCTGTCACATTCTTAGGTCATGTTGTCTCCATATAAGGAATTAGGGTTGACACTCAAAAGATTGTAGCGGTAAAGAATTAGCCTAGACCTATAACGCCAATCGAGATTCGTAGTTTCTTGGGCTTAGCATGGTATTGCAGGAGGTTTGTGGACGGGTTCTCTACTATTGCCTCTCCATTGACTAAATTGAATCAGAAAGCGATTCAGTTCCAATGGTCCGATGCTTGTGAAAGGAGCTTCCAGGAGTTGAAATAAAGATTGACTACGACGCCGGTGTTGACCCTGCCAAGGGGTACAGATGGGTTTGTGGAATATTGTGATGCTTCAAGGATCGGGCTTAGGTGTGTGTTAATGCAAAACAACAAGGTTATAGCTTATGCTTCTGGGAAACTCAAGAATCATGAAAAGAACTATCCGACACATTACTTGGAAGTTGCGGCGGTGGTTTTTGCATTGAAAATTTGGCATCATTATTTGTATGGGGTCCATGTGGATGTATTCACGGACCATAAGAGTCTTCAATATATTTTCAAACAAAAGGAGTTGAATATGAGGCAGAGAAGATGGCTTGAGTTACTCAAGGATTACGACATCGATATTCTATATCACCCGGGGAAAGCCAATGTTGTGGCGGATGCTCTTAGCCGAAAATCTATTGGTAGTTTGGCTCATTTGGAGGCATATCGAAGGCCGTTGGCCAGGGAGGTTCACCAGTTAGCTAGCTTGGGAGTTCGTCTTGTGGACTCTAGTGAAGGATGGGTCATTGTGCAAAATAAGGCTGAATCATTGCTTGTCGTGGATGTAAAAAATAAGCAATACGACGATCCATTATTGGTACAACTGAAGAAAGGGACTCAAAAACATAAAACTATGGCTTTTACTCTTGGCAT
Organism: Nicotiana tabacum; assembly: GCF_000715075.1. Taxonomy (NCBI): domain Eukaryota; kingdom Viridiplantae; phylum Streptophyta; class Magnoliopsida; order Solanales; family Solanaceae; genus Nicotiana; species Nicotiana tabacum. Next base: position 66,088,390 of record NC_134094.1, on the reverse strand, counting down.
GGATGATGGTACACTAAGGTACCAAGGGCGAATATGTGTTCCAAATGTAGATGGTCTCCAAAAAAGAATCATGACCGAGACTCACACTTCTAGGTATTCCGTGAACCAGGTTCTACGAAGATGTATCATGATCTCAAGGAAGTCTATTGGTGGAGTGACATGAAAAGAAAGGTGGCGGATTTTGTGGCAAGATGTCCGAATTGTCAGCAAGTGAAGGCCGAACACCAACGGCCTAGTGGGTTGGCACCGAACATAGAAATTCCAATATGAAAGTGGGAAATGATTAATATGGATTTTGTGGTGGGATTACCACGCACTCCGCGCAAGTTTAACTCAATTTGGGTGATTGTGGATCGGCTCACGAAATCAGCACACTTCTTGCCAGTTAAATCTACCGACACAGCGGAACAGTATGCTCAGTTGTACATCAAGGAAATAGTCAGGCTGCGTGGCACTCCTGTTTCTATCATTTTCGATCGAGGGGCTCACTTCACGACAAATATTTGGAAGAAATTTCAGCAAGGTTTGGGTACTCATGTGAATTTTAGTGCAGCCTTCCATCCACAGACTGACGGGCAGGCAGAGCAGACTATTCAGACACTAGAGGACATGTTGCGTGCTTGTGTTCTTGAATTCAAGGGTAGCTGGGATGATCATTTGCCACTCATAGAGTTTGCTTATAACAAAAGCTTTCATGCTAGTATTCAGATGGCACCATTTGGGGTATTATATGGTAGGGGATGTAGATCTCCCATTGGGTGTTTTGAGATTGGGGAAGCTAAGTTGATAGGACCAGACCTCGTGCACAAGGCTATGGAGAAGGTTAAAATCATTAAGTAGCGGTTGAAAAGTGCTCAGAGTCGTCAAAAATCTTATTCGGATGTTCGTCGCAGAGACTTAGAGTTCAAGGAAGATGATTTGGTGTTCTTGAAGGTTTCCCCCATGAAGGGTATAATGCAGTTTGGAAGGAAAGGGAAATTGATTCCGAAGTATGTCGGGCCGTACAAAATCATTCAAAGGATTGGTCAGGTAGCATACAAGCTTGAGCTACCACCCGAGATGTCATTAGTGCACCCGGTATTCCATGTGTCTATGTTGAAGAAGGTAGTTGGAGATCCGTCAGCTATTGTGCCAGTTGAGACCATTGATGTTAATGAAGAACTGTCATATGAAGAAATTCCAATTGCCATTCTTGATAGACAAGTCAGAAAGTTGAGGAATAAAGAAATTGCCTCTGTGAAGGTGTTGTGGCGAAACCAGCAGGTTGAAGAGGCTACTTGGGAAGCCGAGGAAGAGATGAAAAGTATGTATTCTTACTTGTTTGTATAAGCTATGTAACCTTTCTATAAAACTATCGCCTATGGATTTTTGTATCACTTGTTTAGTTATTGTAAAGGTGCTTCTTTCTAAATATATTGTATGTGAGGCCACGATTGGTGTTGGTAGGAGTTATGTTACGTAATTAGATTTTATATATATATATATGTATGTGTGTGTGTGTGTATGTGTGTGTGTGTGTGTGTGTGTGTGTTTTGAAGATGTGTTTCTGAGGCTCTCTAATAGGTGGATAGGACCAGTTATAGGGGAAACTCTGGCAAAAAGTTTGGAAATTCAGGGAGTTAGTCGAATTTGGGGCTGCTGGTGTGTGGTATGAAAACTGAGTTGCATAAGATGGTAATAGTGAGCCTTGATCCTCATTTGAGAATGAATGATTTTAAGTGGGGGAGGATGTAAGGCCCCATAAAATATTTCCTAAAAACCGGGGTTCCGTGATACCGGGGTAGGCGTAGAGGTTAATAATAGAAGAAATTCTTTGGATTTTTCCTAAAAATCGGGGTTCGGAGTTTTTGGATTGAACAGTGCGCTGGTGAGTTGAAGGGAAATATTTTGCAGAGATAGGCATTTCTGCGGCCCATTATGCGGCCGCATAATCACTCTGCGGGCCGCAGAATGGCCGCAGAGTGAAGCAGCTACTTGGTCCATTTTTTATGTCAATTTTGCGGCCAGTTATGCGACCGCATAACCATTTCGCGGGCCGCACTTTTGTCGCACAATCAGCCTTAGAATTTTTGCGGAAGGAGGTTCTCCGGTGCATTATGCGACCGCAGAACAGTTCTGCATAATGGACGCAGGGTGAAGCAGGCCAGCCCAGTCCCGTGGACCGCGGAATCATTACGCGAGTGCATATCATGTCCCGGGGCTTCATTTTTGGGTTTTTATTACCCGACCCTACTTCGATAAAACTTACGCCATAGTCAAATTTGAGCAAATTTTTGATACTTTTAGAGTGAGAAAGATTTCTTAGTGTGGGGGAGTAACCTTCAACCTATTATCCATCTTGCTCAATCACTGAGGATTAACAAAGAAAGTCTTCATCCTAAAGGTAAGAATCTATGTCATAGCCCTCAATTTTGAAAATTTACAAAAACATGGGATAATTAGAAAGACAATTCTTGGGTGTGGGGATTGTTATCTTGCAGGCATGTATTATCAAATAATGTGGGAAGGTTGTGAGCTAAAAATGCTAGAAAATGGGCTAGGGAATGATGAAATCTTTCACAAAAGGGCCTTAAAAATATTAATGCACACCTAGTGTGTGATAATGTGCTCAAATGAGCTAGAATCGTGAACATCTTCCTAATTTTGGTCCAACTTGTTATATTTCTAAAATAGATCAAAGTTGCTAAGAAATCCGGAACGTTTTAAAGTTTAAACGAAGCTCAATTCAGGTATGTTGGCTAAACCCCCTTCTTCTTAGAATCGAATCCCACGGTGTTCATGTAATTGGTGTAACTCCCAAATCGATCATAATAGAATTGGCTATTCCGAACGTGCTTGTGTTGAAGGATATATGCTCAATATGTATTGTAAATGCTTCATCATATCACTTTATCATTGAGGATGTGTTCAAAATATGGAATATGTGTTAAAATTGTTAAGACTTCAAGTCAAGATCGAAATAAAGGTTGTTATGCCAAATTGTATGAAAAGCCTCTATGTACCTAAGATTTCAAAATGGCTCATATGTGAATTTAATGTCTTAAATGGGAAGCCTTATTGTTGTTGATAATGATAATGATGTTTGAATGTGGAAAGGGGAACTGGAATTATGAAATACGGCCAAGTGCCACAAATGACTTTATAATTATGGCCACTAGTGCTAATGAATTGAAAGGATATGAAAGAAGTATGATGTGAGATGATTGACTGAAAAAGGTAATGTCTCGGGTGAGACGGCCTAGCCGATCAGGCCATGATCGGATGCCATGCCGCACACATGGTAGTGACTGTGCCGTAAATTATAATAAAATTATGGTTATGGTAGATGTCACAAATGAGACGACCTAGCTGATCGGGTCGTGATCGGACTCCGTATAAGAATACAGTGGTGTTGTGAATTATGGTATATCGGCACTAAAGATCACCCAACCTAATAACATTGAAATTGACTTGAAAAATTATGTGATCATTAACTTGATGTTTTAGTATTATTTGAAGCTCTTATTGAATTCTTGATTGTTCCCCCTTGTATTATTATTTATTCTATTGAGATGGTGTTTAGTTTTACATACCAGTACTCTTCGACAGTACTAACGTCCCTTTGGCCAGGGGCGCTGCATCTTTAAATGGATGCAGGCGATTCCATAGCGGGCAGTGTTGATCAGCGATAGTGGTACATCCTCTTCCCAGCAGACTCGGTGAGCCCCACTTCATCTGGCGGTCATGTATCTTTGATTTCTCATGTACTGTGTTTTGAGGTATAGCCAGGGCCTTGTTGCCGGTATTTTCATATTACTCTTCTATTGTACTTAGAGGCTCCGTAGACAGGTTATGGGTTGTGTTTGATATTGGGAATTGAAATAGAAATGTTGGTATTTGGAAATCATGTTTTTCGCTAATTCTATAAACTCGTAATATTTTATAAATTATGAATGAAGCTACTAATGGTAATGAAAAGGATGTTTTAATAAAATATTTTCAGTATTTGATTAATGGAGTACATCTCCTCTTTATTCATGGATGAGTTTGGGTAGAAGGAAATCTAACAAACTTGCTCGGCCGTGTTCTCTTGGTTGAGCACCGATTGTGCTCCCCTAGTTTGGGGCGTGACAAGTCAGTCCCCAGCCCTAGGAGAAGAAATCTAAAAGAAGGCATTCCTCTAAGACAGAGGCTAAAGAGTAGCCCCCGATTACAGAGGAAATTTCGGAATGATCGGACACAGTGATCCTTGACGAAGAAGAAACTAAGGATGATGATGAAATTGTTTCTCTAAAAAGAAGAATAACACCAACAGTTCATCGGGAAGAAGTAGAGGGAATCTTTCAAGAGTTTTAATCGGCTAGAAGGGTACCGCATCAAGTGCTGCCCCAATTTCTACTCCAGCATCTGCTTCTACTCCACCATCTACTTCTGCTCCACCAGTGGCCACCACTAACCGAGAGCAAGATGTTCGTTTCCCCCAGTCACCTGACCATGGGAATATAGAAAATGTCTTCCCAGCTTTCATCCAGGACAGTAATGGAAAACGTAGTGTTACCATTATAATTTCGAATGAGATCCATATCCTCTCCAAATCAGTTAGGGTAGCGGATTATTTGAAACATCTTACCACAGAGACAAATTGGAGGAAAATGGATGCTCTTTCTGCTGAATGCTTAATCAACAACAACAAGCATCTTTCTGCTCAGGTTCCTTTTATTTTCCTCTCCTCTTTTTTGTGTTTAATATTTCTCCTCTGTCTCTGATGATTTTAAGATTAACCTTACAGACTAACCTTCTTTCCTCTGAGGGTCTACAAAGAATGATATTTGACAAGGAAGCTTTTTCATCAGAGCGGGATCGACTTGTTGAGTGTCTTTCAGCCTTAGAGGCTAAACTTACTCAAATAGAAGAACCCGAGGCCCGGATGGAGCAAACGGAGCAAGAAAAAAGGGCTCATAGTCAGGAAGCCACTCAGCTACATGCCGAACTTAATGAGTTAAAGGTTAAATGGGCAGATTTGTAGGATGATGTTACATTGGTTGCTGAACGTGAGTCTGCTTCCATGTAAAAAATGAATAACTTGGAAGCTAACTTACAATCCAAGACCAAATAAGCTACTGCGGCCAAAGACAAAAGGGCCAAAATGGAGGAAAATCTCTGAAATGTCATAAAAACAAATCATGAACCCGCGAAAACCAATTCTGACCTAGTAGAGACCTACAACATTTTAAAGTTTGACAACGAGCGGCTGCAGGCATAAATCAAAGAACTTTGAGCTGGATTCCAAGCTCAAGAGGATTCCTTCTTGCTTGAGAAAACTCATGATATTTACAACATGCGAAGGAAGACTCTAGAGGATGCCAAAAAATGGCATTGAAAATATAGATGAATGCATTACCGAAGCTCTTGATTTGTAAACATCCTCCTTCAAGAATATAGTTGCTCGTCCTACTGCTTCAAGTTCTTCAGAAACTTTCTCCGAGTACTCAGAATTTGAAGAGGAAGGTGAAGATGCTTGTATGGGCCAAGATTTATCTTAGTTATGTTTAGACCATATTAGCATTAAGAGGGCCTTCGAGGGTTGCCACGTGTCACCAGTATGACTTCAACAAAAATGCATATTCAAGGTCGATGAGATGAAGGGTGGGGTTGAGGAGTCAACAGAGATCAAGGTCGAGGACGAGCACTCTTCTTAAACAGAGTAATAACAAATAGTTTTAGGATAAGTCTTTAAAGAGAATATTCCAGTGAATATTCTCTGGATCTGTACTATTAAGGTTTTGTGGCACATGTCTTCTTATCAATAGAAAGAGACATAATTATAGGGATCATCGAATACACATTTGTAAGACAACACATTGACATTCTCTAAAGATTTTTGCTTTATTATACACATACAAAATATACCTTTCTTGAAATCCTTATCTAACGTTTCTCCCACGATCGAAGGAGAATCCGAATTTTCAAAGGCTTATAAATTATTCATCATTGTCAGAAAGAATACAAAAAAATCTCGCATTTTTCGGGTGACTCACGTACTTTTATTTACTTAAATGATATTCATTGCTATTTATTGTTATTTAATGCTACCTCATTCATTTCTGGATCATTGAATATAACAGTGTTGTCATCATTTATTGCTACTTAGATAATACCCATATTTGCTTGCTACAAAATCGCTTGATATATCTTTTGGATATTAATATTGGCTATGATTAACTCTATTTTGTTAGAAATTTATGTGTTTAAGCCTAAATCTAAATTTTGGGTCAAACAATGCTGAGCACGAAGACGAGAAAGAGCATGAAACGAGCAACCTTCGGCTCCGGAAGATGCAAGCCCAGACAAAACCCAACCTTGGAGTCTTCCCAACCCTCGACATCTGCTGACATAGCAGATTAATGAATCTTGTAAAGTTATTATTTTTTTAACAATTGTTGTACTTATTTTGGGCCTGAAATTTTGGAATGAAAAATATTCTTTTTCCTTAGCTTTTAAGTCAGCAAAAGATATCTATTTGATTCATTCTTTTCTTTTGATAAAGTCTTGAAATATTCACCTCCGGTTGACTTTATTACCGAGTATTCATGCTTCTGGTTTTTAACCTTTAACTAGAAAAGATGTTTATGGTTCTCTTGAAGAGGACGTCGCCTTGTCATTTAGGCACTTATATCAATTGTACAAGACATAATAGATAAAAAATAAAAGGACTTTCCGTTTATTCCTTCTATTCTCAAAAGTACATTTAGACAAGTAAGTATATTGTATTTTCCAGATGCAGGATGTCTCCTATTCATTTCGGCACTGATATTTGATGTTTTAGTAACATTCAATAAAGGAAACACCACATCATTTGGACAAGAAATAAGAGATAAAAAAGACTTTCCTTTTATTCCTTCTATTCTCGAAAGTACATTAGACAAGCAAGAAAATTACATTTGCCAAAAATAGGAACTGCCAATACATATGGCTAACTTGTATTTCTTATTTCTATGGGTTAGATGTACAGTTCCCCGTCCTGATTTGAGGTGATTCATAACAACTGAACTTCTAAAATTCAACACATGTTCCCCGCTTCCATCATTCCCCGGTATTACTGTATTACCGGATATTACACTTGCTTTTACCTTTAGGCTAGTGTTGACACTTCTAGTGTTATTGATCACAATCTGATACCGGTAGCAGTAGCTCCCCCCCCCCCCAAATGCATAGTATGAGTATTCAAACATTAGAACTCTATCTTACATTAGCAATTCACATTCGTAGTACACTTTACGTTGCTGTCTTACTAAGAACCTTGCTAGAAAAATCCATTTGGGATAAAAAAACTGGTCGGAGGAAAAAACAGTGCAACACGTACGTTCAGTATAATCATTAATCTTATGTGTTTTTAGAAAGATTTACAACAAATCATGCTAGATGCCATGTCTAGGCCTTATGCCAGTATTGTTTGGACCCTTTGAGGTCTTTGCTTGCTGTCCTCTCACTGTTTTTTGTTGATAATCTGTACTCAGTCATATTCATGCATTTTTACATCATAGCTCAGTGTCACGGGCCCATTTCCTTACATTGGGTAGCGGCACCTGCTCGCCCATGCGGTGCCTGCAGTTCCCCTCGCTGCAGGCCAGCCTAATTCCTTTCCCAGCTTTTCAAGCACGATCTTGTGCATGTTGGTGGGACTCGCCCATGAGGCTCGCCCCAACTTGTGTCGCTCGTAAGATGTCTAGGCACTTGGCCCTAGACATGTCATGGCTCTTCATCTTAGGATCACAATCCATGCGCGCCCTGGGAGAATTGCTTAGGACATGTCTTGTCCTTAGCCCAAGACTGAGCATCGCTCCCGCATGCACAGCCTAATCCTCAAGCTTGACAATCGCCTAGTGTATCCGCAACTAGCTCGCGCCTCGCCTGAGTAAGGCAACATTTAGCCCTTAGCCGTTGTCATGCGCGTCTTTTGTGTTATGCCCATACATTGCCCTCGCGACACACTTCCATCTCGAATAGTGCAGTGTCGCCCCAAAACTGCACCTTTAGGCCAACAGACCCTTTCTTGCATGGTTGAACCCAAGCCATGATCACAAGTCGACACATGATGCCCCTATGACAGGTGCGTCAAGTATCCAATTGGTACGGAGGTCTCCTTCCAACATTCGACAGCCCGCGGGGCTGGCCGTCCCACACATCGAGCCTCCAGCGCCTACTTGATGCCCAACACTAGCCCGAAGGCGTTGTGCCATCCATAGAGTTTCCCTAACTCGTATGGATACCTTTGACACTCCTTTGAGTCATCTAGGAAGGCCCTTGAGGTTGTCCCCAAGGTAGCTCGTTCGATACGGCTTGGTGGCAGCACGTATGGGGGAGGCAGGTCGGAGCTTTCATCACCTATACCCCCTTTATATATGCTTAGAATTAAAAAGCCCAAATTGCCCGAGTAGACAGATCTACGTCAGACAAATAAAAGAGCCTTTTCTCACCAGTTCTTGGCCGAAATCATAACTCCAAAGTGCGAGTTATGACATCAGTCTCTGTTACTTTATTTGATGCATCATATCAATGTTGTTTGGGCTGATTACTTCTTTTCTGAGAGCCGAGAGACTGTAGAGGTTATGACTGAGTGCGGCCGAGAGCCTGATTGTGAGGACATTTATGGGATCGGGCTGCACGTCGCAGCATGTTTTGTTGATTCTGCCATGATGGGCATTGATATAGCCCCTCCGGAGTGATTGTGAGGTTGGAGTGACTGGGAGGACTGAGTGATGTTTTGCCCGAGGGGTGGTATATGATTTCATCCTTTGTGCTCATAGTTGCTTTGAGTCCTTGTTTGAGAACTGTTGAAAGATATTTTTATTGGTTTTACCTGAACTGGATTTAAACATGCTGATTTGACTTAAACACTGGTTTTTTAAGCATGCTGTACTTTACGAAATATTTGTGATATAAACTACACCGGAATTTTTGTGATATAAACTATACCAGAATTTTTGTGATATAAACTATACCGGAATTTTTATGATATAAACTATACCGGAATTTTTGTGATATAAACTATACCTGTTGTACTTTACAGAATTTTTATCATTACTTCTCAGCCTTTATTTACTGCTGTTACTTATTGAGTTGGTGTACTCACGTTACTCCCTGCACCTTGTGTGCAGATCCAGGCATTTCTGGCCACAGTAGCAGTTGTTGATATATTCAGTAGCGGATCATTGGAGATAGCAAGGTAGTTGTCTGGCGATCGCAACCATGATTTTCTTCTTCCTTATCATCCCCTTAGTTGTATTGGTTTTTCCCAGACTATGCTAGTCTTGATGTTATCAGACAATTTGTAGTTGTTGCTTATGACTTAGTGACACCTCGATGTCGGGCTATCTTTTTCGCATTCTATTTTTATTTTGGTTTGAACTCTTTAATGAAGATTCTAGTAAAGTAAAGCTTTGACTTATCTTTTAAATGAAATATCATCGTGTTTTGGAAATGTTTCAGCTTGCCTAGTACCACGATAGGCGCCATCACGACAGGTTTAGGTTTGGGTCATTACATCATCATGGTAAAATAATCCTTTATGCCCAAATCAACAAGTCATAACCATAAATATGCTCCTAAATCATATTTATGAGTTATCATGTAGTTAGAGAATCAATGAAAACATGGATATTAACTTCACATAATCCAAAAAAGCATAATTCACGTCAACAATACCTGATATATTATAAAAACTTAGCTACACATATACGTGGCTCCTAAATCAAGCAACAAATAGAAAATAGATCACCTGTGGGGAGAATTCTCTCTTACAAGGATAGAAAAGAGACTTACCTCCACTTGGCAAGCTTTAATCAACTACAAATGAACTTTCCATTAAAATACAACACAAACGACTAGAGTCTAGTCAAATACAACTCAATAATGTCAAATAAAGCCATAAGACTCAATTCATGAAATAAATATTTATTCTTTAATCGAATCCCCAAAAGTCAACAAAAGTCAAACTGAACCCACATGGTCAAAAAGAGTCAAGAGGTAGATCCTAACTACCCATAATCCCACAAGTCAAAATATGTAATTAGATTGCAAAATGGCGCCCAAATCGACTCTCAAATCCCAAAAATACACCTCTTAAGTTGTAGACAAAAACCCCAAATTTTACTTTAAAATTTTAAATTTCTAAATGTAGAAATCCATAGGGGAACAATATATTAAACCAAATCCAAGTGAAAATTCTTTACCTCCAATAGTAATGAAATTTCTCTTCAAACTCCCCTCTTCTCGGAGTTTAGGGCGTAAAATATGAAAGAATGGGCAAAAATACCGAAATTCCAACTTATAAATTCTGCACAGGCATTACTCTCCGTGATCGCAGCATTATCCTCATTACACAAAGGTCAAACAGCCTCCCACCCTAACTACACTTCCCAAATGTGAAGTGTCCAGCGCGAACGCGAAGACCAACTACGCCCTAGCCTATGCAAATGCGAAATCCAACACTTCCGCCCGACTCCGCTACTTAGCGAACGCGACCATCCTCACACGAATGTGATGCTTTTAACTCTCATAACTATGCAAATAGGAAACCCTATCCATTAACGCAAAGTACAAATGCCCGCGATCACAATACACTGAATCACACCAGTGCATCAACTACTCCAAACGCAACCAAAATGGTTTGAAACCACCTAGAATTAGACGTGAGGCCCCTAGGACACCGTCTAATCATACCATCCAGTCCCAATATCTCATCCAGGCTTATCCAAGAGATCAAAAAACCAGAAATAACATCAAAACCTAGAAAAAAATATCAAAATCTTTCTCTTAACTTTCAAACTTTCAAACTTCGGTTAGCACGTATGAATCACAGTTAGACATTTTGGATGTGACGATTGGTCAGTCATTTTGTGTGTATTTGAACATCATTACCTATTTGATGCTTCTCTATGTGTATTTATTATTGTTAACTTGCGGGGAAGGTTAGTATAGTTTCGGGGAGGTTTTGGTTTGAATTGGAATACTTAGTTCCTAGTTTGGAAGCATAAGTTTGAAGTGTTGACCAAATATTACTTTTGTGTATTTGACCTCAGATTTACGTTTTGATAGATCCTTAGGTTTGGATGGTGATTTTTGATTTAGGTATTTGTCAGAATTTGGATTTGGAGGTTCCAAGGTTGGTTTGGCTCTAATTGGTGAAATGTGGAAATTTTAAGGTTTAGAAGTTCATAGGTTGATCCATAGTTGATTTGGTGGTTATCTTTGTCCATTTAGGATTATGATCCTTGGAATAGGTTTGTATAGTTATTTATGACTTGTGTGTAAAATTTGAGTTCATTCCGAGTTGTTTAGGCATGCTCGGCGTAAGTTTGGAATTTGAAATTTTGGCTTAGTTCATTAAGTTTGAATTGAGGTGAGATTTGTGGTTTTGATGTTACTTTATGTTCTTTTAGTCCTCGAGTAAGTCCGTGTTATATCTTAGGATTGGTTGGTATGATTGTACGGGGTTCCAGGGCCCTCGGGTGTGTTTCAGATGAGTTTCAAACTATTTCTCTCATGTTTGGAGCTGCTGATCTTTGGTGTCTAGTGTACAACACAATCGCGGAAAGAGGGTCGCGATCGCGGAGTGTGTTTTGGGTGGCTGGTGATTTTTCCCTTCGCGTTCGCGATGTGGTTGTGGCGTTCGCAGAGCATGTAGGGCACTGGTCATCGTGTTCGCATCCTGGGCATCGCATTCGCGTAGAAAAGAAGGTCAGATGGATTCTTTGGTCTTTTATCCTTCGCGTTCGCAGGTAAGGGAGCATGTTCGCGTAGGCTCAGTTGTGGTAGGCATCGCGTTCATGACATGTCTTCGTGTTCGCGAAGCTGCAGCAGCAGCCGGCCAATAGTTTGGCCTTCGCGATAGCAAAGTTGGTCCCGCGGTCACGAAGTGTATAACTGGGCAGACATATTAAATACTCTATTTCGAGAGTTTAAGTTATTTTATCATATTTTGAGATTGGGAGCTCGGATTTGGGCAATTTTGGATGGGATTTTCACGATTTGGATTGGGGTAAGTGTTTTTGACTCGGATTTGACTATTATTCATGATTCCATCCTTGATTTTTGCATTTGATGGATGAATCTAAGTTAAGAGAATTAAGGATTTCAGAAAAACCTTTCTAATATAAAACATAGGGATTTGAACTCTGATTCGGAGTCGGATTTGGATGATACTGTGTGGGAGGACTCGTATTCGAATGGGTGTTTAGAATTTATGACTTTTGTTGGGTACCAAGAGGTACGCCTTTGTTAACGTTTTAGTTGACTTTTTGATTTTGTTAATGATCAGAGCTTTATTAATTAGAATCGACTCATATAGCCGTGTTTGACATAATTAAGTTATTTTTGGCTAGATTTGACCCGTTCGGAGGCCAATTTGAGAGGGAAGGGCTTTTTAGAGTACTGATTTGGCTTGTTTGAGGTAAGTATCTTGCCTAACTTTGTGCGAGAGAATAACCCTTCGGACTTGGCTTTATTTTGTAAATTTTGATGTGATCGATGGAACACATATGTGAGGCGACGAGCGCATATGTGGGTGATATGTATAAAAATGACCGTATTTTACCCGAGGTCACTCGTATTACCTTATTTGGATTTCTAGATCTTTGTGCTACATGTATTCACTTTGGATGATTACTTGAGTTTAATTTTCCATGCTAGAGATCATGTTTTAGGATTTTAGTCCTCAATTGGCCAAGTTGGGCATTTGTGAGATTGTGGCTAAATTGAGTTAACCGAATTCAAGCTTATATTTCTAGCACCCATCCACATTTCTTTATTGATATGTCCTTGTGCACTACGTTAGCAGATTGTGAGTTTATGTCTTGATGACAATTGATGGCATGTTATGTTATTATGATTGTGACGCATGTGGACTTGTTGGGCGGATTGTTTGGGTGTTGGCACGAGGTGTTTGACGTGCTATTGTTATTGTTGATATTGCTCATGTGGCAAGGCAATGTGGGCTATATTGGGTTTGCACATGTAGCGCGACAATGTGGGATGAATTGCTAAAACGCCTGTGGCGAGACAAGGCGAGAATTTACTTTATTTTAGCACACACGATGAGATTAATATGGTATTGTGATGTTGTTGTATGTGATGGTTTCAGGGGTTATTCTTGATGAGATTATGTGATGATTTGGATGTCATCTCTGATATTGTTGTTGTGATGGGATGAAAGTAATATGTTAATCTTGTGCTCGTTTTCGTTGAAACTTTGTGCTATATTTTCATAAATTGTGGAATTTCGTTCGCCAAACTATTTCATATGCCTCCTCTTCTATTTGATGATTTGTTGATATTATTTTCAACTTCATATTATATTTCTAGTTATTGATTTATCGAACAGGTTATTTGACTAGTGGGTATCATATGTCAAGAACAAAAAAATAGAAAGCAGTTTAATAGAATAAGAGCAGATTTTGGCTTTTTTGTGTACAAATGATTTTCCTGTCCTATAATGAATACAAATTCTCCTATTTATAACTCTATTCAGGGAGACAAGATCCCCAAATCAAGCTCGTCCTTAATATGAATAGAACTTTATGGTTGTATAGCTGTTGAACATTAATACAGAGATTCTTTGTAACGGCTCCTCATTGAATGCTGTATTTTCCACCCGATGTCTTCCTTTCATATCTTCGCTCTAAGTTCCAATGCCTTTGGAGCTTATTCAGCACCGGTCACATGTTTGCAACCAGAGCCAACTATTTGCCAACTCATATCTTACCTATCTTTACTTCTACGTGTAAACTCGTCGAGCATCCACCTGTCGTTTATCAATTTTACCCCATACATATAGCCCCATTACTTTTCGGTGACAAAACTTTATTTTATCAAGAAGTAGATAAGACCCTTTTTCTTGGCGGGAATGTTCCTGAACGGCTTCTGACACTTGAAAAGATGCATGTCTCCTTGCATTTAATGAGACGAACGCGTGTTACCTCGTGGTTCGGAAAATAGTTTCGCCGATTTTCAAGGTAATGATGACCATGAATCCTGCCGCCTATAAACTTCTCCACTAGTTATCGCTTTTACCTTTAACTTTTACAAACTCTTTTTCTTCGAATTCCCTCAAAGCACTTCTGCAAACTCTTTTTTTCCAGTAAAATTTCCTTATTCGGATTTCTTATCACCTGTCTTCTACTACCGCTGTCCTTGGAAACTCTGGCCTTCACATCGATGGTGCCCCTTATAAAAAGTACAAAACAAAAAAAGTTGATGCCGAAGCCGGACCTCCTACCATCAACATAATCATACCCTCTTAAGTTCAAAAGGAAATATCAATCCCAATATATGGCCAAGAGAGCTAATGAAATAATGAAGTTGAAAATTGTTGAAAGTACCAATAAGGCTACATACGGTAGAAAGATTATGAGGTAAATGCATTTGTATTGCTGTTTCCTTTGTAAGCGAATGAAAAATATTTTCGGTAGTATCGATAGTCACCGAAGAAGGGTAGGTTGAAATAACCTAACCCTGAAACTACACGTACCGGTGTAGGAGTAGATTGTAATTATTCCCCTTATTTGGGATGAGATTGATGTGATAAAATTATTTTCCTTAATAGGGATGAGATGATTGATAGAAATGGATCCACACAGCATTGTGGTGAGATGGCCTAGCCGATCAGGTCGTGATCGCACACCATGCCGCACACATGATGGTGATTTCCCTGGAAATTGTAATTTAAATTGTGATTATGGTTGATGTCTCTAGTGAGATGTTCTAGTCGATCAGGTCGTGATCGGACTCCGTGCTAAACATACGGTGGTATTGGTATTGAGAGTGATTGTGGTTGATGTCTCTAATGTGATGGCCTAGCCGATTGGGCCGTAATCGTACACCGTGCTAAAAGTACGGTGGTATTGGTATTGTGAATGTTGGTAGCGTGAACGGTGGTATTGGTACTGTGAATATTGGTATTCTGAACAGTGGTATATCGGTGATAAAGATCTCCCAACCAAAAATAATATTATTATCATATTTTGATTATCACTTCACAGTGTTATCTTCATATTTTGGGAATTATTATGTTTTAACTTGGCACTTGAATATCATTGATTGTTGATTGGCTTTTCCATGGTTTTCCCTATCTTACATTGGCATTCTATTTTGAAAGAGGTCAATTAGCTTTACATACTAGTACTATTCCATATGCACTAACATCTCTTTTGCCAGGGGCGCTGCATCTTTAATGGATGCAGGTGGTTCATCAGCGGGCAGCGTTGGTCCTCGTTAGCAGTCACTCTTTATTCAGTAGGTTTTGGTGAGCCGTACTCTATTCCAGGCCTGATGTCATTCGAGTTCTACATTGGGTTTTGAGGTATAGCCGGGGCCTTGTTGTCGGCACTTCCATACTACTTTTGTGTTATACTTAGAGGCTCCGTAGACAGGTTGTGGGTGGTAGTCGATGTGGGGAATTGAACAAGAAATGTTGGTATTTGACAAACATGTTTTTCATTATATTTATAAACTGGTAATATTTTGGAAATTATGAATGAAGCTGCTAATGGAAATGAAATGGGAATTGTTAATGAAATCTTTTCAATGTTTGATTAATGGAGTACAACTCCTTTTTATTCATGGATAAGTTTTGGTAGAAGGAAATCTAATAGGCTTGCTCGGACGGGTTCACTCAGTTGAGCGCCGGTCGCGCTCTCCAATTTCGAGGAGTGACAAACTTGGTATCAGAGCCTATGGTTTTAAAGTGTCCTAGGATGTCTCAGAGCCGTGTCTAGTAGAGTCCTTCTAATCGGTGTGTTGTCGACCACATCTATAATGAGGAGGCTACATTGACATTTAGGAATTTCGCACTTCGTTGATACTCCAGATCGTGTGATAGAGCTCAAGATAGGAAGCTAAATTCCTCGTCATGTCTCATTTTCCATATGAGTAACCCAAGGGTTTGAGGCAGCAAGGAGGGAATGAAATAAATAGTTGCTAGGGGATGTGTCCTTGTTCCTATTAATGTTACCGCGCCACCGAATTATGTGGTGAGAGCACCTAAGAAATGAACGAGGATTGTTGGCACCAATAAGCCAAAATGTTTGATATGTAAGAAGCGCCACTTAGGTTCATGTTGGATGATTCTTGAAATATGTTATGATTGTGGAAAGAGGGGGCATAAGAAGAACAAATGCACTTATGTTGAATACACCCATCCTGGTCTGCCTGATATGCGGGCGGGAAGATTTTGCGTCATGTTGTGTGTATGCTCAGAAGCGTGTTAGGGGTGGTAGATTTGGGAAATTCCCAAAGTCCATACAATGAGTTGTTACAGAGATTTTTAATCCCATCACGAGGTCTTGGAGGAAGGATAGGGGGAATGCTTATGATGTATGCAAAAAGGGTAAATATCAGGTCAGTGGGGCGAGTCAGTTTAACAGACCTCATCCTCGTTGTGTGAAGTGTAAGAGATGTCATTCAAGGGTATGCCACTATGGTACCAATGTATGTTAAGGATGTGGAGTCGAGGGGCATAAGTTAAGGCACTAACCCGTCAATCTAAAGTCTTCAAGTAAGTCACTCCTTAGTACATCATTATGAACACGCATAATTTTTCCTTGTTGTATATGTACATCCATATTGAAGAGCCTTTAGAAACACGGTCTTAACAAGACGCTGAATCACAAAACATTGCATGTACGTACTTTCTAAACAAGACACATTATTCATGACGCCACTCTATCATTAATTCACTTATTTATAACCTCTTGAGGAATTGAGTTCTATAATGATGTCCTTGGAATGAGTTATAACCCTAGGTTAATACTTCCCATTGGTTCCCTAAATTCTCAACAAGCGATTATACCTGAGGAATTTCTTACAAGAACCTTTTGATTCAAATGGATAATATCTGCTCATTTATGCTTATGCATGCAACGTCATAAAGTTTACCTATGTGGTATCAAATCCACTGTATAGCGGCCTAGTGTTGAGATCCTTCTTGAGCCACTCTTTTTCTCTCCGGTGTATGTGGCTCATATGGTTTGAACAATCACTTCACTCCTTTGTGAATATTATCATGAATCTTTTTCACTGTCTAGTAACATGAGAGCATATCTCGGCACCTATGATATCTGTAAATGTCAATTGAAACGGGTCACTTGCCCGTATAAAAGTTTCTGGAAAATTTGAGATTTTCACAAATTCGTCACAGGAAGATCTTTTTGTTTTCCCGTCTTAGTATGACTTTCATGCCCACTTAGATCATGCCTCAGTGAGTAACTCACTTTGTTCCTAGTATTGTAGTTGCCCATGATGTGGCCCTGTATTGTAGCTTGAGAGCTGTTATGGTAAAAACATGTCTAGCTTATAGCAAAGTGTTCATTCTCTCTAACCAATACATGATTTCATCCCAATATTAAGATGTCCTAGCTACATGGTGTCGCTTATGTGTGGTTGAAAGTTAAGTATTCTTATCGCGATTTTTCCCTCCCCACTTCAGGTGGATGTTTCAGATTCTGGCACATATGATGAGTATATTGATTTGAAAGACAAGTTTGTTGTATCTCTTGTCCTCTTATATAGGATCAACTATTATGAAGGGTTAAGCTATCAGAATGATAATAATCTCACAAGTGTTAAACTTCTTTTTTCATCCTCATGGGCTTTTGGAATATCTATTCCTTGTGTTAGTTAATGTTAAGAGAGTAATGCAACTATATGTATTTTGAAACCCATATCACATTCAGGGTGCTAGAATATTCTCATTTCGAGTTAAACTGAGTTTCCCTACATTCCAAGAGGCGTCAAGTGTCACGTACTTGGTTATTTCTCTTTGAGGCCTACTATTGCCGAACAAGGCACATATGGATTGAAACAATTGTTGCTGTCCTTTTCATGGCTTATAGTCTTCCAAGAATAACTGATTCCAATGTCTTTAGCCTACCGACCATGCCTCCCATATGTCACATGTCTATATGACTGATTTCTTTTAAATCTCAGAATCATGAACATGGTCCCTACATTATCAATGCCTACTAGGCAACTCTATGACTCATTTGTCGAATCAATGATGTCATCAAAATGATTAACCATGTCAGCACTATTGGTAGTAACCTTCATGTCTCTTAGGATATAACCTCCTGAAATGCCCTGCTCAGCACATTGATGGATTCTTGAAAAACATTCCAGCCCAATCTCAGACCTAGTTGTTTCTATTTATAGTAACCTATGGGGGTTGAAGGTTCAAACATGTCAAAGAAGAAGCATCATCCCGTGATCAAATATATTGGATAGGAAATTTTATGGTCATATTCATGCTAGCACACCTTAGAGTAATTGTTGGAGGTCGCCAAAGGTTTAGTTTGGGTGTTCGGCATAGGGATTTAGAGTTGAAGAAAGTAAACGGGTTATTCTCAAGATTTTCTCTATGAATATATTGGGTGAATTGTTAAGGAAGGTAAAGTATGTGTAGTCACATTATGCCTTATGTAATATTGAAGGAAATAGGCCAAACTATGAGTATGATGGTTTCCCATCATTGTCCTCCATGCACCCGATGCATCATGTATCTAGGTTCCAGAAGGTTGTTGGAAATCCTTTGCCTATCGTTCCGTTGGAAAATATTGAAGGTTGAGTTAATGGGTAATTGGCTTATAAGAGGTACCTAGTTGTCATCCCTGTTAGATAAGTCCGGAATTTGTGATCTACCTCTGTCAAAGTAAAGGAAGTATTCTCACTTGTCTATATAACAAAACGGTTGTGATTCAAATGGGTACTTGTTATGTGTTATGATTTAAACATGTGCAACTCATGTCTAGATACCACTTCTGTTAATGTAATGCCTTTAATGTTGAGATCAGTGTTGTTGATATATACCGTTATACTTTGTTGATTTATGGATGTGCTGTTAGGAGTTGTTTTGATGGTTCTCTGGTAGGTGGTTAGGCCCAATTGCAGAGGAGACTGCCGAAATTTCTAAAAACTTTGGGAGTTAGTCAAATTTGGGAGCTTAAGATGTGTGGAAGAAGAAACGAGTTATGTTAAGTGTTTGGGGACAGACTCAACTCCTCATTCGAGGACGAATGATCCTAATTAGGGGATAATGTAAGGCCCCGTAAAAATTTTCTAATGATTTAAGATTTTAAAGTGCGCCAACTGTATTTGGGAATAACGTATTTGAGTATTAGAGGAGACCTATGGGGTAGAGCCACATCATTTTGAATTGATAATTTATGTTTATGGTATGTTGGAACATACTAAGGAGTTTTGTGAATGGCAAACACTTGTGTGGAACAAGTTGGATACATTAAGTGGAAAGGATGTTTCAATTGGCACAAGACCCAACTTCAAATGCATATAACTCCCTCAATATAAAGACTTAGGAGGTGATCTACCTTTCAAATTAAAGCCCTTTGAGTCTACTTTACAACGCATCAAACCGTTTGTCAGTTGAATATTTGTACAAAACGTTATTTCCAATTTACCAGATCTATGCCATATGCATGACCAAATGCGCGGCCGTGCATATTAGAGGGTATTCTGCCTCAGGTGCACGACCAAGTGCGTGATCGTGCATGTAGGCCCCCAAAGGCCGGGTTGAGAGAGAGTTTAAGTCATTTTTGAGCTAAAACCTTATATTTTTAGAGAGAAAAGAAGCTCAAGTGTTTTGTTCATTAAGATCTTGTTCAAGCCTTGAAATCCAATAAGTAACTCTCACAAGATCTTTACTCAAGAGGTATGATTCAAACCCCTAGTCTTCAATTTCGAGTTTGGGGTAAAATATGGATTATTAGGAGTATGATTCTTGGGTGTAAAGAGTATTATTTATATATGCTTGTACCAATAAGGTTTGTGGGAAGATTGTTGAGCTCAAATAAGAAAAGATTGGGTTGTAGAATGAAGGAAATCTTGTAGAAGAACCTTGCAGCCAAATTTGCACACCTAGTGTTTGATAAAATGCTTAAATGAGCTAAAACCACGAATATCTTCCTAATTGTGTTCAATTTTGTTATGTCTCAAAATAGATTGGGATTGCTACGATTTTCGAAATGTCGTATTAATTTAAAGAAAGCTCAAAGCGAGGTATGTTGGCTAAACTACCCTCTTAGAATTGAATTCCATGATGTTCCCATAAGTTTCAAGTATGGTTGTCTCGAGTTCCTTATTCTATGTTCTGAGCTATTCCCAAAAAATTCGATTGTCCCAAATAAACAAAGTGTCGAGAATTATGTATTCAAAACGTATTACGAATGTTCCTATCACATTATGTTATCTTTTAGGAATGTGTTTAAGAATGATATGTGTATTAAAATGCTATGTCTTTGAGTCATGTTTCAAATGAAGGCTATAATGCCAAATTGTGTGAGAAAATCTCAATATGCTTAAGACTCTTAATTGCTCATATGTATAGCTAAAGTCGTGATTGGAAAGGTCTTATTGTTGATAATCTATAAAGACGGTTGTAACTGAAATAAGTGAGTTGGAGTTATCAAGTATGGCCAACGTGCCAAGGATGAAAATTATACATGTGGCCAATGGTGCCAATTAAATGAAATGATGTGAGAAAGGTTATGAAATGAGCCTTGATTCAACTATTCCGAATTGACTTCAAAAATAGATTTGCCTAAAAGCTTATGTACTCAAGTCATGCCCAAATGTGGCTATTTTATCCAATGCTATGCTTTGTAAGTATTTCCAATGTGTTTTGAACTCTTATATATTCATGAGTTGAAATGGTGTATTGCCCTTTTTGGGAGATGTATTTTAAGAATAAATTATGTGTTACTCGTTAATGATTTTAACTTGTGCTTCGATTGCCAATCATTTTACTCCATTTCATAGAAAGAAATCCATTGTGTTTAAAGTCTTCATTACTAGTGAACCTAAAGTTGTGATTTCCGGAATATTCTATTTGTTGATATTTATGATGATGATCCATGCAAGGGAAGAAATGAAAGTGTGGTATATGAAATACGGCCAATGTGCCATGAATGAAGAATCATATATATGGCCAAGAGAGACAATGAAATAATGATGTTGAAAGTTGTTGAAAGTGCAAATGAGGCTATATACGGTATGAAAGGTTATGAGGTTAATGCATTTGTATTGTTGTTTCCTTTATAAGTTAATGAAAAATATTTTCTGGAGTACCGATAGTCACCGAGGAAGGGTAGGTTAAAATAACCTAATCCCGAAACTACACATTCCGGTGTAGGAGTGAATTGTAATTATTCCTTTTATTTGAATGATATTGATGTGATAACATTATTCCCCTTAATTGGGATGATTGATAGAAATGGATGATGTCGATCCACACGACATTGTGGTGATATAGCCTAGCCGATCGGGTGGTGATCAGACACCATACCGCACACATAGTGGTGATTGTGCTGGAAATTATAATTGTAATTGTGATTGTGGTTGATGTCTCTAATGAGATTGCTTAGCCGATCGAGTCGTGATCAGACTCCGTGCTAAAAGTACGGTGGAATTGGTGTTGAGAGTGATTGTGGTTGATGTCTCTAATGTAATGGCCTAGCCGATCGGGTCGTGATCGTACTCCGTGCTAAAAGTACGGTGGTATTGGTATTGTGAATATTGGTAGTGTGAATGGTGGTATTGGTACTGCTAATATTGGTATTGTGAACAGTGGTATAACGGTGATAAAGATCTCCCAACCAAAAATAATATTATTATCATATTTTGATTATCACTTCATGGTGTTATCTTCATAATTTGGGAATTATTATGTTTTAACTTGGCACTTGAATATCGTTGATTGTTGATTGGCTTTTTCAAGGGTTTCCCTATCTTACATTGGCATTCTATTTTGAAAGAGGTCAATTAGCTTTACATACTAGTACTATTCCATATGTACTAACGTCCCTTTTGCTGGGGGCGCTGCATATTTAATGGATGCATGTGGTTCATCAGCGGGCAACTTTGGTCCTCGTTAGCAATCGCTCTCTATTCAGCAGGTTTTGGGGGGCCGTACTCTATTCCATGCCTAATGTTATTCGAGTTGTACATTGTGTTTTGATATATAGCCGAGGCCTTGTTGCCGGCACTTCCATACTACTCTTCTGTTGTACGTAGATGCTACGTAGACAGGTTGTGGGTGGTAGTCGATGTGGGGAATTGAACTAGAGATGTTGGTATTTGGCAAACATGTTTTTCTTTATATTTATAAACTTGAAATATTTTAGAAATTATGAATGAAGATGTTAATGGAAATGAAATGGGAATTGTTAATGAAATCTTTTTAATGTTTGATTAATGGAGTACATCTCTTCTTTATTCATGTATGAGTTTGGGTAGAAGAAATTCTAATAGGCTTGCTCCCGGTTTCACTCGGTTGAGCGCCGGTCGCGCTCTCCAATTTCGGGGCGTGACATCCGCATATATCCTTCTTCCATTCGCCTTGTTAACATTCCTACTGTAAAAGAATATTGTGACTGGAAAAACATCGAAATCCTAGCCCCTAAAAAAGTGGAAAGGGTTACTTTCAGCAAACCAGGGTTCGTGTATGTTTATACATACCCTTTGTAACGACCCGACTTGTCATTTCAAGAATTAAAGCCCTGTTCAGTGACTTAAGGTCTCGAGCAGCTTCGTAATATGTATTATGAGCCGCGAGTGTGGTCGAGCTTGATTTTTGAAGATTCGAAATTAAATTAAAAGAACAATTCTTATTTAGAAACTTAAATGGAAAGAGTTGACTAAAGAGTTGACTTTTCAGCAAACGGCCCCGAAATGGAATTTCGATTATGGCAATAGCTTCGTATGATGATTTCGGACTTAGGCGTGTGTCCGGATTTGAATTTGAAAGTGTGTAGGACAATTCGACACATTTTGGCGAAAGTTGGAAAATAAAAGATTTTTTGAAAGACCGACCGAAAGTTGAATTTTTGATAACGAGACCGGATTTCAATTCCGAAATGGGAATAGCTCCATTATGTCATTTATGACTTGTGTGTTAAATTTAAAATTATTCTAGATTGATTTGATATGTTTCGGCGCAAAATATAGAAGTTGGAAGACTTGAAAACTCATAATTCAATTCAATGCGTGATTCGTAATTTCAGCGTTGTTTGACGTGGTTTGAAGCCTCGACTAAGATCGAATTTTATTTTGGGACATGTTGGTGTATTTGGTTGAGGTACCGGGGGCCTCGGACGAATTTCGAATGGTTAACGGATTGATTTTTGGACAATTGGAACTGCTGGAATTTGGATTACAAGTATTCTCGCTTCTGTGGATACTTCATCGCAGAAGCGAGGTGCTTCTCGCAGAAGTGAGTGAAGGGGAGCTGGAGAGAAGGCCGCAGGTGCGGCAACAATTGAGCAGAAGCACAAGTGCAAGTGCGGCCACTATGCTCGCAGAAGTGGAGGTAGCGCAGGTGCGCATCTTGGCTCGCAGAAATGGCTCCGCAGATGTGGCGACTCGTCGGCATGTGCGATACTGGGCAGAAACATTTAAGGACATCGCCATTTTCGTTTGAGATATTGGAACTCGATTTTTGGGCGCTTTTGGAGTTCTTCAAGACTTTGACTTGGGTAAGTTTTCTATATCCTAAAGTGATTATATTTCATGAATCTATGGTTATATTCATCATTTATTTCGGATTTAAATGGAAGAAATCAAGATTTTTGCAAAATCTTCCAAAAACAAAATTTAAGAATTGGAGGTCGAGTTGTTATCATAATTGGATAAAATTGGTGTGGGTGTTCGGATTTCGTGAAAATTATGTCGGGTTCTGAGAGGCGAGTCCCGCGTTGACTTTTGTTGACTTTTCAGAATAAATTTTTAAGTCGACGTTTTATTATCCGGAATGGTTTCCGATGAATTTTAATGAAGTTATACAATTAATTTGGAAATATTTGAGAGGACCGGAGGTCAATTGAAGCAAGAAGGCAATTTTGGAATATCAGCATAACTCCAAAAGGTAAGTATCTTGCCTAACCTTGACTGGGGGAATTACCCCTTAGGAATTGAGTCTTATGTGCAATTTGTGTAATTGAAAACCAAGTACGCGAGGTGACGAGTACGTACTTGGTTTATATGTGCAAATTACATTGGTTAAGATCCTTAGACGACCTTATGTATTAAATTGAAAATTATTGGCACTTACTAGATCCTTTAATTGTCTTGCCTAAATCCTTGTTTTTTTGGATTTATTTTTATATGATGATTTGGTGTGATTGCCACCTTGATTTTTATGTGAAATATTATTTTGTTGAGTTGTTCACTCCCGTATATATTTGTTAAGATTTTGTTCACATTGTGGTCGAGCCATGGGCTCCTTATTGTGGAAAATAATGTATTGTTGAATTTGGTGGCGAGTTGTAATATTTGAGCACTTGATTTGCATTGTATGATAAATTGTGATATTTGAGCTCTTGATGTGCAAATATGTGATATGTTGTAATATCTGAGCACTTGCTGTGCAATCTGTGATAAATTATAATATTTGAGTACTTATATTGCAAGATTGTGATATGTTATAATATTTGAGCACTTAATGTATTATTGATTTCTGTGGCAAGTTGTAATATTTGAACACTTGAGGTGAAATTTATGAGATGCTGTGATATTGGCACGTGATATTGTTGGGAGGTTTGTTTGGGTGTTTTCACGAAGTTTCTGCCGTGCTATTGTTACTATTTATATTTGCACATGCGGCATGACAAGGCGGGCTATATATGTGGGTTTGCGCATGTGGCGAGACAAGGTGAGAATATTATTATGCGCGTGCGGCGAGACAAGGCGGTCATTTACATTATTATTGCGCACGTGGCGAGACCAGGTGGGCTATGTCGGGATTTGAATTGTGATGACTTGTGATAGCCTGGGGGCATTGTTGTTGTTGCATATTTACTTTGGGACTATGAGGCGGTACCTCGGGAGATCCCCTGTCTTGCATATTTACTTTTGGGACTACGAGACGGTATCTCGGGAGATCCCCTGTTGAGTATTTACTTTTGGGACTATGAGACGGTATCTCGGAAGTGCCCTCTTGTTGACATATCTCTATGGTTTCACTTGTCTTTGGTTATTTTGTATTTCCGTGATAGGTAAATCCTTGTGATCTGCCGTGATGTATTATTCTTCGTTGTATTATGTTGGCTTGGACTTTTTCGTAGGAGACTCTAAAGATTTATATTCCTGGTTTTTACCGATTTCTGATGACTGAGTTATTTTAAGTAAAAGAAGTTACTATAATGTTTTAAACTAATAAGTTTTACATTCAAAGCAATAGATTATCTGATGCTTTATTTAAATTGAAATGTCATTTTTCTTTACTCAAACTATTTCAAAAATGAACTCATTTCTTTGATGATTTCTTACTTGGTTCAAAAATTGTAAATTTACTTTATTAAAAATAAATTGATCTTGCGGATCTTATATACATTGATATTTTGGTACGTGAGTTGTCTGTGCGGTTATGAGAGAAATATAGGCATTAGGTGCCGGGAAAAATACAATGATTTTATTATTAACACGTGAATTGTCCGTGTGGTTGTGATAGAAATATGGGCACGAGGTGTTGTGAAAAATATGAAAGTGGGCTGAGACCCGTAATTTTTATGATATTGAAATGAGGTGTCACATGGTGACTTTTACTTGAAAATATATTTATTCAAAAGACGTATATTCGAAAGATATTTATTTTAAAGAATAATATGTGAAGAATTTATATTTGAAGGATTTGATTAATTGGTTGTATTTATGTTGCTTATTTGTCTGAGCAATAATTATGATGTTCTTGTTATCATTGCTAGTTATTTTTCAGTACTATTGTATACTGCTATATCGCACAGGCTATTTAACTAGTGAGTGTCTTGACCGTACCTCGTCACTACTCCACTGAGGTTAGTCTTGATACTTACTGGGTATCGACTGTGCTGTACTCATACTACACTTCTGCATATTTTTTGCAGAGGCAAGTATTGTGGAGTCAGTTAACCGATCGCTAGCAGTACGGATCTTGCTATGGAGACTCAAGGTAAACTTGTTGCTGCGTTCGCAGGCTTCGGAATCACCTTATGATATTTTATTTGCACTGTTTTATCTCTATTTCAAAATAGTTGTATTTATAGGCAATCTAGTAACTCAGTAGAGCTTATGACCTGTACTACCGATTTTGGGAATTGTAAATTTTTATAAAGAATTCCATTTCATGTTGTTAGATGTTATTTATTATGGTTGTTATTCAGTAAATATTAGTCTTACCTAGTCCCTAAGACTAGGTGCCATCACGATACCCAACGGAGGAGAAATTGGGTCGTGACAAGTTGGTATCAGAGCTCTAGATTCATAGGTGCTACGAGTCATAAGCAAGTTTAGTAGTGTCTTGCGGATCGGTACGGAGATGTCTGTACTTATCTTCGAGAGGCTACATAACTATTAGGACAGTTTCACTTCGTTCATTCCTATCGTGCGGGTTTATTGTTCTTGGTGTATGAGTTTTTATCATTTATTCTCTCACAGATGGCGAGGACATGAGCTGCAGTTACTGAACACGCTGCCCCGGAGAAGGTGTCGCTACGGGCAGAGGCCGAAGAGGAACACGTGCCGCAGCTAGAGCATCTACCCGAGCAGCAGTTGAGGAGCCGCCAGTAGCTCCGGTTGGGGGTCAGGTACCGGAGGCACCTGCTGTTACCCCTGGACTTCAAGAGGCCTTAGCACAGTTCCATAGCATGTTTGGTACATTAACTCAGGCAGGATTGATCTCCGCTGCACCAAATATTTCACAGATTGGGGGAGGAGCTCAGACTCCTACCGCCCGCACTCCAGATCTCCTGACAGAGCAGCAGGTTCACTTTGGTCAGGTTCCGGATATAGTACCGGTACAACCTGTTATTCCGATTCAGCCTGAGGTCAGGCCAGAGACGTCAGAAGAAGAACAAAAGAGACTTGAGAGATTAAAATAATATAGTCCACCTACTTTTGGTGGCACATCTACAGAGAATGCCCAGGGATTTCTAGAACAATCTCACCGTATTCTCCATACCATAAGTATTGTAGAAGTCAACGGAGTTTCCTTTACTATATTTCAGCTGTCAGGAGAAGTGTATCAATGGTGACAAGTTTATGAAGAGGCTAGACCAGTCGATGCAACACCACTAACTTGGAGTGTATTTTCAGAGATGTTTTGAAAGAGCTTATTTCCTAGACTCTCCGAGATGCATGGCGCACTAAGTTTGAGCGGTTGCGTCAGGGCACCATGACGGTGTCAGAATATGCCATCAGGTTCAGTGAGTTAACCCGTCATGCAACTATCTTGGTTACTCCAGTTAGAGAGCTAGTCCGCAGATTTATTGAAGGGCTTGATTATGATTTTTGAAATATGTATGGCTCGAGAGTTGCAGACTGACATTCAATTTCAGTAAGTAGTAGAGATTTTCAGGATGTTAGAACGTGTTCGAAATGAAGAAAATGAGTCTAAAGAGGCCAAGAGGTCTCGAAATTTTGGAGAATTCAGTGGATTCTACTCTATAACTACGGCTCATCATGGCGGAGGCTCGGATAGCCGGTCAGCCTAGTCTGCAATTCAGAATACTCGTAGTGCTTCAGTTAATACTCCACGTGCATAGCCAGTTAGGGATGGAGGACATGCGGGTAGAGGGCACCCTAGAAGGGGGAGGCCCAGCCCGTTTATATATTTGCTATGGTGTGGCTGAGGCCAATACACCAGATGGTGTCGTTACAGGTACGATCCCGATTTGTTATAAAAGGATAATTCTCCTTAATTTGATTCGGTTCTAGATATCGAGGTGAGTCCTCCTATTATGCTCCACTTATGGGTGAGCTTCGTAACTTTATGACCCTCTTATATGTTATCCCTATTGGGAGATTTGATGATATTAGCCCGTGTCTATCATTTTTATTTGTGTACACCATTGAGGGCTATAAGTCCAAATGTGACTTTTTATTACTCACTACAGTGGGTTTTGATATGAATTCGGAATAATTGAATTCAATTTTATGAATTATATACCCTACCGGGATGAGGGTTCATTATGTGTTATGAAAACTGTTTATGAAATTTATTGAAAAGAATAAAGAAGGGAAATTGAAAATTTCAGTTGGCAAAATATGCGAAATACTTGTGATCCAGAGTTGAGAACGAGATCCTCTTAATTTTTATACGATGTAAAATATTTAAACCGGGCTACAAGACGCGGTGGAAGTTATATAAGGACGAGGTCCTTGTGGTGAAATATTTATGTGTTTAAATTCTCCCTTTGTGAAATTTTAAAAAAATGTACTATTGTATTGATAGGAAGTCATGTCAGTTAGGCTTATTTGATAATATTTTTTATGTGTTTCTGTGCATATTATCCATAATTGTTAGGCAAATATTGAGTTTTAGCCTACGATGTGAGTGCCAGGCGGCGTTAAATGTTACTCGTTAAGTCGGGTAATTAGTTATGAAGTCTTCATGCCTCACATTTTGTTGTCAGTGTTGCGAAAATTCAAAACTAGGTTTTGGTTAATATGAGGTTAACTGATGATGCTGAAATTGATTAGGAACAACTATTGTGATCAGAGATGTGGTTATGGGCATACATACAATGTGTGTGTGGGCACGAAATTGCTACAGCCGGTTGAGACAAACATAGTGTGTTAATATGAAAAATCAGGCATTTGAAATTTATTAGAGAGTAAGGAATTGGCTTTAAAGCTTATAAGACTGGATGAAAGAAATAATCTCAATTGAGATGGTATTGTCGGACCCGTGTTAAATTGCGGGAACGTAGAATCACCTGCGTTTATGTGCGTAAGAATACACTCAATAATTTAATATCCTCAGAAAGATTCTTTGCACGTTTGAGGACGAACGTATGTTTAAGAGGTGGAGAATGTAACGATCCGACTTGTCGATTTAAGAATTAAAGCCCCGTTCAGTGACTTAAGGTCTCGAGCAGCTTCGTAATATGTATTATGACCCCCGGGTGTGGTTGAGTTTGATTTTCGGAAGATTCAGAATTAAATTAAAAGAACAATTCTTATTTAAAAGCTTAAATAGAAAGAGTTGACCAGAGAGTTGACTTATGAGCAAACGACCCCGGAATAGAATTTCGATGATGGAAATAGCTTTGTATGATGATTTTGGACATAGGCGTGTGTCTGGATTTGAATTTGGAAGTCTGTAGGACAATTCGACACATTTTGGAGAAAGTTGGAAAATAGATGATTTTTGGAAAGTCCGACCGATTGTTGAATTTTTTATAATGAGGTCGGATTTCGATTACGAAAATGGGAATAGGTCCACTACGTCATTTATAACTTGTGTGCAAAATGTGAAGTCATTCCGGATTGATTTGATATGTTTTGGCGCAAAATATAGAAGTTGAAAGATTTGAAAACTCATAATTCGATTCGATGCGCGATTCATAATTTCGGCGTTGTTTGACATAGTTTGAAGACTCGACTAAGTTTGTATTGTATTTTGGGACATGTTGGTGTATTTGGTTGAGGTCCCGGGGGCCTCGGGCCAATTTCGGATGGTTAACGGATCGATTTTCGGACAATTGGAACTGCTGGAATTTGGATTACTGGTATTCTCGCTTCTGTGGATGCTTCATCGCAGAAGCAAGTGAAGGGGGGCTGGAGAGAAAGCCGCAGGTGCGGCAACAATTGCGCAGAAGTGCAAGCGTAGGTGCGACCAGTGTGCTCGCAGAAGCAGAGGTAGCACAGGTGCACATCTTGGCTCGCAGAAATGGCTCCGCAGATGCGGCGACTCGTCCGCATGTGCGAAACTGGGCAGAAACATTTAAGGACCAAAAATGGTCATTTCGCCATTTTTGATTGAGATTTTAGAGCTCGGTTTTTGGGCGATTTTGGAGTTCTTCAAGACTTTTACTTGGGTAAGTGTTCTATATCCTAAAGTGATTATATTTCATGAATCTATGGTTATATTCATCATTTATTTCGGATTTAAATGGAAGAAATTAAGATTTTTTGCAAAATCTTCCAAAAACGAAATTTACGATTTGGAGGTCGAGTTGTTATTTGAATTGGATAAAATTAGTATGGTTGAAATCATATCGGAATGGGTATTCGGATTTCGTGAAAATTATGTCGGGTTCCGAGAGGCGAGTCCCGTGTTGACTTTTGTTGACTTTTCAAAATAAATTTTTAAGTCGACATTTTTATTATCTGAAATTGTTTCCGATGAATTTTAATAAAGTTATACAATTAATTTGGATAGATTTGAGCGGTCCGGAGGTCAATTCAGGCAAGAAGGAGATTTTGGAATATCGGCAAAACTTAAAAAGGTAAGTATCTTGTCTAACCTTGAGTGACGGAATTACCCCTTAGGCATTGAGTCTTATTGCAATTTGTGTAATTAAAAACTAAGTACGCGAGGTGACAAGTACGTACTTGGTTTATATGTGCAAATTATATTGGTTAAGATCCTTCGACGCCCTTATGTATTAAATTGGAAATTATTGGCACTTATTAAATCCTTTAATTGTCTTGCCTAAATCATTGTTTTTGTTGGATTTGTTTTAATATGATGATGTGGTGTGATTGCCACCTTGATTTTTATGTGAAATATTATTTTGTTGAGTTGTTCACTCCTGGATATATTTGTTAAGATTTTGTGCACATTGTGGTCAAGCCATGGGCTCCTTGTTGTGGAAAATAATATATTGTTGAATTTGGTGGCGAGTTGTAATATTTGAGCACTTGATGTGCAATCTATGATAAATTATAATATTTGGGTACTTGATGTGCAAATCTTTGATATGTTGTAATATTTGAGCACTTGATGTGCAATCTGTGATAAATTATAATATTTGAGCACTTGAGGTGCAATTTATGAGATTTGATATTGGCACGTTATATTGTTGGAAAGTTTTGTTCGGGTGTTTGCACGAGGTTTCTGCCATGCTATTATTACTATTGATTTATGCACATGCGGCGTGACAAGGCGGGATATATATATATATATATATATGTGTGTGGGGCGGGGGGGGGGGGGATTTCACATGTGTCGAGACAAGGTGAAAATATTATTATGTGCGTGCGGCAAGACAAGGGGGACATTTATATTATTATTGCGCACGTGGCGAGACAAGGTGGGCTATGTCGGGAATTGAATTGTGATGACTTGTGATAGCCTGGGGGCATTGTTGTTGTTGCATATTTACTTTGGGACTACGAGGCGGTACCTCAGGAGATCCCCTGTCTTGCATATTTACTTTTGGGACTACGAGACGGTATCTCGGAAGTACCCTCTTGCAGACATCTCTCTATGTTTGCACTTGTGTTTGGTTATTTTGTATTTCCGTGATAGGTCAATCCTTGTGATCTGCCGTGATGTATTAGTAAGAGAATCTAAAGATTTATATTCCTAGTTTTTACCGGTTTTTGATGACTAGGTAGTTTTAAATAAAAGAAGTTACAATTATGTTTTAAACTAATAAGTTTTACATCCGAAGTAATAGATTATCTGATTCTTTATTTAAATTTAAATGTCATTTTTCCTTACTCAAACTATTTCAAAAATAAACTTATTTCTTTGATGATTTCTTACTTGGTTCAAAAATTATAAACTTACTTTATTGAAAATAAATTGATTCTACGGATCTTATATACATTGATATTTTGGTACATGGGTTATCCGTGCGGTTATGAAAGAAATATGGGCATGAGGTGCGAGGAAAATATGATGATTTTATTATTGACACGTGAGTTATCCGTGTGGTTGTGATAGAAATATGGGAACGAGGTGCCATGAAAAATATGAAAGTGGGCTGAGACCCGTAATTTTTATGATATTGAAATGAGGTGTCACATGGTGACTTTTACTTGAAAATATATTTATTCAAAAGACGTATATTCGAAAGATATTTATTTTAAAGAATAATATGTGAAGAATTTATATTTGAAGGATTTGATTAATTGGTTGTATTTATGTTGCTTATTTGTCTGAGCAATAATTATGATGTTCTTGTTATCATTGCTAGTTATTTTTCAGTACTATTGTATACTGCTATATCGCACAGGTTATTTAACTAGTGAGTGTCTGTATTGTACCTCGTCACTACTCCACTGAGGTTACTCTTAATACTTACTGGGTATCGACTGTGCTGTACTCATACTATACTTCTGCACATTTTTTGCATTGGCAGGTATTGTGGAGTCAGTTAACTGATCGCTAGCAGTACGGATCTTGCTATGGAGACTCAAGGTAAACTTGTTGCTGCGTTCGCAGGCTTCGGAATCACCTTATGATATTTTATTTGCACTGTTTTATCTCTATTTCAAAATAGTTGTATTTATAGG
Source organism: Nicotiana tabacum (assembly GCF_000715075.1). Lineage (NCBI taxonomy): Eukaryota > Viridiplantae > Streptophyta > Magnoliopsida > Solanales > Solanaceae > Nicotiana > Nicotiana tabacum. The sequence goes on along the minus strand of NC_134094.1, from coordinate 66,056,128 downwards.
CAATCTAGTAACTCAGTAGAGCTTATGACCTGTACTACCGATTTTGGGAATTATAAATTTTTATAAAGAATTCCATTTCATGTTGTTAGATGTTATTTATTATGGTTGTTATTCAGTAAATGTTAGTCTTACCTAGTCCCTAAGACTAGGTGCCATCACGATACCCAACGGAAGAGAAATTGGGTCGTGACAAGTTGGTATCAGAGCTCTAGATTCATAGGTGCTACGAGTCATAAGCAAGTTTAGTAGAGTCTTGCGGATCGGAACGGAGATGTCTGTACTTATCTTCGAGAGGCTACATAACTATTAGGACAGTTTCACTTCGTTCATTCCTATCGTGCGGGTTTATTGTTCTTGGTGTATGAGTTTTTATCATTTATTCTCTCACAGATGGCGAGGACACGAGCTGCAGTTACTGAACACGCTGCCCCGGAGAAGGTGTCGCTACGGGCAGAGGCCGAAGAGGAGCACGTGCCGCAGTTAGAGCGTCTACCCGAGCAGCAGTTGAGGAGCCGCCAGTAGCTCCGGTTGGGGGTCAGGTACCGGAGGCACCTGCTGTTACCCCTGGACTTCAAGAGGCCTTAGCACAGTTCCATAGCATGTTTGGTACATTAACTCAGGCAGGATTGATCTCCGTTGTACCAACTATTTCACAGATTGGGGGAGGAGCTCAGACTCCTACCGCCCATACTCCAGATCTCTTGACAGAGCAGCAGGTTCACTTTGGTCAGGTTCCGGATATAGTACCGGTACAACCTGTTATTCCGGTTCAGCCTGAGGTCAGGCCAAAGACGTCAGAAGAAGAACAAAAGAGACTTGAGAGATTAAAAAGGTATAGTCCACCTACTTTTGGTGGCACATCTACAGAGAATGCCCAGGGATTTCTAGAACAATCTCACCGTATTCTCCATACCATAAGTATTGTAGAAGTCAACGGAGTTTCCTTTACTATATTTCAGCTGTCAGGAGAAGTGTATCAATGGTGACAAGTTTATGAAGAGGCTAGACCAGTCGATGCAACACCACTAACTTGGAGTGTATTTTCAGAGATGTTTTGAAAGAGCTTATTTCCTAGACTCTCCGGGATGCGTGGCGCACTGAGTTTGAGCGGTTGCGTCAGGGCACCATGACGGTGTCAGAATATGCCATCAGGTTCAGTGAGTTAACCCGTCATGCAACTATCTTGGTTCCTCCAGTTAGAGAGCTAGTCCGCAGATTTATTGAAGGGCTTGATTATGATTTTTGAAATATGTATGGCTCGAGAGTTGCAGACTGACATTCAATTTCAGTAAGTAGTAGAGATTTTCAGGATGTTAGAACGTGTTCAAAATGAAGAAAATGAGTCTAAAGAGGCCAAGAGGTCTCGAAATTTTGGAGAATTCAGTGGATTCTACTCTTTAACTGTGGCTCATCATGGCGGAGGCTCGGATAGTCGGTCAGCCTAGTCCGCAATTCAGAATACTCGTAGTGCTTCAGTTAATACTCCACGTGCATAGCCAGTTAGGGATGGAGGACATGCGGGTAGAGGGCACCCTAGAAGGGGGAGGCCCAGCCCGTTTATATATTTGCTATGGTGTGGCTGAGGCCAATACACCAGATGGTGTCGTTACAGGTACGATCCCGATTTGTTATAAAAGGATAATTCTCCTTAATTTGATTCGGTTCTAGATATCGAGGTGAGTCCTCCTATTATGCTCCACTTATGGGTGAGCTTCGTAACTTTATGACCCACTTATATGTTATCCCTATTGGGAGATTTGATGATATTAGCCCGTGTCTATCATTTTTATTTGTGTACACCATTGAGGGCTATAAGTCCAAATGTGACTTTTTATTACTCACTACAGTGGGTTTTGATATGAATTCGGAATAATTGAATTCAATTTTATGAATTATATACCCTACCGGGATGAGGGTTCATTATGTGTTATGAAAACTGTTTATGAAATTTATTGAAAAGAATAAAGAAGGGAAATTGAAAATTTTAGTTGGCAAAATGTGCGAAATACTTGTGATCCAGAGTTGAGAACGAGATCCTCTTAATTTTTATACGATGTAAAATATTTAAACCGGGCTACAAGACGCGGTGAAAGTTATATAATGACGAGGTCCTTGTGGTGAAATATTTATGTGTTTAAATTCTCCCTTTGTGAAATTTTAAAAAAATGTACTATTGTATTGATAGGAAGTCATGCCAGTTAGGCTTATTTGATAATATTTTTTATGTGTTTCTGTGCATATTATCCATAATTGTTAGGCAAATATTGAGTTTTAGCCTACGATGTGAGTGCCAGGCGGCGTTAAATGTTACTCGTTAAGTCGGGTAATTAGTTATGAAGTCTTCATGCCTCACATTTTGTTGTCAGTGTTGCGAAAATTCAAAACTAGGTTTTGGTTAATATGAGGTTAACTGATGATGCTGAAATTGATTAGGAACAACTATTGTGATCAGAGATGTGGTTATGGGCATACATACAATGTGTGTGTGGGCACGAAATTGCTACAGCCGGTTGAGACAAACATAGTGTGTTAATATGAAAAATCCAGGCATTTGAAATTTATTAGAGAGTAAGGAATTGGCTTTAAAGCTTATAAGACTGGATGAAAGAAATAATATCAATTGAGATGGTATTGTCGGACCCGTGTTAAATTGCGGGAACATAGAATCACCTGCGTTTATGTGCGTAAGAATACACTCAATAATTTAATATCCTCAGAAAGATTCTTTGGACGTTTGAGGACGAACGTATGTTTAAGAGGTGGAGAATGTAACGATCCGACTTGTCGATTTAAGAATTAAAGCCCCGTTCAGTGACTTAAGGTCTCGAGCAGCTTCGTAATATATATTATGACCCCCGGGTGTGGTTGAGTTTGATTTTCGGAAGATTCAGAATTAAATTAAAAGAACAATTCTTATTTAAAAGCTTAAATAGAAAGAGTTGACCAGAGAGTTGACTTATGAGCAAACGACCCCGGAATAGAATTTCGATGATGGAAATAGCTTTGTATGATGATTTTGGACATAGGCGTGTGTCTGGATTTGAATTTGGAAGTCTGTAGGACAATTCGACACATTTTGGAGAAAGTTGGAAAATAGAAGATTTTTGGAAAGTCCGACCGATTGTTGAATTTTTTTATTATGAGGTCGGATTTCGATTACGAAAATGGGAATAGGTCCATTACGTCATTTATAACTTGTGTGCAAAATGTAAAGTCATTCCGGATTGATTTGATACGTTTTGGCGCAAAATATAGAAGTTGAAAGATTTAAAAACTCATAATTCGATTCGATGCGCGATTCATAATTTCGGCGCTGTTTGACATAGTTTGAAGACTCGACTAAGTTTGTATTGTATTTTGGGACTTGTTGGTGTATTTGGTTGAGGTCCCGGGGGCCTCGGACGAATTTCGGATGGTTAACGGATCGATTTTTGGACAATTGGAACTACTGGAATTTGGATTACTGGTATTCTCGCTTCTGTGGATGCTTCATCGCAGAAGCGAGTGAAGGGGGGCTGGAGAGAAAGCCGCAGGTGCGGCAACAATTGCACAGAAGTGCAAGCGTAGGTGCGACCAGTGTGCTCGCAGAAGCAGAGGTAGCACGGGTGCACATCTTGGCTCGCAGAAATGGCTCCGCAGATGCGGCGACTCGTCCGCAGGTGCGAAACTGGGCAGAAACATTTAAGGACCAAAAATGGTCATTTCGCCATTTTTGATTGAGATTTTGGAGCTCGATTTTTGGGCGATTTTGGAGTTCTTCAAGACTTTTACTTGGGTAAGTGTTCTATATCCTAAAGTGATTATATTTCATGAATCTATGGTTATATTCATCATTTATTTCGGATTTAAATGGAAGAAATTAAGATTTTTTGCAAAATCTTCCAAAAACGAAATTTACGATTTGGAGGACGAGTTGTTATTTGAATTGGATAAAATTAGTATGGTTGAAATCATATCGGAATGGGTATTCGGATTTCGTGAAAATTATGTCGGGTTCCGAGAGGCGAGTCCCGTATTGACTTTTGTTGACTTTTCAAAATAAATTTTTAAGTCGATATTTTTATTATGCGAAATAATTTTCGATGAATTTTAATAAAGTTATACAATTAATTTGGATAGATTTGAGCGGTTCGGAGGTCAATTCAGGCAAGAAGGATATTTTGGAATATCGGCAAAACTTAAAAAGGTAAGTATCTTGTCTAACCTTGAGTGACGGAATTACACCTTAGGCATTGAGTCTTATTGCAATTTGTGTAATTAAAAACTAAGTACGCGAGGTGACGAGTACGTACTTGGTTTATATGTGCAAATTATATTGGTTAAGATCCTTCGACGCCCTTCTGTATTAAATTGAAAATTGTTGGCACTTATTAAATCCTTTAATTGTCTTGCCTAAATCATTGTTTTTGTTGGATTTATTTTTATATGATGATGTGGTGTGATTGCCACCTTGATTTTTATGTGAAATATTATTTTGTTGAGTTGTTCACTCCTGGATATATTTGTTAAGATTTTGTGCACATTGTGGTCAAGCCATGGGCTCCTTGTTGTGAAAAATAATATATTGTTGAATTTGGTGGCGAGTTGTAATATTTGAGCACTTGATGTGCAATCTATGATAAATTATAATATTTGGGTACTTGATGTGCAAATCTTTGATATGTTATAATATTTGAGCACTTGATGTGCAATCTGTGATAAATTATAATATTTGAGCACTTGATGTGCAAATCTTTAAAATATTTGAGCACTTGAGGTGCAATTTATGAGATTTGATATTGGCACGTTATATTGTTGGAAAGTTTTGTTCGGGTGTTTGCACGAGGTTTCTGCCATGCTATTATTACTATTGATTTATGCACATGCGGCATGACAAGGCGAGATATATATATATGTGTGTGTGTGTGGGGGGGGGGGGATTTCACATGTGTCGAGACAAGGTGAAAATATTATTATGTGCGTGCGGCAAGACAAGGGGGACATTTATATTATTATTGCGCACGTGGCGAGACAAGGTGGGCTATGTCGAGAATTGAATTGTGATGACTTGTGATAGCCTGGGGGCATTGTTGTTGTTGCATATTTACTTTGGGACTACGAGGCGGTACCTCAAGAGATCCCCTGTCTTGCATATTTACTTTTGGGACTACGAGACGGTATCTCGGAAGTACCCTCTTGCAGACATCTCTCTATGTTTGCACTTGTGTTTGGTTATTTTTTATTTCCGTGATAGGTCAATCCTTGTGATCTGCCGTGATGTATTAGTAAGAGAATCTAAAGATTTATATTCCTAGTTTTTACCGGTTTTTGATGACTAGGTAGTTTTAAATAAAAGAAGTTACAATTATGTTTTAAACTAATAAGTTTTACATCCGAAGTAATAGATTATCTGATTCTTTATTTAAATTGAAATGTCATTTTTCCTTACTCAAACTATTTCAAAAATAAACTTATTTCTTTGATGATTTCTTACTTGGTTCAAAAATTATAAACTTACTTTATTGAAAATAAATTGATTCTACGGATCTTATATACATTGATATTTTGGTACGTGAGTTATCCGTGCGGTTATGAAAGAAATATGGGCATGAGGTGCGAGGAAAATATGATGATTTTATTATTGACACGTGAGTTATCCGTGTGGTTGTGATAGAAATATGGGAACGAGGTGCCATGAAAAATATGAAAGTGGGCTGAGACCCGTAATTTTTATGATATTGAAATGAGGTGTCACATGGTGACTTTTACTTGAAAATATATTTATTCAAAAGACGTATATTCGAAAGATATTTATTTTAAAGAATAATATGTGAAGAATTTATATTTGAAGGATTTGATTAATTGGTTGTATTTATGTTGCTTATTTGTCTGAGCAATAATTATGATGTTCTTGTTATCATTGCTAGTTATTTTTCAGTACTATTGTATACTGCTATATCGCACAGGTTATTTAACTAGTGAGTGTCTTGACTATACCTCGTCACTACTCCACCGAGGTTGGTCTTGATACTTACTGGGTACCGACTGTGGTGAACTCATACTACACTTCTGCACATTTTTGTGCAGGGCCAAGTAATGTGGAGCTAGTTGACCGATCGCTAGCAGTACGGATCTTGCTGTGAAAACTCAAGGTAAACCTGTTGCTGCATTCGCAGGCTTTGGAGTTACCTTCTGATGATGTATTTGCATTGTTTTATCTCTATTTCAAAACAATTGTATTTATAGGCTTTCTAGTAACTCAGTATAGCTTATGACTTGTAATACCGACTTTGGGAATTGTAAGTTTTTATAAAGAATTCCATTTCAAGTTGTTAGATGTTATTTATTATGGTTGTTATTCAATAAATGTTAGGATTACCTAGTCCCTAAGACTAGGTGCCATCACGATACCCAACGGAAGGGAAATTGGGTCGTGACACCCTTTTACCTTAAGATTAGGTCAAGAAACTGATCCCATTATTTTAGAATTTTGCCTCCATTACCAAATCTCCTTGGCTCAAGTAAGCCCATCAATATGGTATATGGTGACTTACCTTCTGAAATTGTGTTTCCAGGCCGGAGAAACCCTCACTCTTGCCCATTTGATCAACCTCTACTCCCTAAAGATTTTTCGTATATGCGTGATCAAACTAAGCAAATGTGGTCATCCTGCTATTGTCACAAGTATCAATGACGACAGTGACCGTGGTTGGATGGAATGGTTCATTGTCATTGCTACCAGGGACATCCTTCCGGCAACAACCCCTTCTATTCCTGAATCTTGGAATTTTGCTCGTAAGTTTTCAAATATAAATTTTCTATTGTTCTAAAGTGAATCTCCTCCTTTATTAACTTTTACTTCTCTTATTTCAGCTACCTATTGGAACCACCATTGGTTAAAAATCTGACCCATTGGGTAAAAAAAACTTTTAGATGTTTCCACAGTGGAGTCCCATAGGTTGAAAGAAATTGGACTCAAATTTAATTGGAAAGCCAAAAATTATGATAAGTAAAATTTCTCTTTTCCTTTCAATCTTCCGCATGATTTAGAACCAATTTACCAACTCCCTTTCATAATACACTGGCCTTCGGAAGGGGTCTTCCATTTCCCCTATTGTTGAGGTTTCATGCGACCTAGTGGAGGTCCACCAACAATTGCAAGAACTCCATAACTGAAACAGGACTCGTGAATCCGCTCTTGCTTCGGGTGAAGGTCTCTCTTCCCCGAGATCCTAGCCCAAGGATATAAAACTAAAAAGAAGACATACCTCTACGGCTGAGACTCGGGAGATGACTTCAACAAAGGAAGCTCTGACTGGACCGAACACGGTGGTCCTTGAAAAAGAAGGAATCGATGATGAAGCGATTCTTCTTCAAAGAAGAACAAGATCTCCTCCAGCTCAACTGGATTCTTCACCGCCCGTAATTCAAGGACTCTTCATGGAAATGGAGAAAGTTGAAAACAATGAGTCTCGTTTTTGAATTCCCATTATTGCTTTTGGTCAGAGTAGTTCTACCCCTGGCATTCCTCCGACATCAACTTCTACACCAACTGCAATACCACCAATGGATAGCTCCGCACCGATCCCAACTGAACAAAAAGAAGATGTTTGTTCCCCCGGTCACCCAACCATGAGAATTTAGAGAACACTTACCCAGCACTCATCCAAAACCCCAATAGAAAGGGTAGTGTCATTCTTATGGTTTCAATTGAGTGCCAAGTACTCTCCAAGCCGGTGGGGGTCACCAACTATTTGAAGCCCCTGGCGTCGAACAAACATTGGAGAAAGATGGATGCACTTTATGTTGAGTGTCTGATCAATAATAATATGCACCTTTCTGGCTCATGTATCAATTTAATCTTGTTTTTATTATTTTTTTCTTGCTAAACCTTGTCCTTATAAATTTTAATTTGTAACTTTTTTAGGCTAATCACCTTGCCTCCGAGGGTTTACAAAAAATGATCTTGGACAAAGACGTGCTTACTGCTTAACGAGATCAGCTTTACTGCCAAACGAGACAAAATTGTCGAGCACCTCTTGGTGTTAAAAGCAAAAGTTGCTCAAATGGGCGAGCTCGTGTATTAGGAAGTTAACTTATTTTATTTGAAGTTCCAATGTATGTATTATGTTCTATTGATTGCTTCACTTCAGACTATTTTTTCTGAAGTTTGTCTTCGACAGTGCAAATTTTAAAGTAATTTATTTGAAGTTCGAACTACGGCGGAAGAACTTTAGACCCGATTATCCGATTGAACTTCAAACTCAATTTTTTCTGAAGTTAACATTTTGACGGACCCACAACACTAATTTTTCCGAAATTCGCATTACGAAGGATTAATTTATACTCGATTGTCTGATGTTTGCACTTCCACAAATTTAGATGCTGATTTCTGAAACTTCAAACGCGTATGTGTGAAATCTGTTTCGAAGTGAAAAAATTTGATAATATTTTGTGCAATGCTTATATGACTTCAATAGTGGCTCCAAAATCTGATATATCTGCACTTCCCTCCAAATTAGCCGATGAATAGTGATGTGTCATGTGGAACTTAATTTACGGGAAAGTTTATTGGAAGTGTATGAATAAAGTCCCACCTGGAAAGTAGAAAAGAAAAAGAAGCTACTTATAAGAAGTTGGCTACTCTAAGTGGTGTAAGGCCTTTTGGGAAAATAAGTGGGTTTGGCCAAAACGGACAATATTACACTATGTTAAGAGTATCTTTGTGCAGTTTTAGCCTAATAATATATAAAGATTCTTTGCTATTCTTAAGAAGTTATGTTGGATGGATCTTTTTCGAACAACTATTTATATTTTGACCCATTTGGAAAAACATTGCTAAAATAGTCCCATTGCCACAATTTTGAAATCACTGCTAGATTTTTGAAGCGAGCCGAGGGTCATCGAAAACAACCTCTCTAACTTTTAGGTGGGGGTAAGGTCTGCATATACACTACTCTCTTCAGACCCCACTTATGGGATTACACTGGGTTTGTTGTTGTTGTTGTTGTTGTTGTTGTTGCCAGATTTTTGAAGAATGCTGCTAGAATTTTCCTATATGAAAAATTCTGACGATTGTCATATTTTCTGAAACATTCCGGTGATCACCATATGAAAATTTCTAGCAATTTCTATTTTTTGCAAAACCTGCTAATTATCATATGAAAATTTCTGGCGATTGCCATATTTTGTAGCAAATTATGATAATTATCATATAAAAAACTCTACCGATTGCTAGGAGAATTTCCCAAAATTCAGACAGAGGCTTTTCCAAAGACTTATTACTGAGGTTAACGAATCAATAGTGCCACTGAAGTGACCTATTTCTACCATTCCTATATTGGTAAATTCCGGTTATAACATATGGCTCATCTGTGCAGTGACACGTAGTGGGAATAGTTCGGTACCTAAAGGCACGGAAGCTAAAGCTGGGAAAGCTAAAAGAAACAAGACCGGGATTATTTATCCAAATCCAAAACGAGAATGATCTGAAGGGAATTCACCAAGCATATGTCCGAAACAAACTTGTAGCCTTTGGTGTCAAACTTCTAGAGACCCCAGATCTTCCCAAGATCACGACCTTCATCCCTTATTCCCTCATAATTATGACCAGCGGAATCTATCCACCTTTTAGCCATGCAATGTGTAGGCTTGAGATATGGAATAGTTACATCCCAAATAAGCTATAAATACCTTATTCATATACTTATAACATACATATTCTAGACAATACATAATATTATGACCAGGGGAATCTAGCCACCTATTAGCCATGTACATAACGTATAGGCTTGACATCCGAAATGGTTATATTCCAAATAAGCTATAAAATATTTTACTTCATACACTTGTAACACATATATTCTAGACAACTCATAATATTCTACAGAGTACTATTTCAGATATATTTTTGAAGAATAGAATCATGTTCTAGTGTAACAGTATTGAGAGCTAAATAAGAATCTCTCTGTTACGCTCTGTTCTGGTTTCCATTATTATTTCATATTCCATTCCAATACATTGGATAAATCCATTTGCTAGTGACCTTATGATATAAATTCAATTCTTTATTCTAAAATTAATTTTGGGTTAAACAGTTTGGCACCCACCGCGGGGCTAATGCAGATTATATTTTGTGATCACATGCAAACATAACAGGAATTCCTCCGGAGGTAATGACTTACAAACTCAGTATAGATCCGAGTTATTAGTCAGTCAAGTAGAAAAAATGAAAGCAGATACCACAATAGAATAAGATCATAAACAACAAAAATTTTAAATTATTAAAAATCGGTTCAATTCGAGAAGTTAAATATCTGAACTGGCTGGCCAACATCATAGTTGTACCAAGGAAAAATTAAAGAAGAGGGTATGCTTCGACTATATTGACCTAAACCAAGCATGTTCTAAAGACTCCTTCCCTTTGTCTCATATGGATCAACTGATTGTCACGATCCAATTCTCACTATAGGTCGTGATAGCGCCCAATGCTACCATTAGGCAAGCCAACGATAAATCATCAACACCAACAATCTCTCATAATACTTTTTAAAGTCAAGAATTGAAATAATAAAGGGAGATAGTTTTAGGAACCATGATAAGAATACTTTCATTCTTACTAAGTCACGAAATTTGAACAAAACATAAGGTAAAATAATATAAATATCAAATACAACTAAGAACATCTATTATAAATCCCCAAGACCTGATGTCACAAGTGCACGAGAAACTAATAGAATATACAAAATCACTACAATTAGTATCTGAAATGAAAGAAGATAGAATGAAATAAACATAGAGTAAGAAGACTTCGGGTGCTGCAGGTCGAAGCACGGAAAGCAGCTCACCACGAAGTCTCCAGCTGATACGCTCACGCACCTAGTGACCACCCGATGTACCTATCTTAGTACCTGCACAATTAGTGTAGAAGTGTAGTATGAGTACGTAAATCAAGATTCGACAAGAGACTTACCTTGCTTCCAAGTCTACTACTCGGCTCCAACACTTCACTAATACCTCAAATCGATGCCGAGCAACTCGAAACTAGACAAAGTAATGTGCAAACCAATCAAAATATATTCAAGAACTCATAATTTAACTATTAGAATCAATTCCCAACCCTACTCGAAAAGTCTCAGCCACTGGCCCACGCGCCCGGATTCTGAAAATTTTTAAAGATAAATAATACCCATGGCATCACGAACTCAAATTTATAATTTATTTCTAATTTCATACCCAAATTCGTTGTCAAATCCTAGTTTTACCAATTCTAGGTTTTCCAACCAAACCCCACAATTTCTACTAATTTTCATGTTAAAATGCACACATAATTCATGTATATTACTCACAATAAGTAGAAGTCACTTACCTAGTGATACCTTATGAAAATGGCCATTCAAAAAGCTCCCAAATTGCCCAAGCCAAGAGACAATATGATAAAATGAGCCTAAATCCTGAAAGGAGACTTATAATCTGCCCATGCATCCTTCATCGTGATCACAGAAGCACCCTCACGATCGCGAAGGCCAACACTGCCCCTACCCAAGCCTCCTTTATTGTGTTCGCGAACACCCTGTCGTGTTCACGAAGAACACTTCAGTCAACCATCACATTCGTGGAATAACTGCGGCGTTCGCAAAGGCCAAAGTCTGCCAGCCCCTCCCCTCCTCTTCCTTTTTCACGTTCGCGTAGGCTCCTCCGCATTTGCGAAGAGGAGATAGGTCCCCTATTGCGTTCACGGGGCCCGCTCCATGTTTGTGAAGAGCAACAACTACTCTCTCTCAATTCTTTCTTTGTGACCGCGGGACCTCCTTCGCGATCGCGAAGCACACCAGCACCAGCAAAAACATGCAAACTTTGAACATGCTCTGGGTGATTCGAAACTCACCTTAGCCACTCGGGACTCCGTCCAATCATACCAACAAATTCAAAAATTTATTCTGGACCTACTCGAGGCCTCAAAAAACATAAACTAATATCACAACCAAGAATCACACCCCAAGCCAAATTAATCAATATTCCAAGCTTCTATCTTTTGTCAACTAACTTCGAACGCGACGAGTCATATCTACACAAATTGGAATGGAACCAAAATTTTCACATACAAGTATGATTTAAAAATATGAACATCCCTAGGATCAGAATACCAAATGGGATCCAATATCATAAAAGTTCACTCCAAGTCAAACTTAGCGCGCTATAAAACCTTTAAAATGCCAATTTCAAACAATAAGCATTAAATCACTCTCAGGTTGCCCAAAACTAGATCCAAACATATGCTCAAGTCCAAAATTACCATATGGACCTATTGAAACTTTCAAATTCCGATTCCGATATCGTTTACTCAAAGTGTTGACTTAACTCAAAATTGGCCAGCTTAGGCTACCATTATGGAACTAACCCTTCCAAAACCAAACCAACCGCCCCTCTGAAAGTCATAAAAAAGGAAAAGCACATACGTGATACCTTAACTAGGGGAACAGAGTTCTAGAAAGTAGAACGACAGGACGAGTCGTTACGTTTTCCACCTCTTAAACAAACGGTCGTCCTCGATTGAGTTTAGAATCATACCTGATGTGCCGAAGAAGTGTGTATATCGTCTCTGCATGTCCTCCTCAGTCTCCCAAATTGCCTCATCGACTGGCTGACCCCTCCATTGAACCTTCACAGATAAAATCTCTTTAGATCTCAACTTTTGAACCTGCCTATCAATAATGGCAATCGGCTCCTCCTCGTAACTCAAGATCTCATCCATATGAATTTTGCTATAATACAACACATGGGACCTGTTGGCATAGTACCTCCGGAGCATAAACACATAAAATACTGGATGAATGTCCGATAGGCTAGGAGGAAAAGCAAGCCTATATGCAACCTCACCAACTCGCTCCAAAATCTCGAATGGACCGATGAACTTCGGACTCAACTTGCCTCTCTTCCCGAATCTCATGATACCCTTCACATGCCGAGACTTTGTAAATTACCTTCTCGCCTACCATATATGATAAATCACATGATTTCTAATTCGCATAACTCTTCTGCCTGGACTGTGCTATGCGTTGTCGCTCCTGTATCCACTTTACCTTATCTAAGGCTTCCTTCACCAAATTAATACCATAAAACCTTGCATCACTGGGCTCAAACCAACCCATGGTGGAATGACATTGCCGATCATACAAAGCCTGCAATTGAGCCATATTGATGCTGGACTGATAGCTATTGTTATAACCAAACTCGGCTAATAGTATGAATCGGTCCAATTGCCCCCTGAAGTCAATCACATATGCTCTAAGCATATCCTCCATAATCTGAATTGTCCGCTCCGACTGCCCATCGATCTATGGATGAAAGGACATGCTGAGCTCTACCCGGGTATCCAAACGCACACTGTACCGCTCTTCAAAAATGCAAAATGAATAGAGTGCCACAATTTAAGATAATATAAAAAGTCATGCCATGTAACCGGACAATCTCCTAGAAATAAATCTGGGCTAACCTCTCTGAAGTATATCTATTCATCAACATAATAAGTGCGCATATATGGTCATTCTATCGACAATGACCAAACAATGTGAAATTTCCTCAACGTCCACTGCAAACCAACCATAAAATTCATAGTGATGTACTCCCATTTCCACTTCGATATAACCATCTCCTGAAGTAAGCCACCTGGCCTCTAGTGCTCATACTTAAGTGAATCAATATAAGCCAGAGAGTTTAAGGACCTTTACAAAGATAATGATGAGTTAACATAGGTGTTATATAAGTATCGTGAGGGTTGGAGGCTAAATAAATCAAAGATGTACCAGTACTTTCGGGGTAAATTCAGGAGTTCTTAATTTGCTAAGGTGGTCGTGTTTTAAGTTACTTGAATCATATAATATTTGTATGTTAAGTTTTGAAGTCAAACAATTTATAAAACAAAAGTCGACAAAAGTTGTCGCAAGATACGTTCATAATCTTACTAAATTTTGGTCTAATGTCACTGAGCTTTTCTGTCAATATACTTAGAATTATGGGGTTCTCCACCCATCAAATTGAAGATCTACACATCTAGTTTCCAAATAATTAAACTGTTCATTGATACGATATTATAGTAGAGAGATAATCGCATTTTTACAAGACTGCACATGCAGCCCCTATGGGACCCACTTGGTCGGTGGCCAACCATCACCTATTTTTATCTCATTTTTGGGATGCGATTTGCTAATTTTTTGACCTCCTTCCATCCTAACACTCTCCAAACCCTCCAAACAGTTCCCTAAGGCTCCAAACAAATTCAAAAAACAAAAATACACCATAACCCAATATCAAAGTTAGCCAAAGGTGAAGAATGTACCACTCTATGATGTTGTGATGTGAATAAGGATGATGTGAGCTAAGTTAAGCTTGGAGTTAGAATGTATCTACTACCTAAGGTATGTTTAGCATCATGTTGGTTGTGTTTAAGGTTAATTACATTTTGGTTGTGGTGTTGGAGTGAAAGATTACAAGATAGCACTTGTAAGGGAAAGATATGTAGTTATCTTTTGTTGGATTGTTTTTAGGCTATATATATACGTTGATATAGCCCAGAAATTTTGGAAAATAACTTTATTATGATATGGTTTATGTTGTTATAAATGTCTATATGTTTATCAAGTGAAATGATGTAAGAAATATAAAACTTGAGGCTAGAAGTGAAGATTAAGGTGTTTGTGCGTGTGTATTGTTTTGCAAGGGTTTTGAGCAAGGTTTTATATGATTTGTTGGAATATCTTGGATATATTATTGTTGATGTTGTTCCTATTGTCTTGGTACTGGTTTGAGTTTGATGGAAGTGGAATTTTATAGGATAAATATTGTTCGATTTTTTATAAGTGACCTACTAGCTTAGAAGCATGTTTGTAAGTTTGGCATTAACTACAAGTTTTGCTATCTTATGTAGATTCAAGTGTTCGGGAAGATATACGTTGGGTCTTCATGTAAAAAATAAAGGTATGTTAAGGCTAAACCTTTCCTTCATTTTAGCATGATCTCGCAACTAAACGCGTTTGATAACGAGACATAGTTTGAAGTTCGTTCTCCTGTATTTATATTCATTATCGTAGTCTCAT
Organism: Nicotiana tabacum; assembly: GCF_000715075.1. Classification (NCBI taxonomy): domain Eukaryota; kingdom Viridiplantae; phylum Streptophyta; class Magnoliopsida; order Solanales; family Solanaceae; genus Nicotiana; species Nicotiana tabacum. Next base: position 66,041,054 of record NC_134094.1, on the reverse strand, counting down.
AAGTTATAGTATTCTCCCTTATCGGGGCTTTATACTCAATTAAGTATTATCTTCTTTCAGGCAGGAGAGCAGAGGGTCTATATATACAGTATTATAGTATTTTTACCACCTCCAAGCTAAAATCGATGGGCAGGCCCCTATTGGGCAACCTCTTATCAGAAGGTAAGTTATATACTGAGCCTACTATGGATAAGCGCCTATGAGTGAGCCCAAGATGGCCGAGTAATGATTCAGATATCGAGCCTATTATGGCCGAGTGCCTATGAGAGATCCTACTACGATCGAGCAGTTGCACGTACCGAGCCTAGTATGGCTAAGCGCCTATGAGTGAGCCTACTACAGCCGAGAAGTTAGACGTACCGAGCCTTATTGGGATGAATAGCTATTTTACTAACTATAGATGTGTTGTGCACCACATTATATAAACAGGAAGCTACAAGGCAATCAGGAGTTTGTTACCCTTCTTTCAAATTCAAATCGTGCTATAGATTTGAGTCATAAAAGTTTGAGTTAGGACATATGTTTGCTAATGATATAGAGATGCTTACAATTAGAAAGATATAGCTAGCCAGAGAGCTAATATAGCAGCAAGCAAGGGAACTAGTAGAGAGAGAGTTCTCGACGACGTGATCCAGTTTGAGACCCTGTCAGATCGTTCATATCAGATGTGCAAATTTCATATTTAAGATCCTAATATGGGAATATGTAACACACCCTGCGAATAGCAGGCCATGTGAGTATCAAAAGGTAAGAGTATAAGTTTCAACAGGTAAAAGAAGCAAGGTGAAGAAGGGTTCGAGGTACCCAGTTAGTGAAGATTATCAATATTTACAATTCAAGAAGAGAAATATAAGCATTCTGAGTTACTTTCAACAATAACAGAGGTATGTACAATTGGCCACGCCTATCTCAATTATACCCTATAGGAGCTAACAGATATAGCCTAAGAGAAGTAAAGGATATCATGATCCAGCAGGAGTTAGAGTAACCCAAAATGGTGGAAGGATTGTTAACATTAGCTGAAATTTCCAAAGGATGGTGCAAACGTGATAATAGTTTTCTTTGTGAGACACCCAGGTGGTGTACTCTAAAATAGTACAATCCGATATGAATACTAGAATATTCAAAAAATTCAAAAGATAAACCCTAGAATCCTAGAAGGGATAAATATTTAGCTTAGTATGATTCCCGTCCCTAGTAAAGAGAGAATCTTAGGCAACTAGAAGAGCTAGTGAGATGGAGCAAGGGGAGCTAAAAGTGAAAGAATGTTTTGTTGAAGTTTTCAAAATAAGTTGATAGACAAGAACATTAGCAGGAGAAGAAGAAAAGAGTAATTGAAGCATTATGAGCAAGATGTGATAAATGGGTGATAACGTTAAATCAAAGTATGAAAGGATGACAGCGTCTATAGTCAAGTAAAGGAAAAGACAGGAGGAGACAAGCCTTGAGACTATAAAAGAGTATAAGCCATAAAGTCATATTCTCATTTCGAGAAATGAGTTGGTTTATCCAACGTGATTACCAGAAGGTTAAATGAGACCCTCCGGAGTAATAGAAATCAATATGGGCTAGCAAACAAGATAAACCGAACATGAATTAGGGACCGGATGATTTGATAATAGTCGACATCGTGAGAACTTCAGAGACTACATTCCGACAATAATAGAATGGAAAACAAAAGAATAACCTTTAAAGGTCATTCAAGAAGACGCTTCCCTTTAGCAAGCGATATTAGTAGAGTTAAGCTTAAGGGACTCAGTATGCCAGTTACACTAGGTGTCAACCTTGTGCGTAAGAAATTCAGTTATCCCTGGTATAAAAGGGTTACCGCAAGGCGAGTAAGGGTCATTAAAGATGTGAAAGACTCCGGAGATGAAGAGGTAAAACATCTATAGGCAAAACTTCATAGCATTAAATGTTAGTACTCCCATAAAGGGGGATTATGGTGTGATAGGTTATTACATCGGATTTAAGTGGTTTAGGTAAATATAGAATGGAAATGGAAGAATGCGGTAAAAAGGCGATAGGAATGAGATTGCATTTATTCAGATCATGTAGATATGTTATGACTCCAGAATATTATGCAAGCACAATGTCGGTAATAGACAGTAATGGTTCACGGCCAGGATATTAACCGATAAATAAGTGCGAATGGATACTTGATACATAAGGCGTCAGTGCGAGAGGTAAGATAATACAAAAGAAATAACCCAAGAGAGGTTACACAGAATATAAATATGAGAATTGTCACACCCCAACATCAGGAGGTACGACCGTCACATGACACCCGAAGGCCCGTGCGAACTAACATCAATACTTAGATCATTCAACATGAAACTTCGTCCAAAAAGGCCTCCAAATACATTAATAATATAAAAAAAAGTTCACAATTGAGAAGCGGAAGAACAACAATACTGAGCATATGGTTAACTAAAGCCCACAAGTAATAACAACATTTATTTACACACTGAACACTAGTCTGCAAGCCTCTAAGAGTGCCATAATATACAAATTGGTCGGGACAGGGCCCCACCATAGCCAAAATGACAAAGATATGTACTCCAATACCTATCGACTTCTTTTCAGCTACTCCAGAAAAGTGGAGTCCGATAACCAACCGCTGAAACATGCCCCCTATTGAGGAGGAATATCACCTGGTCTATCTCTACCTGTAGGCATGAGCACAATACCCAGAAGGAAGAGGCATCTGTAAGAAAGATGTACTGAGTATGTAAGATAGATAAAGATATCATAAGGGATATGAATGCAGAATTTTAACCTGAATACCAAAGACAAGCCACTGAGTGCGTACACTGCTATTACCATGAATCATCAGGATATGAAAATTTTATAAAAATCAAGCCACTCATTAGCCCCATACCTTGATGTAATATAATATTATTCAGCCACTCTTGGGGCATATCATCTCATATCATTACCGGCTTCATAGAGGACTCGGTAATGTCTCATGTGTTTCATCACATTGTACCTGGCCTCAAGAGATCTCGGTTGTACTTGGCCTCAACAAGACTCGGTGTATCCGGACTTAAGATGTCTCGGTTATATCCGGCCTCAGAAGAACTCCACAGTACCCAGTCTCAATAGAACGCGGCCTACCCGGTCTCAAGAGGGATCGTAATATCTCATAACACATCATCACGTACCCGGCCTCATTGGGGTCTCGGTCGTACCTTACCACACAAGGAATCAGTAATTGCTTCACATCATGTCTCATCATACCCAACTGATCAATCTTATATATATATATATATATATATATATATATATATATATATATATATATATATATATATATATATATATATATATATATATATATATATATATATATATATATATATATATATATATATATATATATATATATATATATATATATATATATATATATATATATATATATATATATATATATATATATATATATATATATATATATATATAAACCACATTTTCCAACCTCAATTTACCATCTAGGAACATCTCAACCTTTAAAACATGAACAATGTTATCAAGAAGGCTTACAATAATTCAAATTTACAACATGAGAATCGTTTAGAAGGAAACGCTTACATCAAGACATGTCCAGAAGAAAAGCTGCCTTACATACCTTGTTGAAGAACTAACTACGCTTCCTGAATTCTTAGGCTTCTATGATGATTATCTCCACCTCTAAGGGGTTTCAAAAATCAGCATAACAAGATGATAGATGATACCGTGACGATCACAAGACCCTTTACATTAAATCCTACTAGGTTCGCCTTTGATTTGGTCTTGAATTGTTGAGAGTTCTTAGAAGGAGCTGAGAGTATTTTAGGAGAGCTTGAAGCTCATGAGATTGTGTATAATGAAAGAGAAAGAAGCTGCGCTCCTTTTAAACAAGTTATAGAAATTCAATCGCCTCGAGTGCCAAACAAGTCGCCCCGCACCGGCCACTACTCCCGATGGAGAAGTAGGCATAATCTATGGAATATTTAAGCACCATTTGTCCCCATAACATGTCGCCGGCCACGCTAGAAGCTAAACTTATCAATCTTCAACTTCATGGGTGGATAAAAGTATGTGGTTTAACATTATCCCCCCCCCCCAGGACATTCATCCTGGAATGTTGAATCGTAGTCAATCTCTCAAAATTCTTCAGTCGTCTTCCATGGTACTTTAAGTTGTGCCTACTATATTGGTCTCAATATTATCGCATGCTTATCTGGACTTCATATCTTCTTCAGCTTCCCATGTCATTTCTTCTATATTGTTATTTCTCCAAAGTACTATAATGTAAGCCACCTCTTTTGTTCGTATCTTATGAACTTGACGATCCAAGATAGCTACTAGAATGTTTTCATAGGATAGATATTATGTGATTTGGACACCTTCAATGGGAGTAATACGGAAAGGATCGCTCAAGCACTCACGAAGACTGAATACATGGAACACTGGGTGCACTCCTCCTAACTCCAGGGCACTGCTCAGATTTTCTTAATAATTTGATATGGTCCAATATATCGGGGTCTAGTCTTTCCTTTCTTGCCGAACCTCATTACGCCTTTCATAGGTGACACATTTAAAAACGCACAGTCTCCTACAACGAACTCTAAGTCTAGACGCCGATTATCAGGGTAAGAGTTTTTTATTCTCTGAGCGGTTAATAATCGATCCTGAATAATTTTCACTTTCTCTATAGCATGTTGCACCAAATAAGGACCCAATAATTTTTACTCGCCAACCTCAAACCAACTGATAGGAGATCTGCACTTCCATCAGTAAAGAGCTTCTTATGGAGCCATCAGAATGCTAGCATGGTATCTGTTATTGTAAGCAAACTCAATGAGCAGTGGATGATCTTCCAAACTTCCTTTGAAGTCTAGAACACACACTCGCAATATGTCTTTGAGTGTCCGAATGGTACGATCGATCTGTCAGTCTTTCTATGGGTTAAAGGTTATGCTAAGGTTGATCCTTATACCCAATGATTCTTGGTATGATCTCCATAAGTTAGCTGTAAATTAAGCACCTCTATCCGATAAAATTGAAATCGATAGTCCATGAAGTCGAACTATTTCCTTAATATATAACTTAGCATACTCCTCAGTCGAGAAGATAGTCTTGACAGGTAGGAGATAAGCTGACTTGGTGAGTCTATCCGCAATAACCCATATGGAATCAAACTTCCAGCGAGAACGTGGTAATCCAGTAACAAAATACATATTGATTATCTCCCATTTCCAGGTCTGGATTTCCATATTCTAAAGTAATCCTCCTGGCTTTTGGTGTTCAACCTTAACTTGTTGGCAATTTGGATACTGAGCAATGTATTCAACAATGTTTCTCTTCATGTCATTCCACCAATATAGATGTGGAATGTCATGTTACATTTTGGTTGACCCCAGATGAATAGAGTATTGGGATTGGTGAATCTCCGCTACGACCTATTCTCGGAGTCACCCGACATCGGGCACACATAACTGTCCCTTATATTTAAGGACTCCGACCTTGGATATGCCACGACCCACCCTAGGGCCGCAACGGATAACCGACACTAAGTGCCGATCATCACTAAATCTACTGATAATCTATTAATCATGAATATAAACGGATAAACCGAACAAGCATAAGTAGATGATAAGAAATGTACAATCTAGAAAGCTGACAAGGGTAACACAAGCTGACATATAAAAACATACTAACTGCACATGTGCAAATCTACAGGCCTCTAGGAGTGTTGAATTGAACAAGTATTGGACGGGAAAAGGCCCCGCCATACCCAAACTAGATAACTGTACACATACCAAAAGATAAGTAACTCAAGGATTAAGCGGAGTGACTCCAACAGCTGGTGGATGGCCTACTGATGTGGCTCAAGCGCTAATCTATCAGTACCTGCATCACATAGAACGTAGTGCCCCCGATTGGACGTGAGTACAATATGTACAAAGTTGGTAGGTGAAAAGCATATGTAAAGCATACTAAAGTATGACTGTAAGCTAGAAATCTAAACATAAGCAGAAAGCTAAACAAGAGTCTGAAATAGAAACTGATCTGGAATTGAACCGAAGTTTAAGCTAAAACTATGCTAAAATCGAACTACTATCGGAACTAGTACCTGCCAAGCGTTATGGGCCATATCCCCTCAATCAGGTAATTGTACATCTGAACTAGCCTCATGTATAGTCATGCAATGCAAACTGTAGCTATATACGTATATATAACATGCCTGACTTGTGTTAAGGGCTATATCCCCCTAGCAAGTAAATATATAATCATAGGCACGACTAGTGTTATGGGCTATCTCCGCCCAGCATATAATCAATAGGCCTCGCTAGCGTTATGGGATATATCCCCCAGCATAATCAATGTATGCATGTATGAGGCATAACATATGTGGCAGCAACATATGGACTCAAGAGATCATGAAGGAAACCATAAATGGAATCACAAACGTAATCTGACGCTCGTCATCCATAAGTTAGACGGAGGAGCCTATACCCATTTTAAGTAGAAAATGAGTATGTACATGAGATACTAAGGCTAATTAACTCATTAGGATCCCTCTAGAATCAATTTAGAACCAAGGAACTCGAAATTTGTCTAACTCTTCGAATTTTCAAAAAGTTCGGCAGAGTTTCCCCTAAAGTTGGATGATCCCAAAACAAATAGCAAGCACCACAATATACATGCCACTGGATACTCGGCCAATATTATAACAACAAACTAAAGGAGATCCAGTTATCCATAATAGTGTCAAACAATCGACAAAACGGAATTATGAAAGTAATGTCGGCTCATAGTGGCTAACTTGTGACATGACAGTCTAAATATGATTTAGGAATAATATAAGTCAATAATATTGAATTATCATCAAATATTCTGACTAAATTACATGTTTTTGAGGTGTAATTCTGTTGGCATGATCCCATAACTAAACACGTTTGATAACGATTCATAAAGAGATGTTCGTACTCCTGAATTTATGTACGTTATCCTAGTCTCATAAGTTATAGTATTCTCCATTATAGGGACTTTATATTTAGTTAAGTATTGTTTTCTTCCAGTCAAGAGAGCAGAGGGTCTATTTATAAACACACAGTATTACAGTACTTTCACCACCATCGAGCTATAATCGATGGGCAAGCCTCTATTGGGTAACCTATGATCAGATAGTAAGTTATATACTAAGTCTACTGTGGCCGAGCGCCTAGAGAGAGCCCAGAATGGCCGAGTAATAATATAGATACCAAGCCTAGTATGACCGAGCATGTATGAGCGAGCCTACTTTGGCCAAGCACTTACAGGTTTGGAAAATAACTTGATTATGATATGGTTTTTATAGTTATGCATATCTATATGTTTATCAAGTGAATTGATGAATGAAACATATGAAACTTGAGATTGAAAGTGAAGATTAAGGTGTTTGTGTATGTGTATTGTTTTGCAAGGGTTTTGAGATTGGTTTTGATATGATTTTGTTGGAATATCTTGTATAAGTTATTGGTGATGTTGTTTCTATTGTTTTGGTACTGGTTTAAGTTGGATGGAAGTGGAATTTTATAGGGAAAATGTTGTCCGATTTTCTATAAGTAACCTACTAGCTTAGAAGCATGTTTATAAGTCATTCTATGGCATTAACTACAAGTTCTACTGTCTTAATGTAGATTGAAGTCGTCGGGAAGATATACATTGGAAAGAAAGTGATAAGGTATGTTAAGGCTAAACCTTTCCTTCATTTTGGCATGATCCTGTAACTACATGCGTTTGATAACGAGACATAAAGATAAGTTCGTACTCCTAAATTTATGTACATTATCCTAGTCTCATAAGTTATAGTATTCTCCCTTATCGGGACTTTATATTCAGTTAAGTATTATTTTCTTTCAGGTATGAGAGCATAGGGTCTATATATACAATATTATAGTGTCTTCATTACCACCAAACTATAATCGATGAGCAGGCCCCTATTGGGCATCCTCTGATTAGATGGTAAGTTATATACTGAGCCTACTGTGGCCGAGCACCTATAGCGAGCCCAGAATGGCCGAGTAATAATTTTGATTCCATGCCTAGTATGACCCAGCGCCTATAAGTGATACTACTATGGTCGAGCAGTTACATGTACCAAGACTAGTATGGACGAGTGTTTTTATGCGAGCCTACTACGACCGAGCAGTTATACGTACTGAGCCTTATAGGACCGGATTACCATTTTACTTACTATATTGAGAGAGTTGAGTCAATATCAGCAGGTAAGCATATTTTAGATCATCTTTGACTCCAAGTTACTTTCAGTTATTATATTATCAGTTCAGTTTTAGCTTTCACTTATTCTATTGCCTTACATACTCGGTAAATTATTTTGTACTGACATCCCTTTTGTTGGGGACGTTGCATTTCATGCCTGCAGGTCCTGATAGACAACCGGATAGACCTTCCTAGTAGACAGATCCAGACATTAGCTTGATTGGTAAGCTCTACTCCATCAGAATTACCAGGTCTAGAATTTAGAGTCCATTTTGTATATACTGGTTTGATGGGTAAGTCGAGGCCCTGTGTCGACTATGATACAATTCTGTTATCTCTAGAGGCTTCTAGACAAGTCTTGTATAGTTTGTACGTTAGTATTATGGCCTTGCCAGCCCTGTGTGAATGTTCAGTTTGGCATTGCTGGTTGTAGAAGTTCATGCCAGCCTCGTCAGCCTGCACAGTTAAGTATATGAGCTTTTGGGTATGTCTACCCTTCAGATGAGATAGACGTTATTTTCAAATGATTCAGAATATGGACTCATCGGCATTGATTGGTATTGTCAGCTTGCAGGTAGGCCTCATCAGCCTAAGTTGAGGGCTACTTTGCAAGAGTTCATAGTTATAGATTTGTATTTTTGGGCCGAGTATGGCATCGGGTGACGGTCATGCCTCCTTAGGTTTGGGGCGTGACACTCAACTATGTGCGTGTTTATCTGCCGCCACCAGTTATGCTGCCACATCTTTGTGGCACCTGGATGAATGGAATAACACGAATTGTGTGCCTCCTCTAGAATCCACTCCCTCAGGCCATCAACAGTAGGAAATTATAAGCAACCCTAGAGTCGCAGAACACCGTCATCTCTGATAGTCACCTAATTAGCATCACCTCATAGTACCGTCTCTCTTAGAATCAGCAAGTGCAGATCATCGTATTAACGAGCCTTAATCCGCTCGAATAAAGAAGACCGAGCCAAAACACACGCAAGAAATTTACTTGGGCTTTGAAATATCTAATCTCACAAGTCGGTTAGCTAAGGACTAAATGTCCAAAGCCAATGGCTTCTCATCTGCTAGAATGAACGCCAAATTACCCATACTTTCAGCCTTTCTTCTCAAGGCATCTGCAACCACATTCGCCTTGCCTGGATGACAATGAATGGTGATATCATAGCCATTTAGTAACTCAAGCCACTTGCATTGTCTAAGATTATGGTCCTTATGATTAAATTGATGTTGAAAGATGTGGTGGTCGGTGTAAAGCTCCACAACACTCCATAATGATAGTGTCGCTAGATCTTGATAGCATGAACTATCGTAACAAACTCTAAATGGTACACATGACAACTCTTCTCGTGGGGCTCCAACTAACGAGAAGCATACGCAATAACTCTCCCCTCCTACATCAATACACAATGCAAACCAATGCATGAAGCATCACAATACACTGTGTACATCCCTAAATCTAAAGGCAAAACCAACTATGGTGTTGTAGTTAATGCGATCTTGAGCTTCTGAAAGCTCCCCTCACAATCATCAGACCACCTAAATTAAACACCCTAATGGGTCAATCTAGTCAAAGGAGCTGCAATAGACAAGAAGCCCTCAACAAACCAACGATAATAACCTGCTAGCCCTAAGAAACTTGTGATCTCGGTCATTGTGTTAGGACGAGGCCAACTCTGAATTGCATCAAACGTCCTGGGATCCACCTTAATACCCGCATCTGATACAACATGTCGCAAGAAAGACAAAGAATCTAACCAGAACTCGCACTTCGAAAACTTAGCATATAACTTTTGTTCCCTCATAATCTAAAGCACTATCCTCAAATTCTGCTCGTGCTCCTCTATGCTACACAAGTAGATCAATATGTCATTCAATGAAGACAATGACAAATGAGTCAATATATGGCCTGATCACCCAATTTATCATATCCATAAGTGCTATCGGAGCATTAATCAAGCCGAAGGACATCACTAGAAACTCGTAATGCCTATATCTAGTTTGAAAAACTGTCTTTCGAACATCCGAACCACTAATCCTTAGTTGATGATACCCAGATCTCATGTCAATCTTTGAGAACACCCTAGAACCCTGTAGTTGATCAAATAAATCATCAATACACGACAACAGGTACTTATTCTTTATGGTGACCTTATTCAGCTAGCGGTAATAATTGCACATTTGCATACTCCCATACTTCTTCTTCACACATAACACTAGTGTGCCCAAGGCGACACACTCGGCCAGATGAATCCCTTCTCCAGCAACTCTTGAAGCTGCTCCTTCAGCTCTCTCAACTCCGCAAGAGCCATATGATTAGGAAGAATTGAGCTAGGCGTGTGCCTAGTGCCAAATTACCGAAATCATTATCACGATCCAGCGGTATACCTAATAAGTCAGCCGGAAATACATTGGAAAACTCTCGCACCACAAACACTAAATCTATCATATGAGTCTCCACAGTAGTATCTCGAGCAAAGGCCAGATAGGCCAAAAACCCCTTCTTGACCATATGCCGAGCCTTCAAGAAAGAAATAACCCGACTGGATGCACTACTATATAAACCTCTCCACTCTAGCCTAGGAAACTCTGGCATTACCAAGGTAACAATATTGGCATGGAAATCAAGAATGGAATGATATGGAGACAACTAATCCATCCCCAGGATAACCTCGAAGTCAATCATAACGAGTAATAGAAGATCTGATCTGGTGTCATACCATGATAAATCACCACACAGGACCAGTAAACCCGATCCACGACAACAGATCACCTACCGACATGGACACATATATAGGAACATCCAAGGACTCACCAGATACATCAAGATAAGGAGCGAAAAGAGAAGACCCTGGATCAAATAGTACTGATGCATCTCTCTGACAAATGAAAATAATACATGTGATCCATAACGTCAAAGGCTATTGCCTTAGGTCTATCTAGAAAGGCATAGAATCTATCCGGAGCACCGCATGTCTGGCCTTCACCTCTAGGGAGATGTCTAAACACCTCCCCTTTACCTATGGCCAACTAGACGGGCGGTGTGGCAGCTGATATGGTAATCATGGGCTGATGGCCTTGCTGCACTGCCTTGCCCTGAAGTTTGGGAAACTGCTGACTCTAGATTTAGCCCTAATAGCCTGAGTAGCCACTGGAGGAACCCTGAATAGTTGGTGGATGATAGGTACTCTCTGGGATAGAGTTGAAGTAAGTTCACGTTGAAGCATCCCGAATAGGCTGTAGTGATGAATACATGTGCCTTTTAGGATGGCCTCTCACGAACTGACCACTGACGAGGCCGTTTGTCCCTTGAAATGAAATCTATGCCCTAAATATGGATACCCTCGATCCTCCGAGCTATCTCTACGACCTCGAGGAAAGAAGTCTCCAACTCTACCTCTCGGGCCATAGTAACCTGAATCCCATAGTGCAAGCCCGCAATGAACCACAATACTATCTCTGCTTCTGTGGGAAGTAATACAGCAACATGGCAAGACAACTCAGTGAATCTCGCCTCATAGTCGGTCATAGACATCTGACCCTACTGGAGCCGCTCGAACTAACCCCGTAACTCCTCCCTCTATGAAGCTGGAATATACTTCTCTATGAAGATATGCGAGAACTGATCCCAAGTAAAGGGAGGTGAACCTGCTGGCGTACTCGTAAGATAAGACTACCACCATCTACGGGCCTTCCCCTCTAGTTGAAAAGTGGTGAAGTCTACCACGTTGGACTCCACTAGTCCAAAATTATACAGCCTCTCGGACTCCACTAGTCCCAAATTATACAGCCTCTCCCTACAAATGTCAATGAAATCTAATGGGTCCTCTGATGGCTTACCGCCAGAGGGGGAGGATAAAGCCTAGTAAATCTGTCCAGCTGCTTCTGTTCTTCAATACTCGCAGCCTGTCTGGTCTCTACCCTAGCCACTACAACCGGTTGAACTCCGCCTATAGGTAGTACCCCTGGGGTCTGATAAATGGCAAAAACGTGCCCTGGCACATGAGATATAGTTGTCTTTGCTCCCCCTCCAATCTAAGATGTGGCCGAGTCCGCTAGAAATAACCTGAGTCATAAGGTCCATGAACTACAATATATGCCCCATGACCTCCTAGAGGCTGGTATAGTCATGAACTGTGTCACGGCCTGCTCGATTGTAGGTATCTCATCCTGCTCCTCAATAATAGGATCTTCCACTAGATCCACTAGTGGTGCCATTAGGGAAACTCTGGGATGCCCTAATCCCCAAGAGGGAGCTCTGTCCCTCCCTCGGATTCTGTCTCTACCTCTGATGTCACGCCCCAAAACCGTGGAGCGCGACCGGTGCTCAACAGTGTGAACCCGACTGAGCAAGCCCGTTAGATTTTTTCTACCCAAACTCATTCATGAATAAAGAGAATACATGTTTTCCTTAATTAAACAATAAAGTGGTCGTGTCTGCAGTTACCAATTTCTTACCATAAGTTTCACTATTTTTAAAGTCTCAAATGGACAAGTAATACAACCACAACATAGCATAGTTTGTCTTTTCCAGTACCAATACACAACCCACACTATGTCTACGGAGCCTCTATAGATAAAGAAGAGTACAATGATAATGCCGGCAATAAGGCCCCGGCTATATCTCAACCAGAATACATAAAGATCAAAAGATACATGACCCCGGGACGAAGTGGGGCTCACCAAGTCAGCTGGGAAGAAGGTGTACTACTATCACTGATCAATATCTCCTGCTGTGGAACCACCTGAATCCATTTAAAGATGCAGCGCCCCCGGCAAAAGGGACGTTAGTACCGTCGAATAGTACTAGTATGAAAACTAAACACCAATTTAAGAATTTAGAAATACAAGATAATTATGATGAACTAGTACGGGAATAGAATAATATAGATAACTATCTCAACCATAGCAAGCTTATTAAAAGCTATCAACAACATTTATAGGATTTAACATGAGATCCTATATAACCATCTTCACACAAAGCGGCCCCGCCACCTCACCCGATGTATGCAGGTGGAGGTGTAACCACAGTACCAAGAACCTACACAAAGCGGCTATGCTGCCTCACCCCAATGTATGCGGGCAGTGGTGCTACAACAATACCAAAACCATACACAAAGTGGTCGTACCGCCTCACCCTAATGTAAGCACGTGGAGGTGCAATCCCACAATATCATAATCCCTACACAAAGCGGTCATACTGCCTCACCCCAATATATATGCGGGTGGAGGTGTATCATAATCACAATTCCTATACCATAATCTCCATACAAAGCGGTCATGCCGCCTCACCCCAATGTATGCGAGTGGAGGTGTATCACAATCACAATCTCTACACAACTTGGCATAGTAACTTTCACATAAATCACGACTAGAAATTATAACATGCGGATACGTAATCCATAGTTTGGGACACATCCTCAATTTATAATGCAATATGATAAGTGTATTTGAAATATGAATTGAACATATATCTTCATCACAAAACTTATCGGAATACTCGATTTATAATCAACATCTCGTAACTTACAAGGATAATGAGAATTCTAACTCTTAAAGAAGAGTTTAGCCAATATACCTCAATTGAGATTCCTTAAACTCTAAAATGTTCCGGAATTCTTATCAACTTCAATCTATTTTAGAAATATAACAAATTAAACCATAATTAGGAAGATGATCATGTTTCTAGCTCATTTGAGCATTTTATCAAACACAAGGTGTGCATAATGTTTCAAGGTCCCTTTTATGGAGGATTCCATCATCCCACAACCCAATCTTTACCATGATTAGTTCAACAATCTTCCAACACCCCTTGATATCACATGCATGTAAAATAATCAACTTTCATGCCCAAACATTATCTTGCTAATTACCCATGTTCAGATGATTTCGAAATTAGGGTTTAGGGTCTAGAATCTTACCTCTAGGATGAAGACCTAGTGAGCTTTCCTTCTTAATCTTCCAAAACATGAGCAAGAATTGAAGAACAAAAATTTGAGAACACCTTCTCACTATAGGGCACCCTCTCTCACACTAAAATATCAGATAATAGCTCAAAAATGACCCCAAGAGTGTATTTAACGAAATAGGGTCGGGTTTTAAAAACCCAAAAATGGAGCTTCGGAACAAGGTATGCGATCGCATAACCAATATGCAGACCGCATATCGGTCACATAGTTGGTTACAAAAGAGCCAAAAGAACTATCTGTGTATGCGATCACTATGCGGTCCGCATAACCGTTATGCGGTCGCATAATGCACCGCATAACTGTTATGCAGTCACATAGTCGACTGCATACTTGCTTCCAATTGGCCCAATTAACTACCACACTCTGCGGCCATTATGAGGTCCGCAGAGTGATTCTGCGGTCGCATAATGGACTGCAGAAATGCACTTTTCTGCCAAAAAGTTTTTTTTTATTTTCTGGTGCATTGTTCAACCCAAAAAGTTCGAGCCGCTTACCATGAAACATTATTTTCTTTGCAAAATTTACCCGGCTTACCACTTAAGTACTTTGAAATTTTCCAGGGTGTTACATTCTCCCCCGCTTAGGATCATTCGTCCTCGAATGTGGGTAAAAATCTGTCATTAGAATCATATGCAACTTAGTTTGTTTTATATAACAAACTAGCAGCCCCAAATTTGACTAACTCCCTAAATTTCAAAAAATTTCGCCAGAGTTTCCCTTGTAATTAGGTCTATCCACCCGTCAGAGAGCCCCAAAAACATATCCTAACAGCATATACATAATCCAACATCGTAACATAATACAAAACAACACCAACTGTGGCCTCACAAGCAATTATATTACCAGAACGAAAGACCCTTAACACCAAATGTACAAGTCATACATATTTCATAGGAATATCCCTTAGCATTTTCATAAGGCACAACTCACAATTACATGGTTATTCAACCTACTGGTTTCTCCATAGCACTTTCACGGATGCAATTTCTTTGTTTCTCAACTTTCGGACTTGCCGATCAATAATAGAAATTGGAATCTCTTCATAAGTCAATTCTTCATTTACCTCAATAGTCTCAACCGGATAATGACCATCGGGTCTCCAACTACTTTCTTTAACATAGACACATGAAACACCGGGTGTACTAATGACATCTCAGGTTGTAGCTCAAGCTTGTATGCTACCTCACCGATCCTTTAAATGATTTTGTATGGTCCGACATACCTCGGTCATAATTTCCCTTTCTTACCGAATTGCATTACACCCTTCATGCGAAAAACTTTCAAAAATAACCAATCATCTTCCTTGAATTCCAAATCTCTACGACGAACATCTGAATAGGATTTCTGATGACTCTGAGCAGTCTTCAACCGCTCCTTAATGATTTTAACTTTTTCCATAGCCTGATGCATGAGGTTTGGCCCTATCAACTCTGCTTCCCCAATTTCAAACCACCCAATAGGAGATCTACATCTCCTACCATATAAAGCCTCGAATGGTGCCATCGCTAGCATGATAGCTATTGTTGTATGAAAATTCTATATATTGTAAATGATCATCCCAACTACCTTTTAAGTGTAGCACACAAGCACGCAACATATCCTCAGGCGTTTGAATAGTCTGCTCTGCCTGCCCGTCAATC
Organism: Nicotiana tabacum; assembly: GCF_000715075.1. Taxonomy (NCBI): domain Eukaryota; kingdom Viridiplantae; phylum Streptophyta; class Magnoliopsida; order Solanales; family Solanaceae; genus Nicotiana; species Nicotiana tabacum. The sequence goes on along the minus strand of NC_134094.1, from coordinate 66,025,186 downwards.
TGCGGATGAAAGGCTGTACTAAGATTCACTTGAGTACCCAAACCTTGCTGAAATTTCTTCCAAAAATTAGCAGTGAATTGTGCCCCCGATCAGAAATGATGGAAACTGGGGTGCCATGCAACATGACTATTTCTTTGATACACAATTGAGCATACTGCTCCACTGTGTCATTAGACTTAACAGGCAAAAAGTGTGCTGATTTCATGAGTCGATCCACAATCGCCCAAATTGACTCAAACTTGCGCAGAGTGCGCGGTAATCCTACCACAAATTCCATATTAATCATTAACCATTTCCACATTGGAATTTCTATGTTCTGTGTCAACCGACCGGGCCTTTGGTGTTCGGCCTTCACTTGCTGACAGTTCGGACATCTTGCGACAAAGTCCGCCACATTCCTCTTCATATCATTCCACCAATAGACTTCCTTAAGATCATGATACATTTTTGTAGAACCTGGGTGCACAAAATACTAGAAGTGTGAGCTTCAGTAAACATTCTTTCACGGAGACCATCCACATTTGGAACACAGAGTCGACCTTGGTACCTTAGTGTACCATCATCCATGCCAAGAGAAAAGGCCATGGTCTTAGGTTTATGAATCCCCTCTTTCAACTGCACCAACAATGGATCGTTGTATTACTTCTCATTGACTTCCACAACAAGCGATGATTCAGCCCTATTTTGCACAATTACCCCTCCTTCACTAGAGTTCGCAAGACGAACTCCCAAACTAGCCAATCGGTGAATTCCTTGGCTAATGGACTCTGGTATGCCTCCAAGTGAGCCAAACTACCCATAGATTTCTGGCTAAGAGCATCTGCCATAACATTAGCCTTCTCCGGATGGTATAAAATATCAATGTCATAATCCTTGAGTAATTCAAGCCATCTTCTCTGCCTTAGATTTAATTCCTTCTGTTTGAAAATATATTGAAGGCTCTTATGGTCTGTGAATATATCCACATGGACCCCATATAAATAATGACGCCAAATTTTCAATGCAAATACCACCACCGCAAGTTCGAAATCATGTGTTGGATAGTTCTTTTCATGATTCTTTAGTTGCCTAGAAGCATAAGCTATCACCTTCCCATGTTGCATTAATACACATCCAAGACCGATTCTTGAAGCATCACAATATAACACAAATCCATTTATACCCTCTGGTAGAGTCAACACTGATGTCGTAGTCAGTCTTGCTTTCAATTCCTGGAAACTCTTTACACAAGCATCTGACCATTGGAACTTAATTGCCTTCTGCATAAATTTAGTCAATGGAGAGGCAAGAGCAGAAAATCCCTCCACAAACTTTCTATAATATCTAGCTAAGCCTAAAAAATTGCGAATCTTTGTTGGAGTTCTAGGACTCGGCCAATTCCTCACCGCTGAAATTTTCTGAGGATCAACCTTAATTCCCTCACTAGAAACTACATGACCCAAGAATATGACTGATTCAAGCCAAAATTCACACTTTGAAAACTTTGCATATAACTGGTGTTGATGCAGGGTTTGTAGAACTACCCTGAGATAATTGGCATGGTCTTCTCGACTTCGTGAATATACAAGAATATCGTCAATAAAGAGTATCACAAAAGAGTCTAGGAATGGTTTGAAAATGCGATTCATAAGATCCATGAAGGCTGCTGGGGCATTTATTAGCCCAAACGACATCACCAAAAATTCAAAATGCCCATACCGGGTTCTAAAAGCTGTTTTCGGAATATCCCATTCCCTGATCTTCAATCGGTGATACCCGGATCTTAAATCAATCTTGGAGAAGTACCTGACACCTTGCAATTGATCAAACAAGTCATTTATCCTTGGCAGTGGGTACTTATTCTTGATTGTGACATTATTAAGTTGCCGATAGTCAATACACATTCTCAGTGACCCATCTTTATTTCTTACAAAAAGGACCGGTGCGCCCTAAGGGGACACACTCGGTCGGATAAAAGCCTTTTCTAACAAATCTCTCAATTGTTCCTTTAGCTCCTTCAATTCTATCGGTGCCATTCTATAGCATGGAATAGATATAAGATGTGTGTCTGGCATCACATCAATCCCAAAATCAATCTCCATGTCTGGTGGGATCCCAGGGAGTTCATCCGGAAAGACTCCTGGAAATTCATTCACAACAGGCACAGACTCAAGTGTAGGTGCCTCAGCATCGGTGTCCGTAACTCGGACCAAATGGTTAATACATCCCTTGTTTATCATCTTTGTGGCCTTAAGGTAGGAAATAAACCTACCCTTTGGCACTACATCATTACCCTTCCACTTAATAACTGGCTCATTTGGAAATTCGAACCTAACAGTCCTAGTTCGGCAATCAAGCTTGGCAAAACAAAAATAAAGCCAATCCATCCCCATTATCACATCAAAATATACCATTCTCAATTCAATAATATCGGCCACGGTGTCTCGACCACGCAATATGACAACACAATCCCTATAAACCCGCGCGGCCAAAATAGACTCACCAACCGGAGTAGATATAGAGAACGGCTCATAAGGAGTGACATATGACAAAGTGGAACCAGGATCAATAATAGCATATACATCATGAGATTGGACAGTCAATATACCTGTGACAACATCTGGAGAAGCCTCTGATTCCCGACGTCTCCGCATAGCATAAAATCTGCTGGGTCCTCCCGAATTTCGTGCACCACCTCTAGCTGCACCACGCCCTATGGGTGCTGGGGTGCCTTGAGCTGGAGGTGTTGTGGATGTAGTAACTGCAGAATTAGCTAACTGTGCCGCGCCTCTGTCCATATTTCGGTGGGACAAGCGGCAATCTCTTTGAATGTGACCCCGCAAACCACACCCATAGCATACTAGTAGGTCCATGAAACAGGACCCAAAGTGCATCCTCCCATACTTAGGGCATGGAAGCCTCCGCTGCTGAAACCTTCTGTCAGGCCGACCCTGCTGGTGGGTTCCCCTGTTGCCCTGACTGGGTCCAGATGACTGTGCACCCATCGAAGACTGGGCGAATGATTAGGATGGTCCTGATGACCCTCCCCTGAATGCCGACCTACCACCACCACCACCGGAAGAACCAGCAAAGTTGCCCGCGGACCGGGCCTTGCTGCTACTCTGACGCTGCATTTTGTTCTTCAATTTGCGGGTCTCTGTGGCTTGAGCAAATGCTACCATCTTACCATAGTTCATATCGGAATTTAAGGCAGCTATAGAGGCCTCATTTATAACCAATGGGCTATGGCCCTGTATAAACCGGCACACTCTAGCTTCTATAGTGGGCAACATGTGAATAGCATTCTTGGACAGGCGCACAAACTCCATATGGTACTCCCACACATTCATACTACCCTGCTTCATGCTTTTAAACTCAGCGGCACGAGCTGCCTTAGTTTTTGCAGGTAAGAAATGATCCATAAAGGCATCTGCGAACTCACCCCACCTTGCGGGAGGGCTTCCCTCCTCACGGGATTCCTCCCACAACTCAAACCAAGAATAGGCCACCCCTTTCAGGCGGTAAGAGGCCAATTCTACTCCCTCTATCTTTGTAGCATGCATAACAATGAGAGATTTATGCATCTCATCAATGAAGTCCTGGGGGTCCTCCTCGGGATCAGTACCCGTAAACACCGGAGGATCTAACTGAAGAAACTTGTTCACCCTGGGACTAGCAGATTCTCTTGGATGACTGGAAGAAGTATGCCCAACACTCGATCTCTGGGCTTGAGAAGTCACTAACTGTGTCAACATTTGTATGGCTCCCCTAATATCAATATCAGGCACACAAGAATCGGAAGCTGGAGCTGGAGGTGGAACTGGAATATCAGTTGGAGGAACCGTTGCACCTTCTGTAGAGATAGGGACAGGTACGGCCTGATCAGTTGTAGTAGAGCCAGGCAGTGTAGTAGTTGGAGGAATATTCTCACTCCTCGGGTGCTCACCCGCATCATCAATTATAGGATTAACCGTCACTCCTGAGGTGACATTGGCTCTTTGGCCAGTTCTTGCCTTCTTCTTAGGTGCCATATACTGAATATTATAGCAACGCAGGAGTTAAAGGAGGAACAATCTTACAACCAGCTTTATCGCACGATCAAGAACATGAAAGAAGGGTATTATTCCTAAATGCCCAAGTAGCATCCTAATTATAGATGTGGTCGATAACACACCGATAATAAGGACTCTACTAGACACGGCTACGAGACATCCTAGGACACTTTAAAACCTTAGGCTCTGATATCAAGTTTTTCACGCCCTAAAACAGTGGAGCGCGACCGGCACTCAACCGAGTGAACTCGACCGAGCAAGCCTGTTAGATTTCTTCTACCCAAACTCATTCATGAATAAAGAGAATATATGTTTTCCTTAATTAAACAATAAAATAGTCATGTCTGCGGTTACCAATTTCTTACCATAAGTTTCACCATTTTTAAAGTCTCAAATGGACAAGTAATACCACCACAACATAGTAGAGTTTGTCTTTTCCAGTACCAATACACAGCCCACACTATGTCTATGGAACCTCTATAGATAAAGAAGAGTACAATGACAATGCCGGCAATAAGGCCACAGCTATATCTCAACCATAATACATAAAGATCAAAAGATACATGACCCCGGGATGAAGTGGGGCTCACCAAGTTAGCTGGGAAGAAGGTGTACTGCTATCACTGATCAATGTCTCCTACCATGGAACCACCTGCATCCATTTAAAGATGCAGCGCCCCCAGCAAAAGGGACGTTAGTATCGTCGAATAGTACTTGTATGAAAACTAAACACCAATTTAAGAATTTAGAAATACAAGATAATTATGATGAACCAGTCCGGCAATAGAATAATATAGATAACTATCTCAACCATAGCAAGCTTATTAAAAGCTATCAAAAACATTTATAGGATTTAAGATGAGATCCTATATAACCATCTTCACACAAAGCGGCCATGCCGCCTCACCCGATGTATGTAGGTGGAGGTGTAACCACACTACCAAGAACCTACATATAGCGGCTATGCCGCCTCACCCCAATGTATACGGGTGGAAATGCATCAACGATACCAATACCAACACAAAGCGGCTATGCCGCCTCACCCCAATGTATGCGGGTGGTGGTTCCACAACAATACCAAAACCATACACAAAGCGGTCGTACCGCCTCACCCCAATGTAAGCGGGTGGAGGTGCAGTCCCACAATATCATAATTCCTACACAAAGCGGTCTTACCGCCTCACCCCAATATATATGTGGGTGGAGGTGTATCACAATCACAATCCCTATACCATAATCCCCCCACAAAGCGGTCATGCCGCCTCACCCCAATGTATGCGGGCGGAGGTGTATCACAATCACAATCTCTACACAACTTGGCATAATAACTTTTACATAAATCACGACTAGAAATTATAACATGTGGATTTGTACTCCATAGTTTGGGACACATCCTCAATTTATAATGCAATATGATAAGAGTATTTGAAATATGAATTGAACATATATCTTCATCACAGAACTTATCGGAATACTCGATTTATAATCAACATCTCAGAACTTACAAGGATAATGAGAATTCCAACTCTTAAAGAAGAGTTTAGCCAACATACCTCAACTGGGCTTCCTTAAACTCTAAAACGTTCCAGAATTCTTAGAAACTTCAATCTATTTTAGAAATATAACAAATTGAACCACAATTAGGAAAATGATCATGTTTCTAGCTCATTTGAGCATTTTATCAAACACAAGGTGTGCATAAGGTTTCAAGGCCCCTTTTATGGAGGATTCCATCATCCCACAATCCAATCTTTACCATGCTTAGTTCAACAATCTTCCTACATCCCTTGATATCACATGCATGTAAAATAATCAACTTTCATGCCCAAACTTTATCTTGCTAATTACCCATGTTCAGATGATTTTGAAATTAGGGTTTAGGGTGTAGAATCTTACCTCTAGGATGAAGACCTAGTGAGCTTGCCTTCTAAATCTTCCAAAACTTGAGCAAGAATTGAAGAAGAAATATTGGAGAACACCTTCTCACTCTAGGGCACCCTCTCTCACTCTAAAATGTCAGATAATAGCTCAAAAATGACCCAAAGAGTGTATTTAATGAAATAGGGTCGGGTTTTAAAAACCCAAAAATGGAGCTCCGGAACAAGGTATGTGATCGCATAACCGATATGCGTACCGCATATCGATCGCATAGTTGGTTACAAAATAGCCATAAGAATTGTCTGTGTATGCGGTCACTATGCGGTCCGCATAACCGTTATGCGGTCACATAATGCACCACATAACTGTTATGCGGTCGCATAGTCAACCGTATACTTGCTTCTAATTGGCCCAATTAACTGCCTCACTCTGCGGCCATTATGCGGTCCGCAGAGTGATTCTGCAGTCGCATAATGGATCGCATAAATGCACTTTTCCGCCAAAAATATTTCTTTACTTTCCGGTGCATTGTTCAACATCATGAAACATTATTTTCTTTGCAAAATTTACTGGGATTACCACTTAAGTAGCCCCTTTGCTGTCGGATGATGCCATCACGCATGTTCTCATCATCTGTGAGTGAATAAGAGAAAGATTTAGACATACAACAACATCGACATCATGATAGGAAATGAAGAAAAAGAAGTGTCCTCACACCCTATAGCCTCTCGAAGATAAGTGCAGACGTCTCCGCACCGATCTGCGAGACTCTACTAGGTCCGCTCATGACTCGTGAAACCTATGTGAACCTAGTGCTCTAATACCAAGCTGTCATGGCCCAATTCCCACCATAGGTTGTGATGGCGCCCAACGCTGCCGTTAGGCAAGCCAACGATAAATGATCAACACAAACAACCTCTCATAATACTTTTTAAAATAAAGCATTGAAATAATGAAGCGGAGAGAGATTTAGGAACCGTGATAAAAATACATTAATTTTTACTAAGTCACAAAATATGAACAAAACATAAGGCGAAAAGATATAAATATCAAATACAATCATGAACATCTACTATAAATCCCCAAGACTCGGTGTCATTAGTACACGAGCAACTAATAGAACATATCAAACCACTACAACTACTGTCTAAAATAAAAGTAGGTTGAATGAAATAAATTTAGGGGAAGGAGACTCCGAGTACTGCGGGTTAAAGCATGGAAAGAAGCTCACCACTAAGTCTCCAGCTGATACGCTCACGCGCCTAAGTTATCACCTGATGTACCTATTTCAGTACCTACATAGATAGTGCAAAAGTGTAGTATGAGTACGTATATCAACATGTACCTAGTAAGTATCTAGTATAACTTCAAAGAAGTAGTGATGAGGGGTCGACGTCGACACTTACTAGTGGTCCAATAATAATGCACATAAAAGTAGACAGGTATCAAGCACAACAAGTAGTAACGATATAGGTAAATATAAATAACATGATTCTCAGCAAAAAAATAATTACAAAATCATTCAATATCATACACTGCCTCGAAGGAAACAAAGATAACAAATATAAGACACAATGTCAAATCCCAAATCAGGAAAACTCATGTGCTCTAACTCCCTATCGAATATTATGCACGATACTGCCGAGGCAAACGACTCGATCCCAAGAGAATAGTATTACACAATACTGCCAAGGTCATACGGCTCGATCCATAGATGCATCTCATAATACTGCTAAGGCAAACGAGGGGGTCGACCATAATAACATTTCATAACACTGTCGAGACGAACGACCCGATCCCATAGAAATATAGAAACGTTCATCGGGTTACTAGCCCCATACTCGAATGTACATCCGCATCACAAAATCACGAAACTACCAATCACATAAGCATAACACGAGGATATGAATGCAAGAGAAAACATAATTTTTACCGACAATCAAGTATCTCGTCAAAACTTAAAGTAAAGACGCTCGATCAAATACGTACATTCTAGTCTCAAGTTCAGTTATGAATTCAAGTAATCAAACAGGCAAGATAAATTCAAGTAGTACAGTTAAGGAATGAAGTAAGTCTAAGTCTACCCGGACATAACCAAGAATCTAGATTACGCGCGGACGCTCGTCACCTTGTACGTACGTAACACCCATAACACGTAGCACATAAAAAAAATAATACCTACGGGAATAATTCCCTCTTACAAGATTAGGCAAGAGACTTACCTTGCTTCCTATCCCAATACTTGACTCCAACACTTCACTAACACCTCAAATCGATATCGAGTAACTTGAAACCAGTCAAAGGAATGTGCAAACCAATCAAAATATACTCAAGAACTCATAATTTAACAATTAGAAATAATTCTCAACCCGACTCGAAAAGTCAACAAAAGTAAACCACAGGCCCACGCGCCTGGATTCCCAAAATGTTTTAAGTTAAATGTTATCCATGGCATCACGTACTCAAATATATAATTTATTTCAAAAATCATGCCAAAATTCGTGGTCAAATCCAATTTTACCAATTCTAGGTTTTCCAACTAATCCCCACCATTTCTACTATTTTTCATGTTAAAATCCAGACATAATCCATGTATTTTACTCACAATAAGTAGAAATCACTTATCTAGTGATAGTTGATGAAAATGACCCTTAAACAAGATCCCAAATCGCCCAAGCCAAGAGAAAATATGATAAAATGAGCCTTAGTACTGAAATGAGACTTATAATCTACCCAAGCATCCTTCATCGTGATCGCGGAATCACCCACTCGATCGTGAAGGCCAACGATGCTCCTACCAAGGCTTCATTCTTCGCATTCACTAAAACCCTGTCGTATTAGCGAAGATCACTTCCGCCAATCCTTCGCTTTCGCAAAACCACTGCCGCATTCGCGAAGGCCAGAGCCTGCCCGCGCTTCCCTTTCTCTTACTTCTTCGCGTTCGCGTAGGCTCCTATATGTTCGCAAAGAGGAGCCAGGTTCTCAATCACGTTCGTTGGGCCAACTTTGCATTCCTGAAAAGCAACATCTACCCGCTCCAAATTCCTTTTTCGTGATCGCATGACCTCCTTCAAGATCGTGAAGCATACCAACACCAGCAAAATTCTACCGACTTTGAATATGTTCCGGGTGATCCTAAACTCAACCGAACCACCCGAGACCCTGTCCAATTATACGAACAAGTCCATAAAAATAACCTGGACCTACTCGAGGCCTCAAAATGCTTAAAATAGCATCACAACCAAGAATCACACCCCAAACCAAATTATCAATCTTCCAAGCTTCTATCTTTTATCAACTAACACTGAACGCGAGGAATCATACCTAGAAAAATCGAAATAGAACCAAATTTCACACACAAGTTCGATATGACAATACGAACCTATCCCTAGGGTCAAAATACCAAACAGGATCCGATATCAGCAAGGTCCATTCCAAGTCAAACTTAGCAAACTATAAAACCTCAAAAATGCCAATTTGCAACAAAAAGTGTGAATCACTCCCGAATCGGCCGAAACTCGATTAGAACACACTACCAAGCTTAAAATCACCATACAAAGCTATTAAAAACTTCAAATCACAATTTCGAGGTTGTTTACACTAAGTGTTGATTTAAGTCAAACTTGACCACATTAAGCCGCTATTTTAGAACTTAGTATTCCGAATTCAAATCGAACCATTCCAAAATTGAACCAACTGCCCCCCGCAAGTCATAAAATAGGAAAAGCACATACGAAAGTCTTAACTATGAGAACGGGTTTCTAGAAAGTAAATTGACCGGTCGGGTCGTTACACTCATAGATACAACCACTGGTCATGGGTTGCTAAGTTTTTAAGATGCTTATTATGAATATAACTAAATAAGAATAGGCCGAAACGATCAGTAAAGAAATATCCTTTATCACCTACAAGGAGACTTAATGTTATAATGTAATATTATTCGGTTTAAAAAAATGTAGGGGAGATGTATCAGAGATTGGTTAAAACGATGCTCAAAAACTATATCGAAAAATCCATGAAAGTTTATATCAATGATATGTTAGTCAAGTCGTTGCATGCATAGGACCACCTGGATTATATAAGGGAAGTACTTGTCACTCTTCGGAGGTATAAGATAAAATAAAATCCGAAAAATGTGCCTTCGGAGTGGCTTCAGTTAAATTCCTAGATTTTTTGGTTTCCTATAGAGGAATAGAAGTCGACCCAGCTCAAATCAAAGTCATCGAAGATATACCTGATATGTTAACAAGCAAGAAAAATGTGCAAATACTGACAGGTCGGATAGCAACCCTTGGTCAATTTATATCTCGATCATCAGAACAGTGTCAGAATTACATCTCCATATTAAAGAAGCAAAAGAATTTTGAATCAACTCTAGAATGCCAACAAACATTAAGAGATTTGAAGAGTTACTTATTAAATCCACCATTGATGTCAAAGCCTCATGAGAGGGAGCGATTGTTGTTATACCTAGTTGTATCTGAAGTCTCGGCCAGAACGATTTTAGTATGAGAAGATCAAGGTACATAGTTTTTAATTTATTATGTTATTAAAATACTACTAGACACCAAAACGAGGTATCCACACTTAGAGACTTATCTCTGGCACTTATAGTGGCTGCCCGAAAATTAAGACCCTATTTTTAGTGTCATCCTATTTCTGTCGTTAGTAGTATTTTGTTACAAAGTATCCTACACAAGTCGAAACTCTCAAGACGACCATCCAAATGGGCAGTTGGATTAAGCACATATGATATCTCATATCAACTTCCTATTGCCATCAAGTCACAAGTCCTAGCCGACTTTGTTGCTGACTGAACGAGCGTACCTCCCAAAGCAGATAAGGAAGCAATCATTACTTCTAGAATGACCCTGGGACTTGGACCCTCTATGCAAATAGTTCAATGAATATGAAAAGCTCCGGGCTTGGAGGATTACTTATCACACCAATTGGAAAAATATCATAGCAATATATTAAATATTATTTTATAACTAACAATGAATTCGAATATGACATCATTGTTACAGGGCTCGAATTTGCCAGGTGGCTCGGGTCCAAGCATATAGAACTGAAGAGTGATTCTTAATTAATAATAAATAAAGTGCAAGGAACCTATGTGGTACGAAAAGCTCGAATGCAAAAATACTTGACCAAGGATACACGATTCCTAGTATATTTCGAGAATGTAAAGCTACTCAAATACCTCAAAAAGAAAACATGTAAGATGATGCTTTAGCCAATCTCAGTTCAGTATTAGACATCACCGAGTCTGGAAGCAAATCGGTTGTCCATCTATTTTAGTCATCCATTGACAAGTCCAAAGACGAGGTAAATGCGACTAACCTAACCCAGGACTGGCATAAGGATTTTATTAACTATTTGCAGAACGGAACATTTCATGAAGACAAAAAGGCAGCTCGACAACTCAAAATTCGAGCGACAAGATATTATCTCATCGGAGGGGACTTATGCCAAAAAACCTTCAGTGGTCCGCTAGCTAAGTGTCTAGTACCTGGGGACACATATTGAGTAATGAGAGAGGTCCATGAAGGACATTGCGGTAATCATTGCGGAGATAGGTCAATAGTTTAGAAGCTGATTAGGGTCAGATATTACTTGCCTCGAATGTAGTAGGACACAACTAATTCCGTCAAAAATATGACAAGTGCCAGTGGTTTGCTCATTGATTAGACCAAACGGCCAAACCACATCATTCCATACTTACTCTGTGGCCCTTCATAAAGTGGGCAATGAAAATAATAGGACTATTATCATACTCTATAGGGCAGGTAAAGTTTTTTCTAGTTTTGACGGACTACTTTTCAAATTTGGCAGAAGTAAGTGCATCCATGCATGTCTAAGAAAAAGAAGTTATAGACTTTATTTGGACGAAATTATATACAGATTCAGTGTCCCAAAGGAAATTACATGTGATAATGGACCATAGTTTATAGGAGCCAAGATAACAGAATTCCTCGAAGAATGGTATATCAAAAGGATCAGTTTCACTCTGTATCATCCGGGAGCAAAAAGACAAGTTGAGTCTTCCAACAAAGTCATGCTGAACAACTTAAAGAAAAGGCTAGAAGCATCCAAAAGAAGGTGGCTAGAAGAGCTGCATGAAGTGTTATGGGCATACCGCACGATGACAATGTCGAGCACCGGGGAAACCTCCCTTTCCCTTATATATGGGTCTGAAGCACTCATTCAGGTCGAGATGGAACAATCGAGCTTGAGGTTCGCTCATGCCACTGAAGAATCCTCAGCAATCGAGTTGGATTTTCTTAACAGACAGTGAGAAATAGCTTTAATTCGGATGGCGAGTCAGAAGCAAAGGATCGAGAAGTGCTACAACAAGATGGCCGACCTTTGAACCTTCAAAATGGGGGACTATGTACTTCAGAATGTGCTCTTGGCAACCCAGGAACCTAATGCAGGGAAACTTTTACCCAACTAGGAAAGACCGTGTTGGATAGTCAAGATACGGGAAAACGATTCTACTTTTGAGAACCGCAACAATTTTGTCTTCCTTCCGATGCATGCTTTACAAATTTATCTTCTTTAGCCCGACCAGAATAATGACTATACCGAACTTCAACAATATATAAAAATCCCAGTAGTTCCTGATCAAGGTCAAAATATCTGTTTGAAAAGGCTCCGACACTGCTTTCATTTAAAATAACATTTCCCGTCCCTTCACTTCCTTTTCAGGAACAAGAACATTTAAAAGTAAGGTTGCGAAAGGCCGAATACGCAGCTGAAGACAGTCAAAGATACAATACCAGCGTTCGAGAAACTCGGACATTTGGGAGACTACACCAGATAGAATTAAAAAGATCAAAGTCACAAATATAGAGTCATGAAGACTGAAGTCGCAAAGACCACCAAAAAACTGTCTTAAAAAGACGGCAGCTCGAAGATTAGAAGACTACAAAAGTTTCAAAAAGTTTTTGAACTATTGGAACAAGATCATTCCAGAAAGTATCATATTTTTATACACGTTCCAATAGAGACCATTCTAGTTGAAAGGGTTCCTTAGTGGCTCTAGTACCCACTCAGATTATTTCCTATTTAATAAGTGAAAAGTGACTCAGCAATGTATTTGGGTTAATTACCCTATTCAAATGAATGTAAAAGTTTTACTCTTTCGACTGCATGTTCTGCTTTACTTTCAACACATTTTATGTACCTTATTTCGAAATAATCATCTATTCTGACCGTTTCCCCTGAAATTTGCTTTATGCCCGAATGAAGATGAGATGTCATCTTTAAACGTGTTGAAAGACATAAAAATGCTCTCTTTTATGCACAAGCCAAATATTCTAAGTCATGGCTTGCAATGATCATACCGGAAACGATGAATCTAAAAAAGAAAATTGCCTTCTTGAAAATATTCTGTCTAAAAGACCGAATCCAAAAGTAAAATGCAAGAAGAATATTTAGAAGTGTGGATTTCTTAAAGTAAACACAGATATCACAAGATATTGAAAGATCTTCAATGATAATTATTGTCACGCCCCGAAATCGAGGAGCGCGACCAGCGCTCAACCGAGTAAATCCAGTCGAGCAAGCCTAATTTACATTAACCTCTCATTATTACTCATGCATCATTTACCATAACATAATTAGATCTTGACTTTCATAATGAATATATTTGGTTCAATGGCCTAAAATTGTTTCTCATGGTGGGTACACAGCTTTATAAATAGCTGTAAATACTGTAAACATAAATACATGGCAAAACTCAAAACTTTAAGTACATAACCCACAGTGTACATGGAGCTTCTATGACAATGGATACCTATATACATAAAACGAACTAGACCCAAACACCCACTAGAACTATAGCGGGTTCACCATTAGCTGAGTAGTGAAGAAGATCCCTATCAAAGATCCATATCATCCTGTAGAAGTATACCTGCATCTATTAAAAGATGCAGCGCCCCCGACAAAAAGGACATGAGTACATGTGAAATAGTACTCGTATGTAAGGCAGTCAAAACAATATATGAAAATACGGTAACTCAAATAAGAGACAAATAAAGTACATCAAGAAACTACGAAACATCCCATAGGTTCACATTTCAAGTTTTATTATACTTGCATCATTCTAAACTTCTTTTAGAATCAACTGAGCCATATGAACTATACGTGGAATACATAATATAATGTAATTGTAACAACATGTACAAACAAGGCCAATGAAAGTGGCACCTTCCTCCCTTATTTTACACATATGCATTTTATAGACCGTCGTTAGTGTTCACATATCATATTATACACATATGCGTCTAATAGACTGTTCACAGTATCACCTATACAATACACCTGTGTATTTAATAGAACATTCACAGTGATCACTTACACGATACAAATATACCTATTCAAGGGATTGGAAATACGACATGAATATGATGAATTATAGCAACAATAAATGGGCTTAGATAGCCGTTAATGTCAAGCAAATTTATTTAGAGCTTCCATTAATATTTATAGATATTCAGACGGGGATCCTCTATAACCACCTTCACACAAAGCAGCCATGCCGCCTCACCCCGATATAAGTGGTGGAGGTGTATCACAATACCACAATCGCTACACAAAGCGGCCCCACCGCCTCACCCCAATATATGCGGGTGGAGTTGTATCACAATACCATAATTCCTACACAAAGTGGCTCCACCATCTCACCCTAATATATGTGGGTGGATGTGTGTCACAATACCACAATCCCTACACAAAGCGGTCATGCCGCCTCACCCTAATATATGCGGGTGGAGGTGTATTCCACAATACCACAATTCCTACATAAAGCGGCCCTACCGCCTCACCCCAATATATGTGGATGGAGGTGTATCACAATACCACAATCCCAACACAAAGCGGCCCTGCCGCCTCACCCCAATGTATGCGGGTGGAGGTGTAATCCCAATCACAATACCATATATAAACTCAAAGCGACATAGTTTGTCATTACATTTAAGGTCGTAATTACTCATATCATTGGAATACTTCATGTTCATGCTCATCATGGAGAAACACAACTCATTACATTAGCACATACAGGTAAATCAATAAGTCGATTTCAATGGCATATGGGCCCAATTCCTTTTCTTAAGGTTCATCATCATTTAACAAAGGACATCTCCCTTCCATCTCATTATTCACTCCCTTGACCTCTTGAGGTCATTATCTAGGTTCATGACTCTTGGGGACTTAACAATCGAAGTCATTTACATATATTATTTCAGAAACATACAACTATAGTTGAAACCATTAGGACATACAATACGTCAATATTCTCATTTAGGCAACGACTACATTTCATGTCTATACTATCACTTACTTGTACTTTCTATGGGTGATCATACAACATTAAGAGCATTTAGAACATTTAGGAACATTATAGTCTCTACTCGCAAGAACGTAGGGGAATATAACACATTGGAAACAAAAGTACAAATACGTACATCTCATAACCTTTCACACCACATATCACTTAATCCGTACTTTCAATCACTTACAACATTATTATTTCATTGGCTCTCTTAGCCATACATATGATTCTGTATTCATGGCGCAATGGCCGTATTATATATTTCACGCTTTTATTTCTTCCCTTTCATAGATCATCATCATCATAATTATCAACAAATAGAATATTTCGGAAATCACAACTTTAAGTTCATTAGTAATGAAGGTTTTAAACACAATGGATTTCTTTCCAAGAAATGGAGTAAAATGATTGGCAATCGAAGCACAAGTTAAAATCATACACAATTAACACATCATTCATTATTGAAATACTTTTCCCTAAAAAGGACAATGCACAATTTTCACTCACGAATATGTAAGAACGCAAAACATATTGAAAATACTCACAAAGCATAACATTAGCTAATACAGCCACATATGGGCATCACTTGAGTTCATAAGCTTTTAGACAATTATATTATCGAAGTCAATTTTGGAATAGTTGAGTCAAAACTAATTCCATAATCTTTCTCACATCATTTCATTTCATTGGCACCATTGTCCACAAGTATAACTTTTACTCTTGGCACGTTGGTCACACTTTGTATCCCTAATTCACTTATTTCACTTCCAACCATCTTTATAGGTTATCAACAATTAGACATTTCCAATCAAGACTTTAGGTACACATATGAGCAATTAAGAGTCTTAAGCATATTGAGTTTTCTCACACAATTTGGAATTATAACCTTTATTTGAAACACAACTCAAAGACGTAGCATTTTAATACACATATCATTCTTGAACAAATTTCCAAAAGATAACATAATGTGATAGGCACATTCGGAACACGTTTTGAATACATAATTCTCGACACTTTGCTTATTCGGGGCAATCGAACTTATTGGGAATGACTCGAAACATAGAATAAGGAACTTGAGACAACCATACTTGAAACTTATGAGAACATCATTGAATTCAATTCTAAGATAGTAGTTTAGCCAACATGCCTTGCTTTGATCTTTTCTTAAATTACTACAATGTTCCGGAAATTCTAGAAATTCCAATCTATTTTGAGACATAACAAAATTGAACACAAATTAGGAATGTATTCATGGTTTCAGCTCATTTGGGCAGTTTATCAAACACTGGGTGTGCAAATTTGGCTATAAAGTTCTTCTACAAGATGTTCTTCATTCTACAACCCAATATTTACTTATTTGAGCTCAACAATCTTCCCACAAACCTTATTGGTACATGCATGTATAAATAATACTCTCATACCCAAGAATCATACTCCTAATCAACCATCTTCTACCTAAATCCGACATTGAAAACTAGGGTATGGAACCTTACCTCTTAAATGAAGAACTTGTGAGATTTCCTTGTTGGATTTCAAAGCTTGGACAAGATCTTGATGAACAAAATACTTCATCTACTTCCTCTCTCTAGAACACTCTTACTTTTGTCTAAAAAGCCTCAGATAATTGCCCAAAAATAAACCCCAAAGCCTATTTATCAAAATGGGATCTGGTTATGAAAATAGAAAAATTAACCATCCAAAAGCAGGTCTACGGTCACATAATGGATCGCAAAATGGGTATGCGGGTCACAAAATGCACCGCAAAATCGATGCCCGGAAATGGGCTTGACTGGACATGTCTACTGTCACGCCCCAAAACCGAAGAGCGCGACCGGCGCTCAACCGAGTGAACCTGATCGATCGAGCTTGTTAGATTCCTTCTACCCAAACTCATTCATGAATAAAGAGAATATATATTTTTCTTAATTAAACAATAAAGTGGTCATGTCTGCAATTACAAATTTCTTACCATAAGTTCACCATTTTTAAAGTCTCAAATGGACAAGTAATACAACCACAACATAGAATAGTTTGTCTCTCCCAGCACCAATACACAACCCACACTATGTCAACGGAGCCTCTATAGATAAAGAAGAGTACAATGATAATATCGGCAACAAGGCCCCGACTATACCTCAAACAGAATACACAAATTACAAAAGATTCATGACCCCGGAATGAAGTGGGGCTCACCTACTGTGGAGTCACCTTCATCCATTAAAAGATGTAGCGCCCCCGACAAAAGGGACGTTAGTACTGTCGAATAGCACTAGTATGTATAACTAAACACTCTCTCAATAGAATGACAAATAATACATACAAGATTATCATAATATCAAAGGAAGCTTTAATCAACATCAAACCTCAATTTAGGATGAAGACACTGTTCAAATTAATTTCCATATCTCACATTTGGAGATTTTTAGTATCGATATGCCATTATTCACAATACCATTATTCCCCATACCAATACCACCGTACTCTTAGCATGGAGTCCGGTCACGACCCGATTGGCTAGGCTATCTCATTAGAGACATCAACCACAATTACTCTCAATATCAATACCACCGTCTTTAACACGGAGTTTGATCACGACCCGATCAGCTAGGCTATCCATTAGGGACATCAACCATAATCACCATTTCAACAACAATTTCCAGCACAATCACCACCATGTGTGCGGCATGGTGTCCGATCACGACCCGACTGGCTAGGCCGTCTTATTTGAGATATCAACCTTTTTATATCAATCATCGCATTTCATATTACTTTCACATCTTTTCACTTCATTGGCACTAATGGCCATAATTATAAGATCATTCTTGGCACGTTGGCCATATTCAGTATTTCATGCTCACCTTATCAATTTCAAATATCATTATCATCATCAACAACAAATACAATTCAAATCAAGGTGTGTAGTACACATGTGAGCAATTTAGAGTCTAAGGCACATAGAGATATTTCACAAAATTTTGAATAATAGCCTTCATTTAAACTTGACTTAAAGTCAAAACATTATTAATGCACAACCCATATTTTAACACATCCTCAATTGGTAACATAACATGATTAAAGCATTTGGGATGCTTGTTGAACATATATCTTTCAACCCAATCTTACTCGGAATAGCCAGTTTCATAATGAATCACTCGGGACTTACATCATTTACATGAATATTGTGGGATTCAATTCTAAGAGAAGAGTTTAGCCAACATACCTCAATTGAGCTTCCTTAAACTCTAAAATATTCCAGATTTCTTAGAAACTTCAATCTATTGTAGAAATATAACAAATTGAATCAAAATTAGGAAGATGATCATGGTCCTAGCTCATTTGAGCATTTTATCAAACACTAAGTGTGCATTAATGTTCCAAGGTCCTTTTATGGAGAATTCCTTCATCCCACAACCCAATCTTTATCATTTTTAGTTCAATAATCTACCCTTTTATAGCACATGCATGTAAATAAACAACCCTCCTGCCCAGAAATTATCTTGCTAGTTGTCCATTTCTACATAAAATTCGAAAGTGAGGGTTATGGTGTAGAATCTTACCTCTAGGATGAAGACCTAGTGAGTTTGCCTTCTTAATCTTCCAAAACTTGGGCAAGAATTGAAGAACAATTATTGAACAACACCTTCTCACTCTAGGGCACTCTCTCTCTCACTCTAAAATATTAGATTATAGCTCAAAAATGACCCAAAGAGTGTATTTAATAAAATAGGGTCGAGTTTTAAAAACCCAAAAATGGAGCTCCGGAACGGTTCTGTCGTCGCATATGCGACCACATATCGGTCGCAGAATTGCTGATAAAATAATCAAAAATCTGTCTATGTATGTGGTCACTATGCTTTCCACATAACCGTTATGCGGTCGTATAATGCACCGCATAACAGTTATGCGGTCGCATAGTCGACCGCATACCTGCTGCCAGATTTGGCCCTCTCCTGCTCACTTCTGTGGCCATTATGCGACCCGTATAGTGATTATGCAGTCGCATAATGGACCGCATAAATACGCTTTTCCGCCAAAAATGTTTCTTTTACTTTCCGGTACATTGTTCAGCCCAAAAAGTCCGAGCCACGTAAGCCTAGTCCGGCACCATGAAACATTATTTTCTTTGAAGTCTAGCACACAAGCACGCAACATATCCTCAAGCGTTTGAATAGTCCGCTCTTCCTGCCCGTCAGTCTGTGGGTGAAAGTTTATACTAAGATTCACCTGAGTACCCAAACCTTGTTGAAATTTCTTCCAAAAATTAGCAGTGAATTGTGCTCCCCGATCAGAAATGATGGAAACTAGGGTGCCATGCAACCTAACTATTTTTTTGATATACAACTGAGCACATTGCTCCGCTGTGTTGGTAGACTTAACCAGCAAAAAGTGTGCTGATTTCGTGAGTCGATCCACAATCACCCAAATTGAGTCAAACTTGCGCAAAGTGCGCGGTAATCCTACCACAAAGTCCATATTAATCATTTTCCATTTCCATATTGGAATTTCTATGTTCTGTGCCAACCCACCGGGTCTTTGGTGTTCGGCCTTCACTTGTTGACAATTCAGACA
The DNA here is from genome assembly GCF_000715075.1 of Nicotiana tabacum. Classification (NCBI taxonomy): domain Eukaryota; kingdom Viridiplantae; phylum Streptophyta; class Magnoliopsida; order Solanales; family Solanaceae; genus Nicotiana; species Nicotiana tabacum. The sequence goes on along the minus strand of NC_134094.1, from coordinate 66,005,371 downwards.
TCTTGCCACAAAGTCCACCGCATTCCTATTCATATCATTCCACCAATAGACTTCCTTAAGATCATGATACATTTTTGTAGAACCTGGTTGCACGGAATATCTAGAAGTGTGAGCTTTAGTAAAAATTCTTTCACGGAGACCATCCACATTTGGAACACATAGTCGCCCTTGGTACCTTAGTGTACCATCATCCATGACAACAGAAAAGGCCATGGTCTTATGTTTATGAATTCCCTCTTTCAATTGCACCAACAATGGATCATTGTATTGCTTCTCTTTGACTTCCACAACAAGCGATGATTCAGCTCTATTCTGCACAATTACCCCTCCTTCACTAGAGTCCGTAAGACGAAACTCCCAAACTAGCCAATCGATGAACTTCCTTGGCCAATGGCCTTTGGTATTCCTCCAAGTGTGCTAAACTACCCATAGATTTTCGGCTAAGAGCATCTTCCACAACATTAGCTTTCCCCGAATGGTATAAAATATCAATGTCATAATCCTTGAGTAATTCAAGCCATCTTCTCTGCCTCAGATTCAATTACTTCTGTTTGAAAATATATTGAAGTCTCTTATGGCCCGTGAATATATCCACATGGACCCCATATAAATAATGATGCCAAATTTTCCATGCAAATACTACTGCTGCAAGTTCTAAATCATGTGTTGGATAGTTTTTTTCATGATTCTTGAGTTGCCTAGAAGCATAAGCTATCACCTTCCCATGTTGCATTAATACACACCCAAGCCTGATTCTTGAAGCATCACAATATACCACAAATCCATCTATATCCTCTGGTAGAGTCAACACCAGTGTCGTAATCAATCTTGCTTTCAATTCCTGGAAACTCTTTTCACAAGCATCTGACCATTGGAACTTAATTACCTTCTGCATCATTTTAGTCAATGGAGAGGCAAGAGTATAAAACCTCTCCACGAACTTTCTGTAATATCAAGTTAAGCCTAAGAAACTGCGAATCTATGATGGAGTTGTAGGCCTCGGCCAATTCTTCACAGCTGCAATTTTCTGAGGATCAACCTTAATTCCTTCATTAGAGACAACATGACCCAAGAATATGACCGACTCGAGACAAAATTCACATTTAGAAAACTTTGCATATAATTTGTGCTAATGTAGGGTTTGCAGAACTACCCTGAGATAGTCAGCATGGTCCTCCTGACTTCGTGAATATACAAGAATATCGTCAATGAAGACTATCACCAAGGAGTCGAGGAATGGCGTAAAAACGCGATTCATAAGATCCATGAAGGCTGCTGGGGCATTTGTTAGCCCAAAAGACATCACCAGAAATTCAAAATGCCCATACCGGGTCCTAAAAGCTATTTTCGAAATATCCCGCTCCCTGATCTTCAATTGGTGATACCCGGATCTTAAATCAATTTTGGAGAAGTACCTAGCACCTTGCAATTGGTCAAACAAGTCATCTATTCTTGGCAGTGGGTACTTATTTCTGATTGTTACCTTATTAAGCTGTCGATAGTCAATACACATTCTCAGTGGCCCATCTTTTTTTCTTACAAAAAGGACCGGTGCGCCCCAAGGTGACACACTCGGCCGGATAAAACCCTTTTCTAACAAATCTCTTAAATGTTCCTTTAGCTCCTTCAATTATGCTGGTGCCATCCTGTAGGGTGGAATAGATATAGGATGTGTGTATGGCATCACATCAATCCCAAAATCAATCTACCTGTCTGTTAGGATCCTAGGGAGTTCTTCAATCCCAAAATCAATCTACCTGTCTGTTAGGATCCCAGGGAGTTCATCCGGAAAGACTCCCGGAAATTCATTCACAATAGGCACAGACTCAAGTGTAGGTGCCTCGGCATCGGTGTCCGTAACCCGGACCGAATGGTAAATACACCCCTTGTTGATCATCTTTGTGGCCTTAAGATAAGAAACAAACCTACCCTTTGGCACCACATCAACACCCTTCCACTCAATAACTGGCTCATTTGGAAATTCGAACCTAACAATTCGGGTTCGACAATCAAGCTTGGCAAAACATGAATAAAGCCAATCCATCCCCATTATCACATCAAAATCGACCATTCTCAATTCAATAAGATCGTCCACGGTGTCCCGACCATGCAACATTACAACACAATCTGTATAAACCTGCACGGCTAAAATAGACTCACCAACCGGAGTAGATATAGAGAACGACTCATAAAGCTGTTCTTGTTCTATCCCAAATTCCATTGCAACATAAGGTGTGACATATGACAAAGTGGAACCGGGATCAATAAGAGCATATACATCATGAGATTGCATGGTTAATATACATGTGACAACATGTGGAGAAGCCTCTGAATTCTGGCGACCCCTCATAGCCTAGAAACGGCCATATCCTCCAGAACTCTGTGCTCTACTCCTAGCTGCACCATGCCCTATGGTTGTTGGAGTGCCTCGAGCTGGAGGAGGTTCTACGGATGTAGTAGTTGCAGAACTGGCTGGCGGTGTTGGGCCCCTACCTGCACCCTGGCGAGACGAACGACAATCCCTCTGAATGTGACCCCTCAATCCGCATGTATAGCATATGGGTAAGTCCATGTAGCATATTCCTAGGTGCATCTTTCCACAACGAGGGCATGGGGGCCTCATCTGCTGCTGGAATCTACCACCATGATGACCCTACTGATATGAGTCCCCGTTGCCCTGATTGGGCCTAAACCGGCTATACTGCTGCTGCTGACTGGGCCCTGATGGTCGTGCACTAGCTGAAGACTGAGAAAAGGACTGGGATGGCCCTGACGACCCTCCCCTGAATGTTGACTTGCCACCACCAGAAGAACCACCAAAGTTGCCCGCAGACCGGGCCTTATTACTACCCTCTTGCTCCATTATATTCCTTAATTTGCAGGTCTTTGTGGCTTGAGAGAATGTCACCATCTTTCCATAGTTCATATCAGAATTCAAGGCTGTTGTAGCGGCCTCATTAATTACCAAGGGACTAAGGCCATATACAAATCGGCGAACTCTAGCCTCCATAGTGGGCAACATGTAAATAGCATACTTAGACAGGTACATGAATCTCATATGGTAATCCCACAGACTCAGGCTACCTTGCATCAGGTTCTCAAACTCAGCACGGGATGCCTTAGTCTCGGCAGGCAAGAAATGATCAATGAAGGCATCGGCAAACTCACCCCACCTCGCCGGAGAGCTCCCTTCTTCACGAGACTCCTCCCATAGTTCAAACCAAGAATATGCCACCTTTTTCAGGCGGTAGGAGGACAATTCCACTGCCTCTATCTCAGTAGCACGCATGACTCGGAGAGTCTTGTGCATCTAATCAATGAAATCCCGGGGATCCTCCTCTGGGTTAGTACCCGTGAACAGTGAAGGATCCAACTAAAGAAACCTATTCACCATGGAACTAGTAGAATCCCCTGGCTGATTGGAAGAAGTAGGTGCAACATTTGGCCTCTAGGCCTGGGAAGCCACTACTTGAGCCAAGATCCGTATGGCTCCTCTAAGATCAACATCAGAAACACCAGAATCAGAAGATGGAACTGGAGGTGGAACTGGTATATCAGTTGGAGGGACCATTGCACCCTCAGTAGGTGCAGGGACATGTGCGGTCTGATCAGTTATAGTAGAGTCAGTTAGTGTAGTAGCTGGAGGAATATTCTCACTCCTCTGGTGCTCACCCGCATCATCAATTATAGGATCCACTTTCACTCCTGGGGTGACATTGGCTCTTTGGCCAGTTCTTGCCTTCTTCTTAGGTGCCATGTACTAAAAATTAGAGCAACGCAGGAGTTAAAGGAGGAACAAACTTACAACCAGATATATCGCACGATCAAGAACGTGAAAGAAGGGTATTATTCATAAATGCCCATATAGCATCCTAATTATAGATATGGTTGACAACACACCGATAGTAAGGACTCTACTAGACACGGCTCCAATACATCCTAGGACACTTTAAAACCTTAGGCTTGGACACCAAGTTTGTCACGCCCCAAAACTGAGGAGCGCGACCGGCGCTCAACCGAATGAACCCGACCGAGCGAGCATGTTAGATTCCTTCTACCCAAACTCATTCATTAATAAAGAGAATATATATTTTCCTTAATTAAACAATAAAGTAGTCATGTCTGCAATTACTAATTTCTCACCATATGCTTCACCATTTTTAAAGTCTCAAATGGACAAGTAATACAACTACAACATAGCATAGTTTGTCTCTCCCGACACCAATACACAACCCAAACTATGTCTACAGAGCCTCTATAGATAAAGAAGAGTACAATGACAATGCCGGCAATAAGGCCCCGGCTATATCTCAACCATAATACATAATTTCTTTGATTTCGAGCTCACTCCTACATTGGAAGAGATCGCATGCTACACTAGATTTGGTGGGGATTTGAGGAACGAGAAGCTCATATTCTCTAGAGCCGTCAGTGCATACCTATTCTTAGATCCTTTGAACATCAGCAAACAAGTCAAACATGGAGATATAAATAAGGGACACTATTCCTTCTACTTCCTGTACACCAAATTTGGGCAGCTAAATGGTTTCGAAGTGCATAAAAAATGTCCTAATAACAAAGGAAGCAAAGAAACATGGGATCTTCCCAAACGAGGAGAAAACAATTGACCCTCGTATAGCCAGGGTTGTATAGGTTCTTACAACGAAGGCTCAGCATACCCTCACATCGATTATCTTGTCTGATATTTATCGAGCATTGACTTTGTGGAAAGCTAGGACAAAATTCTTTGAATGATGTAATATTCTCCTGCAAATGTGGCTGATTAAAAATCTCCATCGTCACCCTAGGTTTATGAGTCATGGTCCGAATAAAGATAATTACACCAAGAACTATAAAGAAAGGGTGAGTGACTACAACTCTCCTATAGGAATAGAAGCCTGTATATCCACTTATGGTCTTTGATCGCAAACCAGATTGAGTGGACCTTATGATGGCTTCTAGAGAGTGAGGTCATGCACATGCCAGCCCTCAAGAGCTATTTGTTACTAATGGGCCGCAAAAGTATCCAACCATATGCTCTGCATAGGGTTCTACGACATCTGGGAAGATAACAAGCGGTACTTGAATATGAGGACTTGAGCATTCAGGTGATTGAGCTACATCTAGAGGCCCTGCTTGCCAAGACTCTGATTCAGCAAATCTGGGATGGTTGCCTCTATTTGAAAGATGATATGCAAATGCAAGACCCGGCAAGGGGTGAGGTGGACCCAGGATACGCTATAAGGTATGGGAAAAGGTCCTGCATGAATGATGAGCCTAAGAGACCTACAAAATGTCTACATGTCCAAAGTTTTAAAGAACGTTTGGCCTAGGATGAAAAAGAAAACGAATATCAGGTAGTTATTGGCACTTTGCAAGAAAAGTAAAGAAACTTTAGTTTTGAAAAGGAATTACAAGCCCATGAAGCTGAGGGGAAAAGAAGAGTGTTATACCCCATGTTTTCGTACGTAAAAGTACGTCGTAAGTCAATTGATATGAGCTCCGCAATGAGATCATCATTAAAAGTGTATAAAGTAAGTTTATCATGTTACCTTGGAGGTTAAAAATATTTAAGATCTTGAACTACAAGCACCAAGAGGATTGGAAGGTTTAGAAACTAAACGAATCGAAGAAAATAAGTTTCGTCGAAAGTCGGCAAGTTGGGAATGTTATAACCCATACTTTTAGGATGATACTAGGTTGCTTGACATGGTAAATAGGTGATGTTATGAGGTATTTTAGTTGTATTATAGTCGTGTGTTCTATTTTAAAGTCAAACGAGTTATGAAACAAAAGTTGTCGCAAGTTACGTTCATAGTTTTATTTAGAATTTAGGTCTAATGATACTGATCTTTTCTCTCAATTTACTTGGAGTTACGGGGTGATACACCCACAAAATTTAAGATATATGTGTTTAATTTCCAATGCATAAAACCGTTCTTCGATACAATGACAGAGTGGAAAGATATTTGCGTTTTCGCGAGACTGCACAAGTAGCTCCCTTTGGGACCCACAAGGTCGGTTGAGGATTATCTTGATATATAAAATTGTAGCCTTCGTATCTAAGGATAATTTCGACCCAAATCAGACCTAAAAACTCTCTCTAGACCTCCTAAACACATCCTTAGGGTTTTGAAGTAATCCCATCATCCGCAACTCTAAATCATGAAGCGAACACATCAACGTAATCCTTACGACATATGTAAGACTTTATTGTCCTCCTTTCTCCTTATAATTCGAGTTTTGGTAAGAGATTCGTGGCTAAGCAAGATTTTTACCTCTGTATTTTAGTTATACAAGCATAAGTAAGGGTGTTTATCAAAGGGAACTATTTTTGAAAGCAAGAACACAAGAGATATGTAGGGTTTTCATTTCGCTTTCGACATGATTTGGTTTAGCTATGTTCTAGCCTTTCTTCTTTATCTTTTAAGGTTTTTTCAAGGTAAATATCAGCATTTATTGAATACTTGTATATTATTAAATTCCATATATGAATTATAGAATAAAATAGTTTAGGTTGGAACTTCAAAATACAACAAAAATAAAAGGCAAATCGCAAATTTGGCCTATGCCATTCGGACTTTCGTTTGGTATGTTCCTCTGATATTTTTATGTATACCTAACCCCCGTATGATCCTAATAGATTCATTTATGATTATATAAGCTTAATTGTCATGTGTTGATGCGTAGATTATTCCTAAATCATATTTAGACATTCATGTCACAAGTTAGCCATTATGAATTGACATTACGTTCACAATTCTGTTTTGCCGATCAATTAACACTATTGTAAATAACTGGATCTCCTTTAGTTTGATATTACCATCTTGGTTGGGTATCCATTCCCGTGTATATTATGGTGCTTGATGTTGTTTTTGGGGATCATCCAGTTTTAGGGGAAATTCTGCCAAATTGTTTGAAAATTTAAAAAGTTGGACAAATCTAAGTTTCTTGGTTCTAAATTGATTATAGAGGGATACTAATAAGTTAATTAACCTTAGTATCTCATGTACATACTCAGTTCCTCCCTAAAATAGGGATAGGCTCCTTCGTCCAACTTATGGACGACGAGCGTTAGATTACGTTTGTGATTCTTTTTATTTCCTTCATGATATCTTGAGTCCATATGATGTTACCATATGTGTTATGCCTCATACATGCTTACATTGATTATGCTGGGGGAAATATAGCCCATAACGCTAACAAGGCCTATTGATTATAAGCTGGGGAGATAGCCCATAACGCTAGCGAGGCCTATTGATTATATGCTGGGGGAGATAGCCCATAACACCAGTCGGACCTGTTGATTATATATTTACCTGCTGGGGGGATATAGCCCATAACACCAGTCAGGCATGTTATATATACGTACATAGCTACATTTTGCATTGCATGACTATATATGAGGCTAGTTAAATTTTGCAGTTACCTGATTGGGGGGATATAGCCCATAACACCAGACAGGTACTAGTTCAGATAGTTGTTCAGTTTCAGCATAGTTTCACTTAAACTTCGGTTCAGTTCCTAATAAGTTGTTAGTTCAGACTCTTGTTTAGATTTCATATTTTATTCAGATTTCCATCTTACAGTCATACTTTAGTATGCTTTACATATGCTTTTAACCCTACATACTTTGTACATATCATACTGACTTCCCTTCCAGGGCGCTGCGTTTCATGCCGCGCAGGCACATATAGTTCAGCGTTTGAGCCATATTAGTAGGCCATCCACCAGCTATTGGAGTCACTCCGCTTACTCTCGAAGTTACTTATCTTTTGGTATGTGTACAGTCAGATAGTTTGTGTATGATGGGGCCCTGTTCCGTCCAGTAATTTTTCAGTTCAACACTCCTAGAGGCCTGTAGATATGCACCTATATAGTTAGTATGTTTTATATGTCAGCTTGTGTTAGCCTTGTCAACTTTCTAGATTGTACAATTCTTATCAGTCATGATTATGCTTATTCATTTTATCCGTTTATATTCATGATTAGTAGATTATTAGCAATCTTAGTGATGATCAACACTTAGTGTCAGTTATCCGTCGCGGCCCTCGGCTGGGTCATGACAAAGAGCTTGGTTTGGGAGATTGAGGCCCTTCGAGCTCAACTCCAACAAATAAAGAAAGCCTCTGAGGTACAGTCAGAAGTATGAAAGAGAAAAGGACTATTGTAAATATGTTAGAAAAGGTGCAAGATTATGACATTGCCTTGGAAAAAACTAAGAAAATATTGGACAAAACCAAAGAGATAATCATACAATTAAAAGATGATATAGATAATCTTTTGAGGTTGGCCTGTCAAGCAAAGCAGGACCACGATGCAGAGCTCTTCGTTTTAAGAGTTTGAGGCAAAAAGGGAGCATTGCTATAAAATGCTCAATAGAGTAGAGGGTGATATGGTAAACTTGAAAAATCAGAAAGATAGAGCTTTACAGTTGGTGCAAGCCCGAGAGCAACAAATCACAAGGTTGTTCCAAGACTTAAGGGATACAAATCACAAGGTTGTTCCGGAAGCTCTTACTAGAGTTTTCAAAGTTTTTGCCTTTCTGAGTCTAGGGTTTGTTTTCCTTGTATTAACATTTGTGTTTATCAAGTATGTTTGTATTTTTCGCTTTGAGTCTATTTTCGCATTGTTTTTCCATTTTGAGTTTGTTTTGATTTTGCTTTGAGTTATGTAATGAGAAATCCAAAAATATTTTTGTTTTAATAAAGTAACGGAAACTCAAAAATATTCTCTTCTTTTCATTCCCCTCAACTATGTAATAGTTTGATTCATGCGGCGTCATGATACATAAGCAGTTCGCAAAGGATGCAAATAAAACCATGTAAGAGTTTAGAAGCAAAAACAAGAAAAACAGAGCATAATAAAACAAGAAGAGAGGTTTTGAAAAGGGAAAAGGAAAAGAGATACATAAGTGAGACAATAAATGAAGCTGGGATGAGGCATGCAATCTTTCGAACGCATGATAGAAGTGTGTAATTGTTAGGTGCATTGCATCCTTACGTGTAATTTCCAATCTGCTAAATGCTCTATACAAACAACTTTGTTGTGCATACTAGATGAGGTTTATTTTTGATGGTTGGTTTGTGGTAATCTCGCCTCTCACCAGTATTTCATACGCTCAAAAGGAAGTATACCAATAGAAACTAAAAGGAACCCTCTTATTATAAACTTAGAGAATAGCCCGGCACCGGCCATTCCGCCAGAGTCGGCTACAACTGAAGATATCAGGCTGCTCAGTTTGAATGATGGAAATGTGTGAGGCATGGGAAAATGGAAGAAAGAGCCCTAGTTTCCTAGAGATCGTTCCTCGAATGGCCGGGGTTAGGCATATTTTAGTGAGTGTCTGATTGGGAGCGCTTCAAAAGGGTATATGGATCTAGAAAACTCGCACTGGCACGTCTAGGATGATTTGGCCTGAGACTTCGTCTGGCAGATTCGGTACAATGTAAACATTGCACCTGACAGGAATTCTTTATCCAACTTGAAAAAAGAAATCCACGTAAAGCTTCAATAAATATGCTATAAAATAGAGAGAGAGAAAGTGGCAAGAGTCGAGTCGCCCATGGATGAGACAAAAATGATAACCTTTTTTCTTCAAGCCCAAAAGGTAGATTACCTTCAGAACATGATACCGACCATGGGAAAAGCTTTTTTCGAGGCCATAAAGATAGGAGAAATGGTCGAGAATGGTTTGAAGACTTGGAGGATCATGCGGCAAGCCGCTCTCTCAATGTCTTAGGCTGTCCAAAATGGTTCTGGAGGCTAAGCAAATCGAAAGAAGAAGGAAAATAGAGCCATGATGTCTTCAAATTCAAGGGGTACGCGGAGGGTTTTTCACCACTCATAAATGCAGCCTATAACCCTGCAACAATACTATCCTCACCAGAAAATTTCTTATGTTATGACCCCACCACAATATGTGGTGATGAACGCACAACCTTATGCGCGACCTCAAAACCAGCAAGTAAGAGCACCACCTCCCAGAAACCCCCATTCACAAAACACACATTATCAAGAACCATAAAACCCTCGCCCTCAACCAAATGCTCCCCAGTACAACCCTCTCCAAAGAGATCCTCCAAAAAGGAACCACTTTACCCCATTGGAGAATAATTCAAGTCTTTTCTAGAAACAAACTAGGATGGGTTTATTGCAACAAGTAGCCCTGAATCAGGCAAATCTTTAGTCCCCCTCACACAAAGCGAACCGCAAGGTGCGAGTACTGCACAGGGACAGTTAGGCATGACACTGAAGATTGTTGTACCCTCAACTAAGCTATTGAAGACCCGATCGAGGTCAAGGCCATAGTTATTAGGGAATATGCCCCTAATGTGACTAATAACACATTGTCTGCCCACAACAATAGTCTAGTAATGTCACGCCCCGAACCTAGGAGCGAGACTGGCACACGGTGCCTCAACTAACCTAGTGTACCAAATTGAGACTAAGGGACTCTGAACACATAATGTCATACTTTGGCCATGGGGCCACCTTGCAAGACAATTTGCGAAGCAAAATATAAAATTGAATGGAAACTAGCGCTAACTAAATATCAATATAAAGCTAGGCTGAAAAGGCCGTCATAGCTACTACAGCTGACAAACCACCAAATTATACATACCAGGCCTACAAACCCAACATATTGCACTAACCAACAGGATATGTCTACAAGCCTCTACTGATAGATGTACTATGATCGGAACAGGGCCCCGACCTACCCATAACATATATACAAATATACATAAGATGTACACAAAAATACTAGACCTGGCAACTCCGAAAGACGTGGAGCTTACCGATCAGGCTGAACTCTGGAAACACCTACTGAGGAGGTATACCCGTCTGTCTATCTGAACCTACATGCATGAAATGCAGCGTCCCCAGAAAAGGGACATCAGTACAAAATAATGTACCGAGTATATAAGGCGATAACATAACTGAAAGTTGGAACTGAATTGATAATATAATAACTGAAAGTAATTGGGAGTCAAAGATGATCTGGAGATATACTTACCTGTTGATACTGACTCAACTCCTTCAATATAGTAAGTAAAATAATTATCCGGCCTTATAAGGCTCGGTATATATAACTGCCCTGCCGTAGTAGGCTCGCTCATAGGCGCTCGGCCATACTAGGCTATGTATCTCGACCATGCTGGGCTCGCTCATAGGCGCTCGGCCACAGTAGGCTCGGTATATAACTTTCCATCTGATCAGAGGTTGCCCAATAGGGGCCTGCCCATCGATTATAGCTCGATGGTAATGAAAATACTGTAATACTGTATATATAGGCTTGCTGCTCTCTTGACTGGAAGAAGACAATACTAAAATTGAATATAGAGTCTCGATAAGGAATAATATTGTAACTTATGAGACTAGAATAGTGTGAATAAATTCATGAATATGAACTTCTCTTTTTGTCTCATTACTAATACATGTAGTTATGATTTATATTAGTCGTATGACATCCGTGTGTTATGTTTTGAAGTCAAGAGAGTTGTGGAACAAAAGTCGATGAAAGTCATCACAAGTTACATTCATAAGTTTTACTGAAACTTTGGGTCAAATGTAACTGCGATTTTCTCCCAATATACTTAGAGTTCTGGGGTGTTCCACCCATCAAATTAAAGATCTATGAGTCTATTTTCTAACGCATTAAACCGTTTGTTAATACGACATTGGAGTAGAAAGATATGGGCATTTGTGCGATACTGCGCAAGCTGCTAGGTGACAAGTAGGTGTGTCACCTACTTGCTTAAATGAGAGCCCAAAAAAATGGGCCATTTCGGGTCGTCCAAAGAGGCCTTTTAAGGGCCTATTTTCTTCATATATTAGACTTAAAATAGAGCAATAATAACCAGACATAAGCTCTGCAAAGAATCCTCCCAAAACTTTCCCACAAACCCTAATTGATTTTCTCTCCCTTTCAAGTTCTAATTGGAGGTAAAACCTAGAGTTTGAAGAACCAAGATAGGAGCTGAGTTATCCAACAAATAAGGTGAGTTTACTGCTCTCTTTCATCCAGTTTTTCTTCTGAAAATTCATGGTAAGTCGTTCGATACTTGTAAGAACTCACGGGACGGTGATCGGAAGCCGTGAGTTCGAGTTATTCACTTGTAGCGGACTGTTTTGTGGACAATTTTGTGTTGCTGTTGGGCTGGGTGTTTTACTACTATTTTGTGGAGTTTTGGAGGAGTAAAGGGGTTTATAAACACCATATAAATGTAGGGTGATTGGGTGGTCATTCGTCATAACATTTCCGGGTCGTTTGACACTACTACGGTGGTCGTTTTGTGTATGAAGAGATTGGGGTGTGTTGGGCTGTTTTGTAGTATTTGATGGTGTATATAGGGCTGGAAAATGATGTATATATGTTGTTATTGTTCTGTTCTTGTATTGTTGGTGTTATCTTGAATTTGGAGGAAGTAAGGATTATAGGGGAGATGCTGCCCGTTTTAATACAAAATAAGTTTGTCGTTCGTTGTGTGATAGTTGTACCTTTCGTAACTTAACGATAGTATTATTATCATTCTTGTAGATTAAGGTGCGAAGAGGTGAGTTCAACTTGGTTATTACAAAGATTGTGATAAGGTATGTTAAGGCTAAGCCTTCCTTCATTTTGGCATGATCTCGTAGCTACATGTGTTAGTAATGAGACAAAAAGAGAAGTTCATATTCATGAATTTATTCACACTATTCTAGTCTCATAAGTTACAATATTATTCCTTATCGAGACTCTATATTCAATTTTAGTATTGTCTTCTTCCAGTCAAGAGAGCAGCAAGCCTATATATACAGTATTACAGTATTTTCATTACCATTGAGCTATAATCGATGGGCAGGCCCCTATTGGGCAACCTCTGATCAGATGGAAAGTTATATACCGAGCCTACTGTGGCCGAGCGCCTATAAGCGAGCCCAGCATGGTCGAGATACATAGCCTAGTATGGCCGAGCGCCTATGAGCGAGCCTACTACGGCAGAGCAGTTATATATACCGAGCCTTATAAGGCCGGATAATTATTTTACTTACTATATTGAAGGAGTTGAGTCAGTATCAACAGGTAAGTATATCTCCAGATCATCTTTGACTCCCAATTACTTTCAGTTATTATATTATCAGTTCAGTTCCAACTTTCAGTTATGTTATCGCCTTATATACTCGGTACATTATTTTGTACTGACGTCCCTTTTCTGGGGATGCTGCATTTCATGCATGCAGGTTCAGATAGGCAGACGGGTATACCTCCTCAGTAGGTGTTTCCAGAGTTCAGCCTGATCGGTAAGCTCCACGTCTTTCGGAGTTGCCAGGTCTAGAGTTTTTGTGTACATCTTATGTATATCTGTATATATGTTATGGGTAGGTCGGGGCCCTGTTCCGATCATAGTACATCTATCAGTAGAGGCTTGTAGACATATCCTGTTGGTTAGTGCAGTATGTTGGGTTTATAGGCCTGGTATGTATAATTTGGTGGTTTGTCAGCTGTAGTAGCTATGACGGCCTTTTCAGCCTAGCTTTATATTGATATTTAGTTAGCGCTATTTTCCATTCAATTTTATATTTTGCTTCGCAAATTGTCTTGCAAGGTGGCCCCAGGGCCAAAGTATGACATTATGTGTTCAGAGTCCCTTAGTCTCAATTTGGTACACTAGGTTAGTTGAGGCACCGGGTGCCAGTCTCGCTCCTAGGTTCGGGGCGTGACAAACTTGGTATCAGAGCAGTTCTATCCTAGGGAGTCTACAAGCCGTGTCTAGTAGAGTCTTGTTTATAGATGTGTTGTGCACCACATTATATAAGCAGGGCACTGCAGGGCATTTAGGAGTTGGTTACCCTTCTTTGAAATCTAAATCGTGCTACAGAACTGAGTTATAGGAAATTTGAATTAAACTTATGTGTTGGTGTTTGCATGCACATATGACGGTGACTAGGAAGACTACGGCTAGCCAGTGGAGAGATACAGTAGTAGGTGAGGGGACCAGCAGGGTACCCCCAGTAGATGGGGCCCAGTCTGAGGCTCAAGGTGAGACCCCTACTCAGCCATTACCGTCTCCCCCACCAACTACGGAGATTCCTAGGGAAACCGCACATCCAGTTCCCCCTCCACTTCCATCAGATCAGGACTTAAGGAGTGCGGTGCATTTGTTGACACAGTTGGTAGCTACCCAGCAACAGGCTAGGGCATCAGCTAGTGCAGGAACTTCTGAGGGGTCTGGGAGTTCAAGGGTCCGAGAGTTTATTGCTTTAAGTCCCCCAGAGTTCACGGGGACAGATCAGAGGGAGGACCCGCAGGATTTCATAGATCAGCTTCACAGGATCTTTCGTGTTATGCATGCCAAGGAGAAAGAGGCAGTTGAGCTAGCAGCTTTTTGACTCCGAGATATAGCCATCCTTTGGTATGAGGGATGGGAGAGGTCCAGGGGACGTGATGCACCTCCAGCTATTTGGGAGAATTTTTCAGATGCCTTCCTTGACCAGTACTTACCACGGGAGATCCGACAGGCTCGAGTCGATCAGTTTCTAGCCCTTAAGCAGGGTAATATGAGTGTTCGAGAGTATAGTCACCGTTTTGACTCATTGGCCAGATATGCACCATCCATAGTTACTACTATGCGGGACAGGATTCACAGGTTTATAGCAGGGTTAGCCCCAGAGTTAACCGAGGCATGTGCCACCGCTGCATTGCAGGATAGTATGGATATCTCCCGGATTCAGGCATTCGCCCAGAATATAGAAAGGGGTAGGCGTCGGCAGCAGGGTACAGAGAGGGCTGAGCAAGGGCAACGTAAGAGGATGAGATTTCCCAGGTCTCAGGAGAAATATCAGTGTAGTTATAGGACCCAGTACTTCGGACGGCCACCTAGGCCTCCGCCACCTCAGTTACAGGGTTACAGGTATGACCGCTATACTCAGTCAGGACCAGGTGAGAGCTCATGGGCGTCGGGTTTGCAGCGACAGTGAGGATCTGCGCAGACATGGTCATTTCCTCCACGGTGTGACATCTGTGGTAGAGGACACTTGGGCCAATGCCGAGCAGGTTCTGATGCTTGTTATACATGTGGGCGTCCAGGGCATATGATGCGGGATTGCCCAAATAGAGATTCGGGGGGAATGGCACAACCAGCGAGTTCAGCAACAGGATCATCTATGTCCGTGCATCCTTCAGGGCGCGAGTCTCAGTCTTCGGCTGGTAGAGGTCGGGGCAGAGGTAGAGGTTCCAGTTCAAGTGGTAATCAGAACCGTATCTATGCTTTAGCGGGTCGACAGGACCAGGAGTCTTCACCAGACGTTATGACAGGTATATTAACCATTTGCTCTCACGATGCTTATGCTTTGATAGACCCAGGATCTACTTTATCGTATATTACCCCATTTGTCGCGAGGAAGTTTGGTATAGTGCCTGAAATACTAAGTGATCCTTTTGCGGTATCTACACCGGTCGGAGAATCGATTATTGCTAGACGGGTTTACCGAGGTTGTACGGTGACAATTTGTAGTCGTCAGACCTCAGCTGACCTAGTTGAGCTAGAGATGATGGATTTTGATGCTATCATAGGCATGGACTGGTTGGCAGCTTGCTATGCCACAGTTGATTGCCGAGCAAAGGCAGCCAGATTTCATTTTCCGGGTGGGCCAGTCCTTGAATGGGTAGGTAATACACCAACGCCCAGAGGTAGGTTTATTTCCTATCTGAAGGCGAGGAAAATGATCGCAAAAGGGTACATTTATCATATTGTGCGAGTTAGAGATGCAGATGCTGAGATACCTACACTTCAGTCTATTCCCGTAGTCAAAGAGTATGCAGATGTGTTTCCAGATGAGCTTCCAGGTATTCCTCCAGAGCGAGAGATTGATTTTAGCATCGATTTGCTTCCAGGACCTCAACCAATATCCGTCCCTCCGTATAGAATGGCACCTGGCGAATTTGAAGGAGTTGAAGGAGCAGTTAAAAGATTTGTTGGAGAAAGGTTACATCAGGCCCAGTACCTCACCTTGGGGTGCACCAGTACTATTTGTGCGGAAGAAAGACGGCTCGCTGAGGATGTGTATTGATTATAGGCAGCTGAACAAGGTAACTATTAAGAATAAGTATCCACTTCCAAGGATCGATGACTTGTTTGATCAGCTGCAGGGGGCTAGATGCTTTTCAAAGACAGATTTGAGGTCGGGGTACCACCAAGTCAGAGTTCGGGAAAAAGATATTCCGAAGACAGCCTTCAGGACCCGATATGGCCACTTCGAGTTCCTTGTCATGTCCTTCGGGTTGACTAATGCACCCGCTGTATTTATGGACTTGATGAATAGCCTACTCCGACCATTTTTAGATCTGTTCGTGATAGTATTTATTGATGATATTTTGGTTTATTCCCGTTCAGAGGATGAGCATGCGGACCACCTGCGAGCGGTACTCCAAACCCTCCGTGATCGTAAGTTGTATGCTAAGTTTTCTAAATGTGAGTTCTGGTTGAAGTCTGTAGCATTCTTGGGGCATATTGTATCAGATGAAGGGATAAAGGTGGACACTCAAAAGATTGAGGCCATGAAATCTTGGCCTAGACCTACCACTCCGACAGAGGTTCGTAGCTTTCTAGGCTTAGCAGGATACTATCGGAGGTTCGTAGAGGGTTTTTCTTCCCTTTCGGCCCCATTGACGAAGTTGACACAGAAAGAAACTAAGTTTCAATGGACAGAGGCTTGCGAGCGGAGTTTCCAAGAGCTTAAGAACAAGTTGACCTCAGCTCCAGTTCTAACACTTCCAGAGGGTCTAGAGGGTTATGCCGTGTATTGTGATGCATCAGGTGTCGGGTTAGGATGTGTCCTGATGCAACATGGGAAGGTAATTGCGTATGCTTCAAGGTAGTTGAGGAAGCACGAGAGGAATTATCCGACCCACGACCTCGAGTTAGCTGCGGTTGTCCATGCACTTAAGATATGGCGGCATTATTTATATGGTGTTCATGTTGATGTATTTACTGATCATAAAAGCCTACAATATATCTTCAAGCAGAAAGAGTTGAATTTGCGACAGAGGCGATGACTTGAGTTATTGAAAGATTACGATGTTAACATTCTCTACCATCCAGGGAAAGCTAATGTTGTAGCAGATGCCTTAAGTCGCCGATCTATGGGTAGCTTAGCACATGTAGAGCCTAAGAAAAGACAATTAGCTAGAGAGATTCATCAATTGTCTTCATTGGGGGTTCGGTTAGTAGATTCTGAGGATGGTGGAGTTGTACTCCAAAGCACTACAAAATCATCCCTCATAGCGGAAGTCAAGGAAAGGCAGTACGAGGACCCAGAGTTGGTCGAGCTGAGAGAGCGAGTTCCGCAGCAGAAGAAGCCACTGTTAGAGCTAAAAGGAGATGGGGTTCTCAGATATAGGGGTCGTTTGTGTGTTCCAGATGTAGCAGGGCTACGAGACAGGATTATGTCAGAGGCACATTATTCATGGTATTCCATCCATCCTGGGTCAACGAAGATGTATCATGACATTAAGGATGTGTACTGGTGGAATGATATGAAGAAGAACATTGCTGAGTTTGTCGCCCAATGTACTAGTTGCCAGCAAGTGAAGATAGAGCACCAGAAGCCTGGAGGGCTAATGCAGACTATAGAGATCCCGACATGGAAATGGGAGGCGATAAACATGGACTTTATCACGGGTTTACCTCGTTCTAATCGTAAGTTCGATTCCATATGGGTGATAGTCGATAGGCTCACGAAATCAGCTCACTTCCTACCGGTCAGATCTACATATACAGCAGAAGATTATGCAAAGTTATATATTAAGGAGATAGTGCGGCTACACGGAGTACCAGTTTCTATTATATCTGACCGTGGGGCTCAGTTTACAGCACATTTTTGGAGGTCATTTCAGAGAGGTCTAGGGACTCAGGTGAATCTCAGCACAGCTTTTCATCCACAGACTGATGGACAAGCCGAGCGCACAATTCAGACGCTCGAGGATATGTTACGAGTATGTGTGTTGGATTTTAAAAGAAGTTGGGATGAACATCTACCTCTTGTCGAGTTTGCATATAATAACAGTTACCACTCCGGTATTCAGATGGCTCCGTACGAGGCTTTGTATGGGCATAAGTGCAGATCTCCTATAGGGTGGTTTGATGTTGGGGAATCTGGGTTATATGGGCCAGACCTGGTTCAACAGGCCATAGAGAAAGTAAAGCTTATCCGGGAGCGACTGTTGACAGCTCAGAGTCGTCAGAAGTCATATTCTGACGTGCGGCGACGAGACTTAGAGTTCAGGATTAATGACTGGGTATTCTTAAAGGTATCACCTATGAAGGGCATAATGAGGTTTGGCAAGAAAGGCAAGCTTAGCCCACGGTATATTGGGCCTTATAGGATCATTCGGAGAGTGGGCCAAGTAGCTTATGAGTTAGAGTTGCCCTCAGAATTGGAGTCTGTCCATCCGGTTTTTCACGTATCTATGCTACGGAAGTGCATTGGCGATCCTACCCGAGTGGTGCCCACGGATGATGTACAGATTACAGAGGACTTGTCATACGAGGAAATTCTAGTTGCCATCCTAGACCGACAAATCCGCAATCTACGAAATAAGGAGGTAGCTTCCGTAAAGGTTTTATGGAGGAGCAAGAATGTAGAAGAGATGACGTAGGAATCGGAGGAAGAAATGAAGTCTAAATACCCCCACCTATTTCAAACTGAAGATATGGCTCGAGATGGGATGCTACAACACAGCTCTATTCAGGCTAGCAGGTCAGCAGGTAAGCTTTTATTTTTCACTTTTAGTATTTATGATTTACGGTTGGTGAGGCAAAGTGTTGCTATTTATAAACATTGGCCATGTGTGGCATGCATAGTATGTTTTCTGGCTACGTACAGGTTGGTTTTAACCTAGTGTACGAAGGATACTCTGGCAAAAGTTTCCAAAGTCTCTAAGAGTAAACATTCGAGGACGAATGTTTCCAAGGGGGGAATGATGTTACACCCTATATTTTCGTACATAAAAATGCGTCGTAAGCAAACTAATGTAGGACCAAAAATGAGATAATATTTAAAAGTATAAAAATTAATTTAATCATGTTACCTCTGAGGTTACAAATATTGAAGATCATGAACAACAAGTACAAAGAGGTTTGGACGGTTCAGAAGATAAAGCAATTGAAGAAAATAATGTTTCGTCGAAAGTCGACAAGTTGGGAATGTTATAACATATACCTTTGGGGTGAGACTAGGGTGCTTAACATGATAAGGAGATTATGTTATGATTTATATTAGTCGTATGACATCCGTGTGTTATGTTTTGAAGTCAAGAGAGTTGTGGAACAAAAGTCGATGAAAGTCATCACATGTTGCATTCATAAGTTTTACTGAAACTTTGGGTCAAATGTAACTGCGATTTTCTCCCAATATACTTAGAGTTATGGGGTGTTCCATCCATCAAATTAATGATCTATGAGTCTATTTTCTAACGCATTAAACCGTTTGTCAATACGACATTGGAGTAGAAAGATATGGGCATTTGTGCGATACTGCGCAAGCTGCTAGGTGACAAGTAGGTGTGTCACCTACTTGCTTAAATGAGAGTCCAAAAAAATGGGCCATTTCGGGTCGTCCAAAGAGGCCTTTTAAGGGCATATTTTCTTCATATATTAGACTTAAAATAGAGCATAATAACCAGACATAAGCTCTGCAAAGAATCCTCCCAAAAATTTCCCACAAACCCTAATTGATTTTCTCTCTCTTCCAAGTTCTAATTGGAGGTAAAACCTAGAGTTTGAAGAACCAAGATAGTAGCTGAGTTATCCAACAAATAAGGTGAGTTTACTGCTCTCTTTCATCCAGTTTTTCTTCTGAAAATTCATGGTAAGTCGTTCTATACTTGTAAGAACTCACGGGACGGTGATCGGAAGCCGTGAGTTCGAGTTATTCACTTGTAGCGGACTGTTTTGTGGACTGTTTTGTGTTGCTGTTGGGCTGCGTGTTTTACTACTATTTTGTGGAGTTTTGGAGGAGGAAGGGGGTTTATAAAAACCATATAAATGTAGGGTGATTGGGTGGTCATTCGTCATAACATTTCCGGGTCGTTTGACACTACTACGGTGGTCGTTTTGTGTATGAAGAGATTGGGGTGTGTTGGGCTGTTTTGTAGTATTTGATGGTGTATATAGGGCTGGAAAATGATGTATATATGTTGTTATTGTTCTGTTCTTGTATTGTTGGTGTTATCTTGAATTTGGAGGAAGTAAGGATTATAGGGGAGATGCTGCCCGTTTTAATACAAAATAAGTTTGTCGTTCGTTGTGTGATAGTTGTACCTTTCGTAACTTAACGATAGTATTATTATCATTCTTGTAGATTAAGGTGCGAAGAGGTGAGTTCAACTTGGTTATTACAAAGATTGTGATAAGGTATGTTAAGGCTAAGCCTTCCTTCATTTATCATGTTAAGCACCCTAGTCTCACCCCAAAGGTATATGTTATAACATTCCCAACTTGTCGACTTTCGACGAAACATTATTTTCTTCAATTGCTTTATCTTCTGAACCGTCCAACCCTCTTTGTACTTGTTGTTCATGATCTTCAATATTTGTAACCTCAGAGGTAACATGATTAAATTAATTTTTATACTTTTAAATATTATCTCATTTTTGGTCCTACATTAGTTTGCTTACGATGCATTTTTATGTACAAAAATATAGGGTGTAACAAGTAACTGGCATGATCTACGAGGACTAGGAATTTGATCCAGCATATCAAACCATCATAGCCATTGATGTGCTCAAGAATGAACCAAAATTGGTCACCAAGTCCGAGAAAAAGGAAGCCCCGGCACCTCAAGTCTCTGAAACAAAAGTCGAGTCAGTGCTAGAAGAAATGTTGGTGTTGTATGTCCCGATGTTATCAGACAAAGAATAACTCGTTATGAATGTCCCCAAGAAAACTGATGAAGAGAAGCTCACACTCAGTGTGACAAAGATGTCTGTGTCCGGTAGGCCACTGAGGATTGAGCGGGGCTCGAGAATGTCGAAAATATTGTCAGAGCCTGTGATAATTAGCCCTGCACTGCAAATCCAAGTGAAAGATACGAAAAACATCCCATAGAATTACAACAAGACCGTGTTCACTTACAAAGGGAAAGAAAATATGGGGGATATCAATGAAATGATTATATCCGGAAGACACTATACACCGGAAAAATTAAGTAAAGCTAAGAAAAGTCATGACAGTCAAATTCCTTTAAAGAAACCAGTTAGAAATAAAGAAGCTGAGGGGTTTTCAAGAAAACGAACGCTCCCAAGTATTCCATAGTGGACCAACTCAGGAAGACCTTAGCACAAATCTCCCTCTTGTTGCTCTTGTTGAGCTCGGATGAGCACCGAAAGGTGTTAATAAAAACCTTGAATGAATCCTATGTTCCGGACATGACAACGGTGGGGAAATTAAAAAGAATGGCTGAGAGATTCTTCTAGGTAAGCAAAATATCCTTCAACGACAATGAGTTATCGATTGATGGAGCGGGGAACAACAGAGCACTTCATTTAGTTGTAAAATATGCGGGGCACTATATAATGAGGGTCATGACTGATGGTGGTTCCGGGGTTGACATATGCCCTCTCTCCAAACTCCAAGGACTAAAGATCAACACGGACTGCATCCATGACAATAATATTTATGTTTGTGCCTTTGTTCGAATCAAAAGGGATACCATTGGGGAGATCGATTTGGTGATGACTATTGGACCCATGGATTTCCAAGTGACTTTTCAAGTTTTAGACATGAAAATATCATATAATTTCCTTTTGGGAAGACCCTAGATTCATACTGTTAGGGCTATACCTTCCTGGCTTCATCAAATGGTCAAATTTGAACACGACAATCAAGAAATTATCGACCACGAGGAAGGCGAACAGTCAATTTATCGGGACCTATAAATCTTGTGTCTTGATACAAGGGAAGGTAGCGAGTCTATTGTCTACCAAAATTTTGAAATAGTGGTTGCTGACAGGTGTGAGGAGGGAACCCTATTGTTCTAACCCTAACTGTTGGTAACATCAATCATAGTAGCAACACAAATGATTAGGAATGGATACAAGCCCGAGAAAGGATTGGGAGCATCATTGCAGGGCATCACTGAGCCCATCATGGCAATTAAGAATGAAGGAACTTCTGGACTGGGTTTCAAGCCTACTACAGCTGATAAGAAATGGGCCAAAAATCACAAGGTAAATGGATGGGTTCTCTCAAAGTCCATCCCACACATTTCACAATCCTTTGTCAGGCCAAAATACGATAAGGAAGAAGAAGTCTTCACATCCGACGAGATAGACGAAATATATGAAGGATTGAAAGAAATGCTGTGAGAACCTGACTCGGTCCAGATAGGGGAAGGCAAAAGCCATGTCGAAGGGCAATATATTGGCCCTGACATTGAGATTTAGAACTGGGAAGCTACCATGTTCCCTGTCATAAGGGAGTCCCGATAGTTCGTTTTTCCATCCTTTCTACATTGGGATTATTTCACGGTGTAATCTGAATGTTTTTAGTTTATTGTATTATTTTCTAATGTAAACCTTCTATCTTTTAGTTCAATGAAATTAAATCAGTATTTCATCATCAATGAATGTTTCTCTTCTTTCCTAATCTTGTTGTTTTCTTATCTTCTTTTCAGTTCTGTTAATGCGGACTTTAATAACATGAAATGCTTGCAAAATTCATGCCAAGATCCTAAAATACTGTCTAACTTCAAAATAATGAATCAAGAAGCAGAATATGATGAAAAGGCCGTGAGTCGACAGTCTAAAGAGTTTGAGGCAAAAAGGGAGCATTGCTATAAAATGCTCAATAGAGTAGAGGGTGATATGGTAAAATGGAAAAATCAGAAAGATAGCGCTTTACAGTTGGTGCAAGCCCGAGAGCAACAAATCACAAGGTTATTCCAAGACTTAAGGGATACAAATCGCAAGGTTGTTCCAGAAGCTCTTACTAGAATTTTCAAAGTTTTTGCCTTTCTGAGTCTAGGGTTTGTTTTCCTTGTATTAACATTTGTGTTTATCAAGTATGTTTGTATTTTTCGCTTTGAGTCTATTTTCGCATTTTTTTTTATTTTGAGTTTGTTTTGATTTTGCTTTGAGTTATGTAATGAAAAACCCAAAAATATTTTTGTTTTAATAAAGTAATGGAAGCTCAAAAATATTCTCTTCATTTCATTCCCCTGAACTATGTAATGGTTTGATTCATGCGGCGTCATGATACGTAAGCAGTTCCCAAAGGATGCAAATAAAACCATGTAAGAGTTTAGAAACAAAAACAAGAAAAACAGAGCATAATAAAACAAGAAGAGAGGTTTTGAAAACGGAAAAGGAAAAGAGATACATAAGTGAGACAATAAATGAAGCTGGGATAGGCATGCAATCTTTCGAACGCATGATAGAAGAGTGTAATTGTTAGGTGCATTGCATCCTTACGTGTAATTTCCAATCTGCTAAATGCTCTATACTAACAACGTTGTTGTACATACTAGACGAGGTTTATTTTTGATGGTTGGTTTGTGGTAATCTAGCCTCTCACCAGTATTTCATACACTTAAAGGAATTATACCAATAGAAACTAAGAGGAACCCTCTTATTATAAACTTAGAGAATAGCTCGGCACCGGCCATTCCGCCAGAGTCGGCTACAACTGAAGATATCAGGCAAAAAGGGAGCATTGCTACCTTTTTTCAGTTTTTACAAAAAAACTGAAAAGACTTAAAATATATATATATTGCAAATTCCTTTTTTTCATTTTTTACAAAAAACAATTCCAGTTTTTACAAAATATATACTTTAAAAAAATTGAATTTTAAAACGGGTCGGGTGGTGGGTTTTTGAAAACGGATTGGATAAAAAAAAAGAAATGGGTCATTTTTATCTGGTGCTGCCACGTGGCACTTCATCCAAAATAAGGGTATATTTGTTCCAAAGTATAACGGGAAGGGTATATATAGCCCAATAGTATAACGAGGGGTATTCTTACACCATTTTCGAAAGTACAGGGGTGTATTTGGCCCTTTGCCAATTAATAAATATATATGTGTAGGTCGCAAACTATAGTATGGTAAAGCGACAAGGTTTTAGAAAGACGGGAGTAAGGATAAGAAAGGACGAGTGAGAAGGTGACGAGAATGAATATGTCCTTAAGATGAAGCCCATGAAAACAAGAGAACTAATGGTTTCTCTAAGTTATCGAAAGCTCAGTTTAGCCTGAATGAACTGAAAGGAGTCTAAGTCTAGCAACATTTAGAAGAGATGGAATGCTGCCCTGATAGTAGAATAAGGGAGTAATTATGATAGATAAAGGAAGACGTTTGGGCCTTCGATTGAGTAATGATTTGAAAAAAAGGGATTTCATGGACGACACGAGATTAGAATACCCCCCATAAGATGAATCGAATTGGAATGCTATGAAATACAGTTATTGAAGTATAGTATCGACCCCAGGTGGATCAGGAAAATCACTTCAAATGATCCTCAATGCAACGTGAGACCTAGCGATTACGTAAGAGGTTTCAAGTTATCAGTGGTAGAGTGTAGATCAATATTGAGGTGAATCAAGAATGGATGGATAAGGGTTACAAAATATAAGATAAGAGTAGGTTGTCATTCTTAAGATGAACAGTAATGAGGAAGCATTAAAGGACTTAGATTTATACATATATGATAAGTAGCGAAATAGTAACTTGGAGTTTGGTTGCAGACCTCAGCAACGATAAAGCAAAGTAAGAATTATGGTATAGTATGACCTACCTAGATGTAGTAAAGTTATACGAATGGATAACCGGGTCAATGAAATAAGATATAACAATATTCGTAACATTCAACAAAGTATTGAGCGAAGAACTTCATTGTACTTATAGATACCCAGAGGGACATCTTATTAAGCTCTGCATATTTTCACAAAATGAGGCCTAGGGATTGGCTAAAAGCTAGAGGAAAAAGAAGAGAAGAGTCGGATAGGCGCACTTACAAAGTCAGAGTCGTATAGGCTGCATGATAAAAGATAGCAACAGTTACAAGATTGGAATGATTCCGACCACGAGTCGTGGTGTGAGAAAGAGGCCAAAAGGGGGGAATGCCCTGGCGTTTGGGATTCATTCACAGAACAGTTGCCTAGATGGAAAGAGTACTAAAGCATTCACAAGAGCTATAGGTTATGAAAATGATAAGTACATGAGTCAACATTAGAGGACGAATATTTCAAAGGGGGAATGATGTTACACCCCATGTTTTCGTACGTGAAAGTACGCCATAAGTAAATTGATGGAAGTTCGGGAATGAGATTATTTTGAGATTATAAGCATTATGCTATTTCAAACAAGTGATAAGTAAATTCGTGAAGGATAAAGGGGAAGAAAATCGAAGAAGAGGAATTTCGTCAAAGTTTGACATTTTGGGATAAAATACGGCCCGAGCTAAAATACCCGGTATTTATAGACTAGTGCCATACAAGGTACCACATGGCCATGATAGTAAGGTGTATAAAGTGTATTAAAAGTGAGTAGCATTTTATGTAATTTGAGATAATTCTTAATTATGTGGATAATTGGATAACTAATGATTTTAGTGGGGGTTTAACTAATTAATTAGATTATTTGGATAAATTTGATTAGCCTCCTAATGTGGCAGCCCAAGGGGTCTTGATTTAAAGCCCATATAGTGACTCCTAATACATGTGAAAGGTGGCATCTTTAGGAGATAATTGTAGGCCAAGTCAAACCTAAGTGGGGACATATTCACTTTGATAAAGACAATTCAAGTAAGATGTATAATCTTGCAAAGACTACTATTTTTAACAGCACATGGATTGTGCCATTTTCATGTCTCTTTTACCATTTTACATTCATCACTTATCCAACCCCTATAGCAAAGAAAATTCCAACTTCATGTTCATAGAAATTTCAGCAAAACACTACATAGCATATAAAAAAGGGACTAAATCTTGAGACAACAAATGGAATCTCTTGTGTAAGTAGAGTGGGATGATTGTGAGTAAGTAAGAAAGCAAAACAATTCCATACCAATTTCTAAGAGAATCGGTTCAGGTATGTTAAGGCTATCTCTTCTTTCTTTTTGGCATGATCAATACGATACAAACGAAACGAGCAAATGCATAATTTTCATAAATGACTATATTCATTGAAGTACTAGGGTCATCTATATTCTTGATTCCCCATGTGAATTATTATTATATCTTTTATTCATGGGTCTCAGAAAAATACGTATTTGATAAAGTTTATTCGACAAGCATATTATTTTTATGACATTCCGAGAAATCTTATTAATGTATTTCTTATGCATTTCATGCATTTATACATGTACATTTACCCATGACCAGATGGTGTTATATACGCACATATTATATGTATATGGGATATGGAAAATGGTTATAGCATTATATACGCACCACCACCTGATCAGCTAGTATACGTTGATGATTTGCCCACAGTGGCCGAAATGATATGATGGGATGCCCTTAGAGGCTTGATAATGTTATGAACACATATACCTATGCATGGTATGACATTTATAGGCATATTCATGACATTATAACAATGAAATGATTCACAGAGTTATTCGGACATACATGTCGAGTCTTTTACTCCATGTTTTCTCATGTCTATTATTTATTGATTTTCATTCCTTACATACTCGGTACATTATTTGTACTGACGTCCCTTTTGCTTGGGGATGCTGCGTTTCATGCTCGTAGGTCTCGATAGACAGGTCGAGAGCCCTCCAAGTAGGCTATCAGCTCAGTGGAAGATGTTGGTGCGCTCCATTTGCTCCGAAGTTGCTTGTTTGGTCAGTATGATTTAGACGTGTATTGTTTGGTATAGCGGGACTCTGCCCCGACCTTTATGAAAATTATGTATTCTTAGAGGCTTGTAGACAGATGTCATGTAGGTAAAAGATTGTATGGCCTTTTCGGCCTATGTTCAGTGTACGAGTGGTTATTTTTGTCTTATAGGCCCGTATGTCTTAAGTATAAGTTGGTATTTCATGTTGTATTCTACTTATCTCACGGCAGCCTCTCCGGCTCAGTTATCTATGATAGTATGATATGAAAAGATACGTTATGTTGGTACTCGGTTGGGTAAGGTATCGGGTGCCCGTCGCGGCCTATCGGTTTGGGTCGTGACATGTCCCTTATACATGCACCAACAAGGGTTGTGGGGAGGTTGTTTAACTCAAAATGGGTGAACATTGGGATGTGGGATGAAGGAATCCACCATAGAAAAACCTTGAAATCATATTGCACACCTAGTGCTTGATAGAATACTTAAATGAGCTGAACCCATGAATCACTTCCTAATTATGGTTCAACTTTGTCATGTCTCTAATAGATTGAAGTCGCTAGGATTTCCGAAACGTAGTAGTAAATTAAGGAAATCTCAAGCGAGGTAGGTTGGCTAAACTTCTCTTTTAGAATCGAATCCCATGATATTCTCGTAAGTCTCAAGTGTGATTGGCACATGATTCTTATTTCTCACATCTTGAGTTATTCCTAATAAATTTGATTGTTCCAAATAAGCATTGTGTCAGAAATTATATGCTCAAAATGTGTTTCAATTGCTCCTATTACATTATGCTCTCCTTCACGAATGTGTTCGACTATGGTTTGTGTATTAAAATATTATGACTTTAATTTGTGTTTTAAATGAAAGTTATTACGCAAAAATATGGAAGAAAACTCAATGTGCTTAAGACTCATGATTCCTAATATGCATATTTAAGGTCTTGGTTCCAGATGCTATTGTTGTCAATAATCGATGATGGGTTCCAGATGCTCTTGTTGTCAATAATCGATGATGATGCTTGAAAGTGAAGGAAGTGAATATGAGATATAACATGTGGCCATCGTGCCAAGAATGGAAACTACACTTGTGGCCAATGGTGCCAATGAAATGAAAAGAAGTGTGAAAATTATAAAATGTGTTGTAACTCTTCTTTATAATAAATGTTTTGGGAGTATGGTTTAGTCATCGAGGAAGGGGCTCAGCGAGGGGCTCAGGAAGGGGCTGAAGCAAGAGTAGTAGTCAATCCTGAAACTACACGTGCCGGTGCAGGAGTGGTTGAGGTATAAATCCACGTATTGATGTGTTGAGATTGTTCCCCTTAAATGGGATGAGATTGATGTGTTTAGATTATTCTCCTTAATTGGGATGAGATGATTTCTAGCGGAATGTGATGTGATGTCGACCAACACGACATTGTGGTGAGACGGCTTAGTCGATCGGGCTGAGATCGGACGCCATGTCACGCACATGGTGGTGTTGTAAGTGGATGTATTTGGGTGAGACGGCTTAGCCGATCGGGCCGTGATCGGACTCCGTGCTAAAAACACGATGGTATATCAGTACTAAAGATTAACCAACTTAAAAATATTGAAATTTACTTGAAGTTTATCTTTCTCTTAACTTGACACTTAAATATTGTTTGAGGCTCTCATTGATTCCATGTTTCTTTCTATTGAGAGAGTGTTTAGTCTTACATGCTAGTACTATTCCATATGTACTAACGTCCCTTTTGCTGGGGGCGCTGCATCTTTAATGGATGCGGGTGATTCTACAGCAGGCGGCATCGATCAGTGATAGCAGTACACCCTGTCCTCAGCTGACTTGGTGAAGCCCACTTCATTTCGGGGTTTTGTATCTTTTGTCCTCTATGTATAGTGTTTTGAGGTATAGCCGGAGCATTTGTTGCTGGCACTGTCGTACTACTCTTTTGTCTCCATTAGAGGATCCGTAGACATAGTGTGGGTGGTATACTAGTGTTGGGAAAGTCAAACTAAAGGTGTTGTATTTGTATCACACGTTTCCACTTCTAAACTATTAATGTGTAATGTAATATTTCGGGAACTCTTTATTGAAGTTCTAATGGTAATGAAATTGGTGTTGTCCACATAATCTTCTCATTGACTAATTAATGAAATATATCTTCATTTTATTCTTGGGTAAGGTCGGGTAGACAACATCAAGTAGGCTTGCTTGACCGGGGTATCTCGGTTGAGCGCCTGTCGCGCTCCCTGAGGTCGGGGCGTGACATATCACTCAACTCACGACCACTTGTAAACCCATCTTTAAGCTTCTAAAGAGAGATGCAACCATCAAATGGACAAATGAGTGCCAAGAAATCTTTGACAAAATCAAGGAATATCTGTCAAATCCACTTGTATTTGTTCCAACCGAGTCGGGAAGACCTTTGTTCTTGTACTTGACAATCTTGGAGAACTCTTCCGGATGCGTTCTGGGGCAACATGAAATAACCGGGAAGAGAGAGCATGAGATTTACTATATGAGCAAGAAGTTTACTAGTTATGAGATTAAGTGCGCACTATTAGAGAGAATATGATACGCCATAACATGGGTTGCTCAAAAGCTAAGGCACTACCTTTTAGCTTACACGACTTAACTCATCTCTATAATGATCCCTTGAATTACATTTCTAGAAGTCGATGCCGATAGGAAGGTTGGCAAGGTGGAAAATCCTGCTTATTGAATTTGACATCGTCTACATTACCCGCATTGTGATGAAAGCTCGGTCTTTAATGGATCATTTGACTAAAAACCTGGTGGACAATGAATACCAGCCCTTGAACACTTACTTTCCGGATGAGGAAGTGAATTCAGTTGAAGTGGTCCCAGAAAATAGAAATGCTTGGAAAATTTACTTTGATGGAGTCGTAAATGCAAAATATGTAGGGATTAGGGAAAAATCTTATTTCATCCACTGGACAACACTATCCTGACATGACCTAGCTTCACTTCTTTTGTACCAATAACACCGCTGAATATGTTGCTTGCATAATGGGCATGAACATGGCGATCGATATATATGTACAAGAGTTGTTGATTATGGGAGACTCTAACTTGCTTATTCGGCAGACACAAGGTTAATGGGAAACTCAAGATATCAAACTCTTCCCATATAGGCAACATGTGGAAGACCTTAGTAAAAAGTTTAAATCAGTTGAGTTCAGGTACATCCCCCGATTTCACAATGAGTTAGCTACTTTAGCTTTAATGATCCCATATCCGGGTAATACTCACATTGACCCATTAGAGATTCAAGTCCGAGAAAGATATGGTTACTGTAATGAAATCGAGACATAATCGGATGGTGAGCCATGGTACCACGATATCATATGGTTCTTATGAACAAAAGAAACTCCCGAACAAGCAAGTGGAGATCAAAAGAGAATCATCCGACGATTCGCTAGTGGTTTCTTTTTGAATGGAGAAATTTTGTATAAGAGAACTCCAAATCTGAATCTGTTGAGATGTGTGGACTCCAAATAAGTCGAAAGGATCATGAGTGAAGTACACTCGGGAGTATGTGGACCCTATATGAATGGCTACATCCTTGCAAAGAAAATACTCCGAGTAGGGTATTATTGGATGGCCACGAAAAAGGATTGCTTTAGTTTTATCCATAAATATCATTAGTGTCACATACATAGTGATCTAATCCATTCGCCGCTTTCAGAGTTGCATCCCATGTCTGCTCCTTGGTCCTTTATTGCCTGGTGCACGGATGTTATTGGACCGATTGAGCCAAAAGCTTTAAATGGTCATAGATTCATCTTGGTTGCCATTAATTACTTCACAAAATGGGTCGAGGCAGTCACCTTCAAGGACATTACCAAGAAAGCGGTGGTGGATTTTGTACATTGCAACATAATTTGCCATTTTGATATTCCTAATACTATCATTACGAACAATGCTACAAATCTCAACAGCCACTTGATGAGAGAGTTATGCGATAATTCAAAATTACGCATCGTAATTCTACCCTTTAGTGACCCAAGGCCAATGGCAATGTCGAAGCTGCAAACAAGAACATTTAGAAGATCCTTAGCATAATAGTCCAAGGTTCCATTCAATGGCACAAAAAGATACCTTTCGCACTCTTGGGGTACCGCACGACCGTGCGCACATCATTTGGAGCAACCCCTTACTTGTTGGTCTATGGAACTGAAGCTAAAATACCAGTGTAAGTCAAAATTCCTTCTCATCGAATCATCGTTGAAGACGAGATCGAGGATGACCAATGGGTTAAACTCCGTCTGGAACAATTGCCATTGATTGATGAAAAATGGCTAGCCATGGTTTGCCATGAGCAGTTGTACCAACAAAGAATGGATCGCGCCTATAACAAGAAAGTGCGACCCAAATAGTTTAAAGTAGGGCAACTTGTTTTGAAACATATCCTTCCACATCATGAAGAAGCTAAAGGAAAATTTGCTCCGAATTGTCAAGGTTCATAAATTATTAAAAGAGTGCTACTAAAGGGAGTGATGTTCCTAGGAGACATCGAAGGAAATATCCAAGAGATAACTGTAAATGCATATGCAGTCAAAATCTACTATATTTGACCCGTTATTCAACACAAATGTTCTCTGATTGGGATGACAAAGGCTTTCATTCTTGCTACCCAAACACTACCACAACTTTGTTAATCCTTTGGGCCGGTTACCTTTCTTTAGTTACCCTCTTTGGAACACTGATATTTGGCTTAAAGTATGTATATCTATATGCATATCGCCTCGTATTTTACTCATATTTCATGATTTTTGTATGTGTAATATAATAATTTATTCTAACTCGTGGTATTTGTATGTGTAGGAGTAAAATAGAAGTTAATTAGAGAGTTTGCATGCAAATTGAAGTGAAAACGGAAGAATTTGAAGGGAGTATGACTTCGGTGCCTAGGTTCGCGCCAGGAACCAACCAAGAAGTTGTTGACAGCATGCCAAAAAATTCATTGTCCATCTTCGCGCCAGATGAAAAGCGTGACGCCCAAAGGTGGACTTTGTTCTAATTCGGCTGGGACTTGGTGATTTCAACCCTACACGCCCCCAACTTGTATAAAAGGGGTTCTAAACATAATTTGGAGGGGATCCAACATATTTTTGGGAGGAGAACACACCAACCACGCTTGGAGGATGCTTCAAACTAGTTTTTCTTCTCGTCTTATTCTTTAATCTCATAGTTTATTAGTTTTAGAGTTGTTGGGTGCCACACGAATGTTGTAGGTTGAACATTGACTTGTTCTTGTTATTTTATCATATTGATTTAAGTATTCAATCTTGTACTTAATTATATGATTCCTTGATCACCAATTGAATACTATCTACGAATCTAAGATTAAACTAGGGAGAGGGAATTCTAGATTGCATATAAGATTGAGTAGAGCGAGATCTTGAACCTGAGTTTCGGGGAATGAATTTGCGATTAGGATAGGAATATACATAATCTATTTGCTTCGTTACTATATGGGAATTATAAATGCGTTCTTGTTAATCCTAATTCCATAGGAATATAGGCGTTAGGTTAGCTTGAATAGGCAAGTAGTACTTCAGGAGAATGCTACGAGTAATATTTAACCTGTTAATCAATAAACCAGATAAATTAATTAGACAATTTAAGTAGAAAACTCAACGGGATTGTTAGCTAACCCATAGCTATTCTCTCCCATTGAATTCATCTCTATGATTGCCGACTTGTTTTCTGTAATCACTTAGTTTGCTACACTAGATTAGTTTTGGTTGAATATTCATACTTTAAAAAATTGCTTGAATATATTAATTGTCTTAGTATAATTAAGTAAATAGTTAATCACAAGTCCATGTGGGTACGATATCTGGACTTACAACCCTAGTTTACTTGTACGACCATGTATACTTGCGTGTGCGTTTGGGAGCAACAAGTTTTTGGTGTCGTTGCCGGGGACATAGAAATGAACTATTTTACTAGATTAGATTTGTACTTTTTGTCTATTCAAGTTTTTTTAATTTTAGCTTAGTTTAATATTTTATTATCTTTGTTGACATGGCATCTTGGAATGAGAATTGGTCGAATATTGGTTATTCTTATTTTGGTGATCCTTGTCAATATTGTGGAGGACCACATTTGTGACAAAATTGTGAGAATATTTCCGGGAGTGAGTTGGGTGCATCAACTCAATCATTTGCATGGAATATTTGTAATGTGTGTGGTGATCAAGGTGACCATTGGGATGGGTGTCTTAATTCTTATTATCCTTCCCCGAGCTCTTATTATGATTTTTCTAATCATGTTCGTGAGTTTAATAGGAGCATTGAAGTGGAGGATGTCGAATGCACTGCTCATATTATGGACATGGTGAGGCAAATAGCAAAATGATGAAATTCAAAAAAACACTACCTTATCAAATCAAAGTACTGTAGGCTAGAATGGAAGAATTAATGGGCAAATTTCAAAAAGAACCTCAACTCGACGAAGAGAGTGAGTTCCTACGAGAGGTAAAAGTCGAAGAAGCAGATATAGTGAGCCATACTTGGCTAGAGGAACAAGCTCAACTAAAAACATTTCATGGGTTTCTACGTAATGGTCTTTCAAATATGGCAGAGCAGTTGATAAAAGGAAGAACTGAGCTCAGGCAAGAGATAGACCAATTTGACTGAGATATCCATAACCTGTAGGCTCAATTGAATAAAAAGGTTGAGGCATCTGATGTCCTACAACCAATTGTTGTAGATACTGGCCAACTTGTGGAGCGGAAAGAGGAATTCCAACTATTCGACCAAAATATTATTAATGATGCCAAGGTTGATGAAGTGTGCAAAAGTGAGGATGTCAGAAGTGAAGTGATTCTAGAGTTGGAGTGCATTGGATCTCATTCTAACTATTTTTCAACATTGTGTTTGGTTGGTGACACGAGAATTGATCCATTCGAGCACATGGAGGAGTCAATGGATGGGGAACAAGGTGCATATATTCTAAAATTTGCAATGCCAAAAAGATAAATCGACACCCTTCACTTAGAGGCCAAGAAGTGTACGATGCGACATTTATTAATTGGTTCTTTTGTATTCGTACCACCGCCCCAGGAACGTAACAAAACAAATTATGCAAATTGGGGGTGCAATTCGTATTTTCAAGGTGGAGAAAAAAGTGGTGAAATTGATGGCGTCGTATCACAACATTAAATAAGGCGCTTGTTGGGAGGCAACTCAATTCTGCTGCTTCTTTTTATTTTTGTTTATTTTTTTAATTGTGTTATCATACTAGTGTTGTTTTTGTGTTTTGTAGGAGTAATAGGATCATGGAGTTAAAGCTAATAGTCATGTGAAAAATCGAGCAGGTGGCTAGAACTAAGTGTGGGGTGCCCGCATAAAGGACCATGTCCGGGAGAAGTCTGAATTTTTCGTGAGCTGTTAATACTTCATCCTTTGGCCTAATAGGGAGTCTCTTTTACCCTCTATTTATTTATTGGATACATTGAGTACATTGCACAATTTTATGTGTGGGGTGAGGAGATTATCGGGGTGATTTTATGTGCTATCTTAGCTTAATTGTAGAACTCTTTCTTAGTGTAGTAGTTTTATTAAAAAAAATGAAAATTGATAAAAATATTTAGAAAACTTGGACTTTTCCCGACGATGAATTTTGTGGATAGCTTTCTTGAGGGATTAAGGAACGATTAAAAGCACCAAAATGATTTTCTTTTTCTTTTATTAGGATAGTTATGTAGTAATTACCTTGGTTTTTCTTTGGGCACCGGTTCTTTTTCAAGGGTATAGCTTGAACCGGGTATTTTGATTTTATCTTTTTAGGAGTAGGATAGGAGAAAACTAAGTAGCTCTTACCTATTGACATGTTTGATATTGGCACATTAGGCTATGACATGCGCTCTATCTTCCTGTTGTATTTAAGTTGAATTGTGATGCTCAAGTGAATTGAATAGCCTACTCTGTGACGCTTTTTCTCAGTTGATTGACTTGTATGTCATCTAGTGCGTTACAGCTTAAATTCTCAACTATATGTTCTTTCTTGACTTGAGAGTTGAACAGAACCATCCTAATTGAGTCATGTGCAACATGTGTGTGAGGATTCGTGATATTCGGTGCTATCATGTGTAGTCTAGAACTTTCCATATGTGTTAATCGAAGCAAAATTATTAAGTTGTTCTAGTCTAGGAAATGACGGAGGCAGTGCTTTGCTTGATCATAGATGTGCTTGTAACTTACAAATAAAATTTCTCCGTTGTTATCCCCTTTGAGCCTATAGACCTTCTCCTTTGCGCCCACATTACAAGCCTGGCACGACCCAAAATCTCAACATGTCGTGTCGGTGCCTAACAAATTACTAGGCATGCCGACAATCACATAACAACTATGCATTTGAATTAAAAACATAATTCAATAAGCTCAACAGTGAAAGATCTCATAGATAACTGATAAAAACAACTATAACTCAACTACAATCATCCCAAAATCCTGGTGTCACCGAGTACATGAGCTACTAAGTGTCAATATAGTCTGAAACTCTAGTACAACTGTCTAAGAAAAATAACAGTTTAATAAAATGAAAGGAAGGAGACTCAAGGTCTGCGAGAGTTATAGCAGCTACCTTGAAGTCTTCAAATAGGTACTAGCACCACTCTAGCAATCACTGCGTCCAGATGTACGTGGATCTACACACGAAGTGCAGAATGTAGTATGAGTACAACCGACCCAATGTACTCAATAATAATAAGACTAACCTTGGGCTGAAAGCAGTGGCGAGCTCAGAAAGATACAGTCCTAATCAAAATAATGACAACAAATATATAACATGATAATGACAGTAATAACTCAGAGAAACTTCTGTATTCAGCTCGTTCACAGTACAAAAATTTTGGCATGCTTTCAAGTTCAACAATTTAAACCCAACACTAATAAAAATATGCCAAATATAGCTAGCATGAGGAATGTTGCATCTCTATGTCTACATGTCACATATGCATGTCAAATGTAATGTGTCATAGTGATAATCCCAAGTACTCACACTCTCAGAGTACCCAATCTGTCTATCTCATTTCCCACTCATCACCCATAATCACTCAGCGTTGTATGGGTGCCTGGAATCAATTCCCCTCACCAAAGCACATGTATATAAATCAATATGCATGCGCTCACTGTTGGTATGTCAGACTCAAGAGGGGCGGATCCTGCCCAAGCGCTAATAGAAAGCCTATAAGGCAGCATCCCGATCCACAATAATAAATAAGCCGATAAGGCCTACTGCAGCGTGCCGCCCGATCCATAATACTAATAATAATAATAATAGATATAAAGCCAAAATGGCCTGCTGCAGGATGCAGCTTGATCCACAATATCACTCACAATCCGGCACTCAGTACCCAACTCAGTCATCAATCTCTCTAGTCTCACGAGCTCACAAATCTTATACCACTCAGCCCAAACAATGATAACATGATGTAATAGTAATGATAACAGAGACTGAGATATGATATGCAAATGAATAAACATGACTGAGTACATAATTGCGGCTTAAGCAAATAACTCAACAGTAGAAATAACCACAATGGGTCCCAACAGAATAAGCACATAGCCTAACATGATTTTTTAGCACGAATCACTGCTCAAATACCCTAACACGTAGGAATTACATGGATAAAACAAGACTAGATAACTACATAGTACCATATAATCAACCGAGTCATAATTACCACAGTGCACGCCCACACGCCTATCACCTAGCATGTGCGTCACCCCAATAACAACCATATAACATGTATTCCAGGGATTCATACCCTCAATACCAAGTTTAGAAGTGTTACTTACCTCAAAGTGTGCAACTCAATGCTCCAACAAACCCTTTCCTCATGAATCCGCCTCCAAACGACTCAAATCTTGTCACAAACAACTTAATATAATCAATACAAGCTATAGGAATCAATTCCATACGATAAAGCTTAGTTATTTAACCAAATTCAAAAAGTTAATCCCGGGCCCACGCCTCAAAACCCGACAAAATTCACAAAATCCAAACACACATTCAATAACGAGTCCATCCATACCAAAATCATTCAATTCCAACAACAAATGGACCCTCAAACCCCCAAATCTTACTCTCTAATACCTAGTCCACAATCACCCAAATTTCACCTCAAAAACACATAATCTAGATGGAAAAATCAATGGGTATTCAATATTAATGGACAAAAGTGATCAAAAGCTACTTACCTCTTGATTTGTAGTGAAATCCCTCACAAAAATCTCCCCTAGTGGAGCTCCACAAGTCAAAATATGAAATAATACTCTAACCCACGATTTGGGATTTTAAACTTTCTGCCTAGGTGCCTTTCTTCGCGAATGCGGAAATTGCCTCGCGTTTGCGAAGCACAAATATACTCAGCTGCCAAATCCTCCTTCACGAACGCAATGTTCCCGTCGCGAACGTGATGAAATCTGATTTAATGCCTACGCAAACCTGACCCCTCTCCCGCGACGCGTAGGCTAAAAGCCTGGTGCCCAGGACAACCTCAACCTTCTACGCGAATGCGAAGCCCCTCTCAGGATCGCGATGAACAGACCCACCAAACCTTGGTGAACGCGTCCAACTTCTTGCGAACACGATGTACAAACTTCACCAGCCACCCAAGGATGCTTCGCGATTGTGAGACATCCCCTGTGAACACGTATAAGGAAACCAGATACAGCCATTTCATCAGTCCTACAAGTTCAAAAATGAGCCGAACATGATCTGAATCACCATAAAAAGCTATCGGAACTAGCAAAACTCCATTCTGGAGTCGTTTACTCAAAAGTAAACATCCGGTCAACTCTTTCAACTTAAGCTTCCAACCTAGGGACTAAGTATCCCAATTCATTTGGAAACATCCCCGGAACAAAACCAACCACCCCCAAAAGTCACATAACCACATATAAACATAGAATAAGCAATAAATAAGGGAATGGGGCTACAACACTTAAAACGATCGGTCAGATCATTACAAAGCAGTAACCATATTTTTTGGGTGGTCATAAGCTTGTTGAACCTTTATCTCTGAATGCACTTAGTCGCTAAAAGAAGTAAGGTGAGAGATTGGGAAGTAAGTAGCTTTTGAGTTGAACTATGGAAGGGCCCAAAAGGTGCACTAAGTTATTGAAAGACCAGTAGCCGATGAATCTTAATGTAAGGAGTGTGTGTAGAAAAGAAAAAAGAAAAAAGAAAAAAAAAGACAAGAAAAAGAAAAAAAATAAAAATAATGTGGATATTCAAAAAAAAAAACACCTCCTAATCCTACTAATTTGTGCTGGTGGGAATGTAGAAATGCTTAATTGAATAAAGGGCTATATTGTGTATGAGTTGTGGCAAGTGAATTGGTAGATAAGAATATGTGCTCGACTTGTGAGTGAAGTGTATTAAAGTGCTTAGGAAGGTTAGTCACTACTTCTAAATGTATCCTACTTGTCACGTTCCAACCTCGGGAAGCGCGACCGCGCTCAACCGAGTGAACCCGGCCGAGCAAACCTGTTAGATACTATCTACCCAATTAACCCATGATCAAGAAACACGTGATTTCATTAATTAGATTGAAGGACATTCATACATACAATATTAATCCATTTCATTATCAATTTTTCCTTTAAGTCTCAAAATACACCGATTCTTATAGTCTGAGAGGGACAAGTGATCAAACACAACATATACTTGTTTAACATTCCCAACACCCATATGCAACCCACATAGTGTCTACAGAGCCTCTAAAGATACAAAAGAGGGTAAAGATGGTGCCGCCAATAAGGCCCCGGCTATACCTCAAAAGTGACCATAATATAAACAAAAGGTACAATACATGACCCCGAAATGAAATGGGGCTCACCGAGTCCGCTGAGAAGGGGATGCCACTATCTGTGATCAGCACTGTCTGCTATGTAACCACCTGCATCCATTTAAAGATGCAGCGCCCCCGGCAAAAGGGACGTTAGTACCGTCGAATAGCACTAGTATGTAAAGCTAAACACCAACTCAATAGAATGAATAATAATACAAGAGGAACAGTCAAGAATCAAATAATATTAAAACAACAAGTTAAGGATCATATATATTTTCAAGTCAATTTCCATATTATTAGGTTGGGTGATCTTTAGTACCGATATTCCACAATTCACAATACCTCCGTATTCTTACTCGGAGTCCGATCTCGGCCCGATCGGCTAAGCCATATCATTTGAGATATTATTACAATTTCATTATAATTTCCAGCACAGTGCCACCATGTGTGCAACATGGTGTCCGATCACGGCCCGATCGGCTAGGCCATCTCATTTGAGACATCAACCATTTTCACAATTTCATCCACAATACCACCGTGTTCTTACACGGAATCCGATCTCAACCCGATCGGCTAGGATATCTCATTTGAGACATCACCCATATTCAATCAGTTATCTCAATTCATATTTCTTTCCCATACTTTCAATACAATGGCACAAGTGGCCCCAATTATAAAGTTATTCTTGGCGCTAGGCCGTATTTCATAATTCAAGTTCTTTTCCACATTTCAACATTATTATTATCAACAATAATAAGTCTCCCCATTCAAGACGTTAAATTCACATATGAGCAATTTGGGAGTCTTAGGCACATAAAGGCTTTTCATACAATTTGGCATAACAACCTTTATTTCAATCTTGACATGAAGTCTTAACAGTTCTAACACATATCCTATAATTTGAACACATACTCAAATAACAAGATAACATGATGAAGCCTTTAGAATAAATATTGGACTTACATACTTCAACACAAACACATTAGAAATCGTCAATTTTATAATGATCAAGAGCTTACTCCAATTACATGAACATTGTGGGGTTCGATTCTAAGGAGAAGGGGGTTTAGCCAACATACGTCAATTGAGCTTCTCAAACTCGAAAATGATTTGTAATTCTTAGCAACTTCAATCTATTTTAGAAATATAACAAGCTGGACCAAAATTAGGAAGACGAACATGGTTTTAGCTCATTTGAGCATATTGTCAAAAACTAGGTGTGCATCAATGTTTTAAGGCTATTTTTGTGGAAGATTCCATCATTCCCCAACCCATTCTCTATCATTTTTAGATCACAATATTCCCACATACTACAAGGATACATGCATGCAAGGTAAGCACTCCCTCAATTGAGCTTCTCAAACTGAGGATGGTGCCGGCAACAAGGCCCCGGCTATACCTCAAAAGTGACCATAATATAAACAAAAGGTACAATACATGACCCCGGAATGAAATGGAGCACACCGAGTCCGCTGAGAAGGGGATGCCACTATCTGTGATCAACACTGTCTGCTATGTAACCACCTGCATCCATTTAAAGATGCAACGCCCCAGGCAAAAGGGACGTTAGTACCGTCGAATAGCACTAGTATGTAAAGCTAAACACCAACTCAATAGAATGAAAGATAATACAAGAGGAACAGTCAAGAATCAAATAATATTAAAACAACAAGTTAAGGATCATATATATTTTCAAGTCAATTTCCATATTATTAGGTTGGGTGATCTTTAGTACCGATATTCCACAATTCACAATACCTCTGTATTCTTACACGGAGTGCGATCTAGGACCGATCGTCTAGGCCATCTCATTTGAGATATTACCACAATTTCATTATAATTTCCAGCACAGTGCCACCATGTGTGGAGCATGGCTTCCGATCACGGCCCGATCGGCTAGGCCATCTCATTTGAGACATCAACCATTTTTACAATTTCATCCACAATACCACCGTATTCTTACATGAAGTCCGATCTCGACCCGATCGGATCGACAATCTCATTTGAGACATCACCCATATTCAATCAGTTATCTCAATTCATATTTCTTTCCCATACTTTTAATACAATGGCATGAGTGGCCCCATTTATAAAGTTATTCTTCGCGCTAGGCCGTATTTCATAATTCAAGTTCTTTTCCACATTCCAACATTATTATTATCAACAACAATAAGGTTCCCCATTCAAGACGTTAAATTCTCACATGAGAAATTTGGGACTCTTAGGCACATAGAGGTTTTTCATACAATTTGGCATACCAGCCTTTATTTCAATCTTGACATGAAGTCTTAGCAGTTCTAACATATATCCCATATTTTGAACACATCCTCAAATAACAAGATAACATGATGAAGCCTTTAGAATATATATTGAACTTACATCCTTCAACACAAACACATTAGAAATCGCCAATTCTATAATGATTGAGAGCTTACTCCAATTACATGAACACCGTGGGGTTCGATTCTAAGGAGAAGGGGGTTTAGCCAACATACGTCAATTGAGCTTCTCAAGCTCTAAAATGATCCGTAATTCTTAGCAACTTCAATCTATTTTAGAAATATAACAAGTTGGACCAAAATTAGGAAGACGAACATGTTTTTAGCTCGTTTGAGCATATTATCAAACACTAGGTGTGCATCAATGTTTTAAGGTGATTTTTGTGGAAGATTCCATCATTCCCCAACCCATTCTCTATCATTTTTAGATCACAATATTCCCACATACTACAAGGATACATGCATGCAATGTAAGCACTCCCTCAATTAAGCTTCTCAAACTGAGGATGGTGCCGGCAACAAGGCCCCGGCTATACCTCAAAAGTGACCATAATATAAATAAAAGGTACAATACATGACCCCGGAATGAAATGGGGCATATCGAGTCCGCTGAGAAGGGGATGCCACTATCTGTGATCAACATTGTCTGCTACGTAACCACCTGCATCCATTTAAAGATGCAACTCCCCCGGCAAAAGGGACGTTAGTACCATCGAATAGCACTAGTATGTAAAGCTAAACACCAACTCAATAGAATGAATAATAATACAAGAAGAACAGTCAAGAATCAAATAATATTAAAACAACAAGTTAAGGATAATATACATTTTCAAGTGAATTTCCATATTATTAGGTTGGGTGATCTTTAGTACCGATATTCCACAATTCACAATACCTCCGTATTCTTACACGGAGTCCGATCTCGGCCCGATCGGCAAGGCCATATCATTTGCGATATTACCACAATTTCAGTATAATTTCCAGCACAGTGCCACCGTGTGTGCAGCATGGCATCTGATCACGGACCGATCGGCTAAGCCATCTCATTTGAGACATCAACCATTTTCACAATTTCATCCACAATACCACCGTGTTCTTACACGGAGTCCGATCTCGACCCGATCGTCTAGGCCATCTCATTTGTGACATCACCCATATTCAATCAATTTTCTCAATTCATATTTCTTTCCCATACTTTCAATACAATGGCACGAGTGGCCCCAATTATAAAGTTATTCTTGGCGCTAGGTCGTATTTCATAATTCAAGTTCTTTTCCGCATTCCAACATTATTATTATCAACAACAATAAGGTTCCCCATTCAAGACGTTAAATTCTCATATGAGCAATTTGGGAGTCTTAGGCACATAGAGGTGTTTCATACAATTTTGCATAACAGCCTTCATTTCAATCTTGACATGAAGTCTTAACAGTTCTAACACATATCCCATATTTTGAACACATCCTCAAATAACAAGATAACATGATGAAGCCTTTAGAATAAATATTGAACTTACATCCTTCAACACAAACACATTAGAAATCACCAATTCTATAATGATCAAGATCTTACTCCAATTACATGAACACCGTGGAGTTCGATACTAAGGAGAAGGGGGTTTAGCCAACATACGTCAATTGAGATTCTCAAACTCTAAAATGATCTGTATTTCTTAGCAACTTCAATCTATTTTAGAAATATAACAAGTTGGACCAAAATTAGGAAGACGAACATGATTTTAGCTCGTTTGAGCATATTATCAAACACTAGGTGTTCATCAATGTTTTAAGGCGATTTTTGTGGAAGATTCCATCATTCCCCAACCCATTCTCGATCATTTTTATGTCACAATATCCCCACATACTACAAGGATACATGCATGCAAGGTAAGCACTCCCTCAATTGAGCTTCTCAAACTGGGGATGGTGCCGCCAACAAGGCCCCGGCTATACCTCAAAAGTGACCATAATATAAACAAAAGGTACAATACATGACCCCGGAATGAAATGGGGCACACCGAGTCCGCTGAGAAGGGGATGCCACTATCTGTGATCAACACTGTCTGCTACGTAACCACCTGCATTCATTTAAAGATGCAGCGCCCCCGGCAAAAGGGACGTTAGTACCGTCGAATAGCACTAGTATGTAAAGCTAAACACCAACTCAATAGAATGAACAATAATACAAGAGGAACAGGCAAGAATCAAATAATATTAAAACAACAAGTTAAGGATCATATACATTTTCAAGTCAATTTCCATATTATTAGGTTGGGTGATCTTTAGTACCGATATTCCACAATTCACAATACCTCCGTATTCTTACACGGAGTCCGATCTCGGCCCGATCGGCTAGGCCATC
Organism: Nicotiana tabacum; assembly: GCF_000715075.1. Lineage (NCBI taxonomy): Eukaryota > Viridiplantae > Streptophyta > Magnoliopsida > Solanales > Solanaceae > Nicotiana > Nicotiana tabacum. Next base: position 65,962,099 of record NC_134094.1, on the reverse strand, counting down.
GCATTTGAGATATTACCACAATTTCATTAAAATTTCCAGCACAGTGCAACCATGTGTGCAGCATGGCTTCCGATCACGGCCCGATCGGCTAGGCCATCTCATTTGAGACATCAACCATTTTCATAATTTCATCCACAATACCACCGTGTTCTTACATGAAGTCCGATCTCGACCCGATCGGATAGGCCATCTCATTTGAGACATCACCCATATTCAATCAGTTATCTCAATTCATATTTCTTTCCCATACTTTAAATACAATGGCACGAGTGACCCCATTTATAAAGTTATTCTTCGCGCTAGGCCGTATTTCATAATTCAAGTTCTTTTTCACATTCCAACATTATTATTATCAACAACAATAAGGTTCCCCATTCAAGACGTTAAATTCTCACATGAGAAATTTGGGACTCTTAGGCACATAGAGGTTTTTCATACAATTTGGCATACCAGCCTTTATTTCAATCTTGACATGAAGTCTTAGCAGTTCTAACATATATCCCATATTTTGAACACATCCTCAAATAACAAGATAACATGATGACTTTAGAATAAATATTGAACTTACATCCTTCAACACAAACACATTAGAAATCGCCAATTCTATAATGATCAAGAGCTTACTCCAATTATATGAACACCGTGGGGTTCGATTCTAAGGAGAAGGGGGTTTAGCCAACATACGTCAATTGAGCTTCTCAAACTCTAAAATGATCCGTAATTCTTAGCAACTTCAATCTATTTTAGAAATATAACAAGTTAGACCAAAATTAAGAAGACGACCATGCTTTTAGCTCGTTTGTGCATATTATCAAACACTAGGTGTGCATCAATGTTTTAAGGCGATTTTTGTGGAAGATTCCATCATTCCCCAACCCATTCTCTATCATTTTTAGATCACAATATTCCCACATACTACAAGGATACATGCATGCAAGGTAAGCACTCCCTCAATTGAGCTTCTCAAACTGAGGATGGTGCCGGCAACAAGGCCCCGGCTATACCTCAAAAGTGACCATAATATAAACAAAAGGTGCAATACATGACCCCGGAATGAAATGGAGCACACCGAGTCCGCTGAGAAGGGGATGCCACTATCTGTGATCAACACTGCCTGCTATGTAACCACCTGTATCTATTTAAAGATGCAACGCCCCCGGTAAAAGGGACGTTAGTACCGTCGAATAGCACTAGTATGTAAAGCTAAACACCAACTCAATAGAATGAAAGATAATACAAGAGGAACAGTCAAGAATCAAATAATATTAAAACAACAAGTTAAGGATTATATATATTTTCAAGTCAATTTCCATATTATTAGGTTGGGTGATCTTTAGTACCGATATTTCACAATTCACAATACCTCCGTATTCTTACACGGAGTACGATCTCGGACCGATTGCGATATTACCACAATTTCATTATAATTTCCAGCACAGTGCCACCGTGTGTGCAGCATGGCGTCTGATCACGGACCGATCGGCTAAGCCATCTCATTTGAGACATCAACCATTTTCATAATTTCATCCACAATACCACCGTGTTCTTACACGGAGTCCAATCTCGACCCGATCGTCTAGGCCATCTCATTTGAGACATCACCCATATTCAATCAATTTTCTCAATTCATATTTCTTTCCCATACTTTCAATACAATGGCACGAGTGGCCCCAATTATAAAGTTATTCTTGGCGCTAGGCCGTATTTCATAATTCAAGTTCTTTTCCGCATTCCTACATTATTATTATCAACAATAATAATGCTCCCCATTCAAGACGTTAAATTCACATATGAGCAATTTGGGAGTCTTAGGCGCATAGAGGCTTTTCATAAAATTTGGCATAACAGACTTTATTTCAATCTTGACATGAAGTCTTAACAGTTCTAACACATATCCCCTATTTTGAACACATCCTCAAATAACAAGATAATATGATAAAGCCCTTAGAATAAATATTGAACTTACATCCTTCAACACAAACACATTAGAAATCGCCAATTCTATAATGATCAAGAGCTTACTCCAATTACATGAACACCGTGGGGTTCGATTCTAAGGAGAAGGGGGTTTAGCCAACATACCTCAATTGATCTTCTCAACTCTAAAATGATTCGTAATTCTTAGCAACTTCAATCTATTTTAGAAATATAACAAGTTGGACCAAAATTAGGAAGACGAACATGGTTTTAGCTCATTTGAGCATATTATCAAACACTAGGTGTGCATCAATGTTTTAGGCCATTTTTGTGGAAGATTCCATCATTCCCCAACCCATTATCTATCATTTTTAGCTCACAATCTTCCCACATACTACAAGGATGCATGCATGCAAGGTAAGCACTCCCATCCCCATGAATTACCTTACAAATGGCCCATTCTAGTTACATTTTGGAATTAAGAGTTTGGGTGATAGAATGTTACCTCTTAGGAAGAAGACCTAGGTGCCTCTCTTGATAATCTTTAAGCGTTTATGTGAGAATTGAAGAGCAATGTGATGAAAATCACTTCTGCCTCTAGGACCCTCGCTCTCACTCTAAGAATTTCAGGAAATATGATCAAAATGGTCCATGGGGTGTATTTTAACGAAATGGGTTCGGGTTTAAAAACCCCAAAAATGAAGCTCCAGAACGGTTTTTGCGGTCGCATATGCGACAGCATAATGGTTATGCGGGCTGCATAATGACCGCGAAAATGGGGGGCCAGAACTGGAAAAGAACTGATATGGTTTGCGGTCACTATGCGGCCTGCAGACCTATTCTGCAGTCGCATAATGCACCATAGAACAGTTCTACGGTCGCATAGTGCACCGCAGAACCTCCCTCCGAAAAATCCCAAGTTGGGATATGCGACAAGAATGCGGCCCGCGAAATAGTTATTGGGTCGCATAATGGTCGAGAAATTGGGCATCAAAATTCCCCAGAAATATGCCCCACTCTGCGACCAATCTGCGGTCTACAGAGTGGTTCTACGGCTACAGAAGTGCATACTTCTGTCCAACATTTTTCTTCAACTCCCAGCGCACTGTTCAATACAAAAATTCCGAACCGCGCCTACTTTGGCATCACAGAATCCAGTTTTTTAGGAAACATTTTATGGGGCCTTACACTACCCGTCCCTTAGCCTACATTACAACCCAAAAAGACCTAATTGATCCTAGACTTGGCTGGCTTATATTAGTAGAGATGTACACTATGGGCAAGCATATAATACAATCACGGGATGCACATGAACTTCTTTGTGAGAGTGAGTGCCTTTTGTATAATTGTTTGATGGCCTTAAATTATGTTTAGAGTTGTACTTGAATGTATGGACTACGTTTATATTCACTCTCTTGTTTGGTGCGGAGGGTACATGGTCTCATGACAGATTGGTAATGTTGTTAAATTCTCTTATTGGGTAAGTGTGCGAGTTAAGGATGCTTAGTGGTAACGAGTCGGCTCTTGAGGTAGGGTAGTTATAGGTAGGTTGCTGGAATTGGTTGAATTGAAATGTTTATACTTGGGCAATTGTAAAACAGGAAAAATATGAAATTTCGTATGCTCATGCTTTATTGCCGGTTTCGACCATAGTCAAGAGTAGAGTGTATGATTAAAAATTGTATTGCTCCTCCATAGTTGATGTGTAAGTTGTTGGTGTGTAGTTGAGAGTTCCATTGCTCGAGGGTGAGCAAGAGTGTAAGTATGGGGTATTGATATTTGGCTTAAAGTATGTGTATTTATATGTATATCACCTCATATTTTACTCATATTTTATGATTTTTGTATGTTTAATATAATAATTTATTCTAATTCATGGTATTTGTATGTGTCGGAGTCAAATGAAAGTGAATTGAAGAGTTTGCGTGCACATTGAAATAAAAACAAAAGAATTTGAAGGAAGTATGACTTCGGTGTCCAGGTTCGTGCCAGGCACCAGCCAAAACGCCGTTGACAGCAGGCTAAAATATTCATTGTCCAGCTTTGCGCCTGGCGCAAAGCGTGACGCCCAAAGGCGGATTTCATCCTAATTCAGCTGGGACTTGGTGATTTCAACCCTACACACCACAACTTGTTTAAAGGGGGTTCTAAACCTAAATTTGAGGGGATCGACCATATTTTTGGGAGGAGAATATGCCACTTTGGATGGGAGAACAACAACCACGCTTCGAGGAGGCTTCTAACTAGTTTTTCTTCTCATTTCTTCCTTTAATATCATAGTTTATTAGTTCTAGAGTTGTGGGGGTGCTACATGAGCGTTGTTGTTTGAAGCTTGACTTCTTCTTGTTATTTTATCATATTGGTTTATTTATTCAATCTTGTTCTTAATTATTCGATTGCGTGATCACCAATTGAATACTATCTACGAATCTAGGATTGAACTCGATAGAGGAAAATCTAGATTGCATATAAGATTGAGTATAGCGAGATCTTGAACTTGAGTATCGGGGAATGGATTTGCGGTTAGGATAGGGATATACATAATCGCCTTACTTGGTTACTATACGGGAATTATAAATGCATTCTTGTTAATCTTAATTCCATAGGAATATAGGCGTTATGTTAGTCTGAATAGGTTAGTAGTACGTCGGGAGAATACTACAAGTAATATTAACCATATCAATCCATAAATCAGAAAAATTAATTAGACAATTTAAGTAGAAATCTCAATTGGATTTTTAGCTAACCCATAGCTCTGGAATATTATCTCCCATTGAATTCATCTCTAAGATTGCCAACTTGTTTTCTGTAATCGCTTAGTTTGCTTACTCTAGATTAGTTTTAGTTGAATATCCATACTTTAGAAAATTGCTTGAATAGATTAATTGTCTTAGTTTAATTTAGTAAATAGTTAATTACAATTACATGTGGGTACGATATTTGTACTTATCCTATATTACTTGTATGACCGTGTATACTTAAGCATGCGTTTTGGAGCAGCTAACGTGTTTGTCAAAAAAATAAACCTAACCAAACAAAAGTCAAAAATAGAGTGGTCATGTTAATTGAACTACATCTGACCTGACTCCGAAAGGATACGTAGGCACCCCTACCCTGGGGCTCAGTCACACTCAACAAAAAAACCACATTCCCCCATAAGTTAAACTAGGCAAGCAGTTCAATTCGTATTCTTTTTACCTAAAACCCTCACAAGACCTTCTGACCAATTAGCAAGTATGTTTAAAATCAAAGGTCGTGGGTATTGGACCTTGCGCCACCAAGATTGAGAGAAATAAAATGAGCGAGCCTTATTGGGGAAAACCCTCACAGGCACCCCAAGGCGATGGTGAGTAAAGAAATAAAATGAGGAGAGTCATACTAGTGAAAACCCGCAAAGGTTACTATAAGATGATAATGAGAGAGAAATAAAAGGAGAGAGTCTTACTAGGGAAAGCTCAAAAAGGACGTTGTAAGACGATGATGAGAAGATAAATGAGAGAGATCAGCTAGTGAAAACCCGCGAAAGGGCATTTCTGATTGAAAAGAGAGCTTGCATGTGACGACCCGACCGGTCGTCTTGCGAGGTATAGCCCCGATCCCCTATTTAACTGCTTCCCCCGTATTAATTTCAGCTATTGTGACTTTCCGGGAGGTTTCATTTTGGTTTTTGGAAGTGTTTGGCACACTTAGTCCCTAAATGGAGGGTTAAGCCTTAGGATTGGCACCATAGTCAGAACAGTATAAAGACAACTCTGGAATGGAGTTTTGTCGGTTCCATTAGCTCCATTAGGTGATTTTGGACTTAGGGGCATGTCCGTATTGTGTTTGGGAGGTCCATAACTCATTTAGGCTTGAATTGGCGAAAGTCGAATTTTTAGAGTTTTGGACCGGTAGTGGAAATTTTGATATCGGGGTCGGAATCCGATTTCGAAAGTTTGAGTAGGTCCGTAATATTGAATATGACTTGTGTGCAAAATTTAGGGTCAATCGGACGTGGTTTGGTTGGTTTCGACGTCAGTTGTCGAATTTTGAAGTTTCAAGTTCTTTATGTTTGAATTGGAGGGTGATTCTTGATTTTTGCGTTGTTTGATGTAGTTTGAGAGCTCGACTAAGTTCATATGGTGTTTTAGGATTGGTTGATATGTTTGGTTGAGGTCCCGAGGGCCTCGGGTGAGGTTGCTGAAGTTTTCTGGTATCTGAGTTCTGGTTTCCTTATATGCGATCGCATGGGGTGATCCGCAATCGCGTAGGCTTAGCTGGGCAGAGGATGGAATTATTCTTCGCGTTTGCGGACATGGGCATGCGAACACGTAGTGTTGTGAGGTGGTGCTTCGCGAACGCAGAGACAAGTTCGCGTTCACGTAGGGTTAAGTAGACCAAAGTTGAGCCACGCGCTTTGCTCATCGCGAATGCGTGAGGACATTCGCGATCGCGTGAGTATGGGAGCCAGAGCATCGCATTCGCGTGGTGGTTTACGCGATCGTGTAGAGTTAATTTCTAGGGAAGCAAAGTTGTTCTTCGCGATCGCGAGGCTATTTCCACGATCGCGAATAAGGAATCACTGGGCAGTATTAAAGTTCAAAAACGAGGGTTTTGAGTTCATATCACAAAATTGAATTGGGTAATGATTCCTATCTCCTTTATTGTTATATCCCACTAATCTATCATTAATTTTATCATTTAATTTCAGATTTGAGGTGAAAAATTGGGAAATATTGGAGAAATGTTCTTTGGCCGAATTTTGGGGTTTTGATCGAGATTTTGGTATCGGATTTGAGTAATTTTGGTACGAGTGAACTCGTGAGTGAATGGGTGATTGTATTTTGTGACTTTTACCCGATTCCGAGACGTGGGCCCGGGGAGGCTTTTTGAGCGATTTTTCAATTTCTTGCGTTAGCTTTAGTTTCATTAGCTAGATTAGTTTCTTGTAGTTATATTTATGCTATGTAATTGATTTTGGCTAGATTTAGGCCACTTGGAGCCGGATATTCATGGGAAAGGCATTGTGACTGATTGATTGAGCTTGGTTCGAGGTAAGTGGCTTGCCTAACCTTGTGTGGGGGAACTCCCCTTAGGATTTGGTACTGTTTGATCTGTGAGCGCCGTGTACGTGAGGTGACGAGTACGTGCACTGGCTATTTGTTGTAAAACTCCGTTTTTCACTAAATCATAACTTGTTTTCTCCTTATTTGAAACACACTAGCATATGTAACTAGCCTGCTTAGACTAGAATAGCATGCCTACTTGTTTAACTCCCTATTTGAACTCTGTGCAGTATGTTTAGAGAAATTACTTGTTTTCCTTGACTTGAACTTAGTCTAAACTGTAGGATTGCTTGCTGTAATTGCTATTTCGGCTGGTTGCGCTGCATATTTACTTTGGGACTACAGAACGGTATTCCAGGAGATCCCCATGTACTGCATATTTACTTTGGGACTACGGAACGGTATTCCGGGAGATCCTCCTATTTTTTATATTTATTTTGGGACTACGAAACAGTATTCGGGGAGATCCCCTCCCTACACATTTATGTTTGGGACTACGAGACGGTATCTCGAGAGATCCCCTGTTGTTATCATTGTGTTCTGAGCTGTTGGCTTTCATTGATTCTATTCGTGTTAGATTTCCGTATTTATTTGACTGCGATATTTCATTTTGTCTTATTTAATTATATTTATACCAGTAGGCCCTGACCTGAACTTGTCACTACTCGACCGAGGTTAGTCTTGGCACTTACTGAGTACCGTTGTGGTGTACTCACACCCTTTCCTACACATGTTTTCTGTGTGCAGATCCAGTTTTATCTTACCAGCCTCATCACTAGTTGCAGTCGCTGCTGCTTATTGGATACTTCAAAGTACATCTGCTCGCGCCAGCAGATCCTCGGAGTCCCCCTCTATCCCCCTATGTTCATTTTTGCCTTCTTTCTGTAGAAATAACGTATAGAATGGTTAAAACTTCTTAGTAGCTTGTGACTTATGGTATTCCGGGTTTTGGGAAAAAGTGAATATTATATTTGCTGAGTGGCACCGTTTCTGATTATTAGCTATATCTGTTAGCTGTTATCTTTGTGTTTTCATTTCATTTCCGCAATAATTAGGCTTACCAAGTCGTAGAGACTAGGTGCCGTCACGACAGTTCACGGAGGGAGAAATTGGATCGTGACAAGTTGGTATCAGAGCTCTAGGTTCATAGGAGTCGTGATTCGCAAGCCGATTTATTAGAGTCTCGCGGATCAGTAAATAGATGTCTGTACTTATCTTAGGGAAGCTTTGGAACTGTTAGGAACAAACATACTTTTTTTGATTCCTTATCGTGTGAGTTATTGGCATCAAATTCTAAAAATTTCTCTATTCTATTCTTTCTCACAGATGGCGAGGACCCGTACTGGAGGATCTGACGACCAGGCACCCGTGCCCCTTGCTAGAGCCTCTAGAGGCCGGGGCCGGGGTATAGTACGGCCACGCGGTGTAGCCAGAGCACCCGCGTGAGCTGCGACATAGGAGCCCCTAAGATTTCCAGCTAGAGGGCAAGCATCAAGGTTCTTATTGTTGCACCTGCCCTCCATGAGACTCTAGCCCAGTTCATGAGTATGTTCAGCACCTTAGCTCAGGAGGGATTAATTCCGTTATCTCCTGCCATATCTCAGGCCGGGGGAGGGGCACAGACTCCCACAGCCCACACTTCAAAGCAGAGGGTCCACGTTGATCAGGCCCCACAGTTCATTCATATGTCGCCGGTAGCCCCGGTTCAGCATGAGACTAGGACAGCCGCTTCTGAGGTGGAGCATCTCAGACTTGAGAGGTACCAGAAGTACCACCCACCTACCTTCAGCGGATTGGCTACAGATGATGCTCGGGGTTTTGTGGAGGAGTGTCATCGTATTCTCCGTACTATGGGCATAGTGGAGATGAGTGGGGTTTCTTTTACCACTTTCCAGCTTAGAGGAGCAGCCTATCATTGGTGGCATGCTTATGAGTTGAGTAGTTCGGATGAGGCAGCTTCACTTATATGGACTCAGTTCTCAGATATGTTTTTGAGAGAGTATGTCCCTCAGAGCCTCAGGGACTCATGGCTCGTGGAGTTTGAGCAGCCGCGCCAGGGTGCTATGACTGTGTCAGAGTATGCAGTCCGCTTCAATGATTTGGCCCGACATGCACCGGCCTTGGTTTCCACAGTTCGAGAGAGGGTTCGACGATTTATTGAGGGACTCCACCCCAGTATCCGGATTAGTATGGTCGGGAGCTAGAGATGGATATTCTTTACCAATAGGTTGTGAGTATTTCTAGGAGATTGGAGGGCATGCTTGACCGAGACCGAGAGGAGAGAGTGGCCAAGAGGTCTCGAGAGACTGGTTCTTATTCTAGAGCTTGTGCCCCAGCAGCCCGCCATGGTAAGGGTTATGTGGGTTGCCCCGTTCATTCAGCTCTTCCAGCCACCAGTGGTGTTCCAGACCCTTCTAGGCCCCAGGAGCCTTATTATGCACATCCAATATCTAATGTGCCTCCTGCTCGGGGTGCTTTTAGCGGCCAGTCCAACGGACCTGGCCCGAGTCAGTCACAGCATCCACGCCCTCCGAGGGGTTGTTTTGAGTGTGGAGACACCCACCATGTGGTGAGAGATTTCCCAGACTTAGGAAGGTTGCACCTCCACAGACTTCTCAGCCACCACGTGCTCCACCGGGTCCTCAGTCCATGATTCCAGCACCAGCTACCACTCCACCTACTCAGCCAGCTCGAGGTGGAGGTCGGGAAGGTCGAGGTCACCCTGGAGGGGGAGGCCAAGCCAGGTATTATGCTCTTCCGGCTCGTACAGAGGCAGTTGCTTCTGACTTTGTCATTACAGGTATTGTTCCAGTCTGTCATAGAGATGCGTCGGTATTATTTGACCCAGGCTCTACGTATTCATATATGTCCTCTTATTTTTCCCCATATTTGGGCGTATCTCGGGATTCTTTGAGTTCCCATGTTTATGTATCTACTCCTGTGGGAGATTCTCTTGTTGTGGACTGCGTGTATCGGTCGTGTTTGATTGCTCTTAGTGGTTTTGAGACCAGAGCCGACTTATTATTACTCAGCATTGTAGATTTTGATATTATCTTAGGCATGGACTAGTTGTCGCCCCATTATGCTATTCTTGATTGTCACGCTTAGACCATGACGCTGGCTATTCCAGCCTTACCGTGATTAGAGTGGAGAGGTACCTTAAAGTATAATTCCCGTAGAGTTATTTCATTTCTTAAGGCTCAATGAATGGTTGATAAGGGGTGCAACGCGTATTTAGCTTATGTGAGAGATGTCAGTATTAATACCCCTACAGTTGAGTCAGTTCCAATAGTGAGGGATTTCCCAGATGTATTTCCAGCTGATCTTCCGAGCATGCCGCCCGATAGAGATATTGATTTCGGTATTGATTTGTTGCCGGGCACTCAGGCCATCTCTATTCCTCCATGTCATATGGCTCATCCTGAGTTGAAGGAGTTGAAGGAGCAATTGTAGGAGTTGCTTGATAATGGCTTCATTCGGCCCAATGTGTCATCTTGGGATGCTCCTGTCTTGTTTGTGAAGAAAAATGATGGTTCTATGCGTATGTATATTGATTATCGACAGTTGAACAAAGTCATAGTGAAGAACAGGTATCCTTTTCCTCTTATTGATGACCTATTTGATCAGCTACAGGGTGCCAAAGTATTTTCCAAGATTGACTTGCGTTCAGGTTATCATCAGTTGAAGATTCGGGAGCCAGATATCCCGAAGACTACTTTCAAGACTCGGTATGGCCTTTAAGAGTTCCTTGTGATGTCATTTGGGTTGACCAATGCCCCAGCAGCCTTTATGCACTTGATGCACAGTGTGTTCCGGCCCTATATTGATTCTTTCATCATCGTATTCATTAACAACATTCTAGTGTATTCCCGGACTCGGGAGGATCATGAGCAGCACTTGAGGACAGTGCTTCAGACTTTGGGAGAAAAAAGGTTATATGCAAAGTTCTCAACATGTGAGATCTGGTTAGACTCTGTGGAATTTTTGGGTCATATTGTGTCGAGTGAGGGGATCAAGGTGGATCCGAAGAAGGTGGAAGCAGTGTAGAGTTGGCCCAGACCATCCTCAGCTACAGAGATCCGGAGATTCCTTGGTTTGGCAGGGTATTACCGTCAGTTTGTTGAGGGATTTTCATTTATTGCAGCACTTATGACCAGGCTGACCCAGAAGGGTGCTCTGTTCAGGTGGACAGAGGAGTGTGAGGAGAGCTTTCAGAAGCTCAAGACAACTTTGACTACAGCCCCAGTATTGGTATTGCCTTCAGGTTCGGGGTCTTATACAGTTTATTGTGATGCGTCGCGAGTTGGCCTCGGCGCGGTGTTGATGCAGGACCGTAGGGTGATTGCCTACGCGTCCAGATAGCTGAAGGTGCATGAAAAGAACTATCCTGTCCACGACCTTGAGCTAGAGGCTATTATTCATGCCTTGAAGATTTGGAGGCACTATTTGTACGGCGTTCCTTATTAGATCTACACTGATCACAGGAGTTTGCAACATCTGTTCAAGCAGAAGGATCTTAATTTGCGTCAGAGGAGGTGGTTAGAGCTGCTTAAGGATTATGACATCACCATTTTGTACCACCCGGGGAAGGCCAATATGGTGGTCGATGCTTTGAGTCGCCAGGCAAAGAGTTTGGGGAGTTTAGCTTATCTACCAGCAACAAAGAGGCCCATGGCGTTGGATGTTCAGGCCTTAGCCAGCTAGTTTGTGAGATTGGATATTTTTGAGCCGAGTCGAGTATTGTCTTGTGTGGTCTCTCACTTCCCTTTGTGATCGTATCAGGGAGCGTCAGTATGATGACCCCCATCTGTTTGTCCTTAAGGACACGGTCCAGCACGGTGATGCTAAGGAGGTCACTATTGGGGAGGATGGTACATTGAGGATGCAGGACAGGTTATGTGTGCCCAATGTGGACGGGTTACGTGAGTTGATTCTCCAGGAAGCTCACAGCTTGCAGTACTCAATTCATCCGGGTGCCGCGAAGATGTATCATGACCTGAGGCAGCATTATTATTGGAGGAGGATGAAGAAGGACATAGTAGAGTATTTGGCTATATGTCTAAATTGCCAGTAGGTAAAGTATGAGCATTAGCTACCGGGTGGGTTGCTTCAAAAGATAGAGATTCCGGAGCGAAAATGGGAGCGGATCACTATGGACTTTGTTGTTGGACTCCCACGGGCTCAGCGAAAGTTTGATGCAGTTTGGGTGATTGTGGACTGGCTGACCAAGTCAGCTCATTTCATTCCTGTGATGACTACCTATTCTTCCGAGCAGCTGGCTCAAGTTTATATCCGAGAGATTGTCAAACTTCATGGTGTGCCAGTATCTATCATCTCTAACTGGGGCACGCAGTTTACATCACGGTTTTAGAGAGCCGTACAGCAAGAGTTGGGTACTCAGTGGAGTTGAGCACAGCTTTTCACCCTCAAACGGATGGGCAGTCTGAGTGCACTATTCAGATTCTTGAGGATATGCTTCGTGCATGTGTGACGGAGTTTGGAGATTCTTGGGATCAGTTCTTGCCACTTGCGGAGTTTGCCTACAACAACAGTTATCAGTCCAGCATTCAGATGGCTCCGTATGAGGCTCTGTATGGTAGGAGGTGTCAGTCCCCAGTGGGTTGGTTCGAGCCGGGTGAGGCCAGATTATTGGGTACGGACTTGGTTCAGGATGCCTTAGAGAAGGTGAAGGTGATTCAAGACAGATTTCACACAGCCCAGTCTAGAGAGAAGAGCTATGCGGACCAAAAGGTTCGCGATGTTGCATTCATGGTTGGAGAGAGGGTCCTACTTCGGGTTTTGCCTATGAAGGGCGTTATGAGGTTCGGAAAGAGGGACAAGATGAGCCCAAGGTTTATTGGCCCCTTTGAGGTATTGCGGCGAGTTGGGGAGGTTGCTTATGAGCTTGCCTTACCTCCCAGCCTAGCAGGAGTTCATTCGGTATTTCATGTTTCGATGCTCCAGATGTATCACGGCGATCCGTCTCATGTGTTGGATTTCAGCTCAGTCAAGTTGGACAAGGATCTATCCTATGTTGAGGAGCCAGTGGCTATTTTGGACAGACATGTTCGGAAGCTTAGGTCAAAAAACATTGCATTAGTAAATGAGCTACGGAAGTTGGTGTAGGTCTGAAATGTTGAATATGACTTGTGTGCAAAATTTGGGGTCAATCGGACGTGGTTTGGTTGGTTTCGGCGTCGGTTGTCGAATTTTGAAGTTTCAAGTTCTTTAAGTTTGAATTGGAGGGTGATTCTTGATTTTTGCATTGATTGATGTGATTTGAGGGTTCGACTAAGTTCGTATGGTGTTTTAGGATTGGTTGGTATGTTTGGTTGAGGTCCCAAGGGACTCGGGTGAGTTTCGGACGCCCAACGGATCGATTTTTAGACTTAGGAGGTTGCTGAAGTTTTCTAATGTCTAATTCTGGTTTCCTTATATGCGATCGCGTGGGGTGATCCGTGATCGTGTAGGCTTAGCTGGACAGAGGATGGAATCGTTCTTCGCATTTGCAGACATTGGCATGGGCATGCGAACACGTAGTGTTGTGAGGTGGTGCTTCGCGAACACAGAGACAAGGTCGTGTTCGCGTAAGGTTAAGTGGATCACAACTGGGCCACGCGCTTTGCTCATCGCGAACATGTAAGGACATTTGCGATCGCATGAGTATGGGAGCCAGAGCATCGCATTCGCGTGGTGGTTTATGCAATCGCGTAGAATTAATTTCTGGGGCAGCAAAGTTGTTCTTCCCGATCGTGAGGCTATTTCCGCGATCGCGATTAAGGAGTCACTGAGCAGTATTAAAGTTCAAAAATGAGGGTTTTGAGTTCATATCACCAAATTGAATTGGGAGCTCGGTGGAAGATGAAATTTTAAGAGATTTTCAAAGGAAGTCATTGGGTAATGATTCCTAACTTTTTTATGGTTATATCCCACTAATCTATCATTTATTTTATCATTTAATTTCGGATTTGGGGTGAAAATTTGGGAAAATTTTGAGAAATGTTCTTAGACCGAATTTTGGTATCGGATTTGAGTAATTTTGTTATGAGTGAACTCGTGAGTGAATGGGTGATTGTATTTTGTGACTTTTACCCGATTCCGAGACGTGGGCCCGAGGAGGCTTTTTGAGCGATTTTTCAATTTTTTGCGTTAACCTTGATTTCATTAGCTAGATTAGTTTCTTGTAGTTATATTTATGCTATGTAATTGATTTTGTCTAGATTTGTGCCACTTGGAGCCGGATATTCGTGGGAAAGGCATTGTGATTGATTGATTGAGCTTGGTTCAAGGTAAGTGGCTTGCCTAACCTTGTGTGGGGGAACTCCCCTTAGGATTTGGTACTATTTGATATGTGAGTGCCGTGTACGTGAGGTGACGAGTACGTACACGGGCTATTTGTTGTAAAACTCCATTTTTCACTAAGTCATAACTTGTTTTCTCCTTATTTGAAACACACTAGCATACGTAACTATCCTGTTTAGACTAAAATGGCATGCCTACTTGTTTAACTGCCTTTTTGAACTCTGTGCAGCATGTTTAGTGAAATTACCTATTTTCCTTGACTTGAACTTAGTCTAAACTGTAGGATTTCTTACTGTAATTGCTATTTCAGTTGGTTGCGCTGCATATTTACTTTGGGACTACGGAACGGTATTCCAGGAGATCCCCCTATACTGCATATTTACTTTGAGACTACGGAACGGTATTACGGGAGATCCCCCTTTTTTGCATATTTATTTTGGGATTACGGAACAATATTTCGGGAGATCCCCTCCCCCCTGCACATTTACGTTTGGGACTACGAGATGGTATCTCGGGAGATCCCCTGATGTTATCACTGTGTTCTGAGCTGTTGGCTTTCATTGATTCTATTCCTGTTAGATTTCCGTATTTATTTTACTGTGATATTTCATTCTGTCTTATTTCATTATATTTATACCAGTAGGGCCCTAATCTGATCTCGTCACTACTCGACCGAGGTTAGGCTTGGCACTTACTGGGTACCGTTGTGGTGTACTCACATCCTTTCCTGCACATGTTTTTCGTGTGCAGCTCCGGGTTCATCTTACCAGCCTCATCACTAAGTGCAGTCGCTGCTGCTTATTGGAGACTTCAAGGTATATATGCTCGCGCCCGCAGATCCTCGGAGTCCCCATCTATCCCCCTATGCTCATTTTTGCCTTCTTTCTGTAGAAATGACGTATAGAACGGTTAAGACTTCTTAGTAGCTTATGACTTACGGTATTCCGGGTTTTGGGAAAAAGTGAATATTGTATAGGTCGAGTGGCACCATTTTTTCTTATTAGCTATATTTGTTAGCTGTTATCTTTGTGTTTTTATTTCATTTCCGCAATAATTAGATTTACCTAGTCGTAGAGACTAGGTGTTGTCACGACAGTTCATGAAGGGAGAAATTGGGTCGTGACATTGCACCTACATGGCATCAATGGAGGCTAAGCATGTGTTCTCAGGTTCAAGATAAAAGTGGTGACAAGTTTCAAAGAGTTGGTCAATTTTCACATATCAGGCATCCAGTCAAAGAGGCATGTCATGTTCATTGAAGTGTGTATGTATCTCAGATAAATCTTTTTCTCCATTCCCTGAAAGGGATGCCTCTTGTTTAAATTCCTTCTTCTCTCCAATTGTTTGCTTCACCTTTACAATCGAAGCTTTTCCTTGAATCCCTTTTCGGTATAACTTTGTGCAAAAGTAAGATAAAGAGAGGATGGCAAAATCGATCACAGGACTCTCAATTGAATCAAGGTGATATAATCCAGAGCTCTCAGCATCTGCAAAAGGCATCAAGTCATTCCCGAATGGCAATGATTGGCAGATGCCCTGAAATCAGAAACATCAAAGGAAGAAGTCAAGTTGATTGCCCTCAAAGGAAAAATAAAGTTAAAAGGTTGAGTTTGAGTTGTTCTAGGCTACAAACCACTAGATTGAAAGTCCAAAAAGACAAAGGCCGCACAAAGCCGAAAATGAAGTTGTCATTCAAGAAGCAACATGCTACCATTGAAATTAGCATCCAAGGGGGGAAAATATGCCAAGACCAAGTGTCTGAAGCACTTAAGGACACAAACCAACCACCATTCCAAACTGACAACTATTCTTTGTTAAAAAATAAGAAACATGCACAATGTAGGAAAAACAACCTCGCAAGAAGCTGGTATCATCAAAAGGGAAAATCGCATGGGCTTAAATACAGCTCCGCAATAGTTAGCATCCTCCAAAAGGAAGTTCTCTCAAAACTTTCCACTTTATTCCATCTCCTCAATATACCTAAAATCGTGTTAGCATAGGGTACACCAATCCCTAGCTGCATTTTCCAACATAGGATACACCATCATTTAGTTGATGATATATAAGACAAAAGGGTACACCATTTCCTAGTCGCATGCTAGTATATGTTACCCCAATCCCTAACTGTATTTTTCAACATAGGGTACAACATCCCCTAGTTGATGATATTTAAGATAAAAGGGTACACTATTCCCTAGTCGCATGCTAGTATAGGGTACACCAATCCCTAGCTGCATTTTCCAATATAAGGTACACCATCCCCTAGTTTATGATATATAAGACAAAAGAGTACACCATTCCCTAGTCGCATGCTAGTATAGGGTATCCCAATATCTAGCTACATTTTTCAACATAGGGTACACCATCCCCTAGTTGATAATATTTAAGACAAAAGGATACACCATTCCCTAGTTGTATGCTAGTATAGGGTACACCAATGCGTAGCTGCATTTTCTAACATAAGATACACCATCCCTAGTTCATGATATTTCAAACAAAAGGGTACATAATTCCCTAGTCGCATGCTAGTATAGGGTACACCAATCCCTAGCTGCATTTTTTAACATAGGGTACACCATTCCGTAGTTGATGATATTTAAGACAAAATGATACATCATTTCCTAGTCGCATGCCAGTATAGAGAACACCAACCCCAGCTATATTTTCTATCATAGGGTACACCATCCCCTAGTTGATGATATTTAATATTAAAAGGTACACATTCCCTAGTAATATTCCCCAATGTAAGGTATACCAATCTTTAGTTGATTTTTCATTTGAAATAAAGTTACACCATTCCCAGAAATCATGATTTCCCCGGGGTACACCAATCCCAGTATTTTTCTTGCTTTCAATAAAAGAAGTAGTTTAGAGTTTTGTCACAATAACTTACGAAATTTTTCTAGTGAAAACTGGGGCAGAAATATTCATTTGTTTGTTTGTTCTGGTATCTTAGGAGGTTTTACCTCAAGGTACGAAGTGCGACATAGTCCAAAGAAATAAATTCTCAGTCCTGAACCAAAGAAAAAGGAAGTTCAAGATGCAAAAGCAAGTGAAATATGGCAGGAACTTCTCGGAACATGACTAATGTGACAAGCATCACATCCTCCATTTGATCAATAAAGAACCCTTTAAAGAGTCAACTAGCACCTACAGCTAAGAGGCATGAAGATTCAAGTCGAAGTCTGCATGAAGAACTAGTCAAGACTCAAGACCAAGATTCAGAAAACTTATAGATAGGATTATTGTAACTCGTAGTTAATAGGTACGTTTAGTTTCTTTTGACTTTGATTTTGTGTGTTGTAAGGAGTTCAGCAAGCAGCAACATTAGTGTTTCATAGCTCTTCGGTAGTCCTAGCTACCAAAACTTCTAGAACTATATTAATCTGATTCCTTTATAGCCAAGGATATGTAGGAAACCTCAAAATCAAGGTTCACTTAACTTTTTAAAAAAAATAAAATACTTCCTATGGAGTACCAAATGGGCAAAAATTAATCACAATTGCTCACTTTGTCTTTGTCCAAAAACACTTCATGTTCTCGAGCAAAGAAGGGCAGTTGTGAGCATATAATTGTTGCCCTATGATGAGTTACTTCTAAAAATACTTTAAATTAGTCCTTTAATTGTTCTTGAGTTTTATGTGATTTTTAGGAATTTTTTAAATTTGGTTTACACTTTTAGTTGCATTTTGCATTTCTAATTGTGTTTCATAGCATTAATTACATCTTAGGGCATGTTAAAAATACAAAAAATCATAAAAGAATTTGCGTTATTAGTGATATAATTAGTAAGGTCTATTTATTAATTTACAATATTAATAGTTGATTATTAGATAATTAGTTAAATAGGTTAATTGTGCAAAATAGCTTTAATTGGAGGTGTTATAATTTAAAGTGGCTAATTTTAAAATTAAAAGAGAAGGAAGAAAAAGGGTCAGATTTGGGTTCTAAATTGAACTGGGCCAATGAGTCAGCGGCCTAGTTGCCTAAAATAGTCCGCCCCAGCCAGCCCAAAACCCGGTCCAACCCCTGCCTCGGAGACTGTCAAAACCATGTAGCTTCATCTTTAAGCTACGTCATTTCCATGTCTGACCCCTTTTAAACAAAATAGATCCAAAAGATCTCATTTTTATGAAATCCCAAATCCCTGCGCCTAGATTAGGAATTCAGGGCGCCCGAAAATCGCCTCCGCCACCTACCACCTTTTTACCACCGCTCCTCCACCATTTGACCACCGTTGACCGCCGGTCGAAAATTGCCTCACGGCGACATGCCATCTCCAAACCATCCCAAATTATCACCAGATAATCCTCAACTCCTCCTCATTCCTGATCTCTAATCCATTTTCCCTAAAAATGACCACATCTTCACGATTAGTAGATCTAGGAATTTCCCAAACCCTAGTATTCTGCCATTTTCGATTTTCGTTTATCCGATGGGTGAAATCTTCTCAGACCACCACCAATCGATAGATATCTATCGATTGAGGTGAGTTTCAGGATTTTCACGATTATCGCTGCCGGTAAACTAGCTATTGACTGGCCAGTGTCGCTTGAACTCCTTTACCTCCACAAAGATATAGCTCTCAGGAGTCCTCGCACCAAGAAAATCCATCGGGGATTTAAAATCCTAGATGGATCTCTTGGGGCAATGACCTTTGGTAGTCAGATAATCTCAAAATTAGCCAGAACCACCCCTGAATCCCTTGTTGACCGGCCAAAATGTCCCGCTGAGTCGTTTTCTTTCTATATCCTTCCCCATAAACTTTGGCTCCCAAAAGCTTCAGATCGATGAAGTGCTTATCGGATTTCAAATCCAGATTAGTGCTCATCGATTGGAAACTCTTGGTGTTCCAAGCACCAGGCCCCATTGACTTTTTCTCCTGATTAATCTCATCTAAATCTTGAGAGTCTTTACCCCAAGTAGATATATTAAGGTGAAAACCTAAGATGGATATCTTGGGATAAAGACCCTCGTTGGTCGGACAAATCAATCTGACGTCCTCTTTAGCATATGTTTGTATACTTTATCATATATTTGTATAATTACATCGATTCTAGTCTAATGGTTTTTGGAATTGCTTGTTAATCTATTAGTATAGTGTTAATTATTCATGTTTATCCTTGATTAGTTATTGCTAAATATTTTGTTTTATAATTGTAATTAGTTATTCTGATTGTTCTGTCTCTCACTTAATCTCATAGGGGCATGTTTTGAATAACAAAGCAGACCTATTAATATTAAAAGGACCGCAGGGAGGGGTTCGATAGTTATGTATGGTCCATTGGGCTAGGGTCACTTAACCCAAGTCTGTTTACTCTTAACGAGTCTGAAGGGGGGGGGGTAAAAAGAAAGAAGAGGTAAAATATAAGAGTAAAAAGAGAGAAAGAAGGTTCCGGAAGGGGTAAATAAGTTCGAGGAGGATAAGAGTAAAAGGGGTAGTTTAGGGAACTCACTAGATTATTCTTTTAGGAGGATTTTGACCGGAGGGAAAAGTGGAAAAGGAAAGAATGGAAAACCGTCATGGTGCCTATTTAAGGACCTCTCCTAAGCCTAAGAAAAATAATTCTCAGTTGTTGAAAAAATATACAGAGATCTGAAAATTGCTAAGTCTCCAAAAATACAAAAATATCAAGATCTTAGGGAATTTTTGGGTAGAAATAAAAAAGAAAAATCTGTGTTTGGTTTCTGCTGGAATTCGGGCACTCAATTTTATTTTTTCTGAGTTTTCAAGAGTTGTTTTGACCTGGATTTTGCTACTGTTGTTTTCTCTGTTTGTTGAGCTCTATCATATTTTTATCTTGTCTTTATTTGGAACCTAGAGCTTTGTCTTCGCATACTAGGTACATACACCTTCATAGCCTTACAATTTTACTTGTTTGAATGACGAATTGTTGAAAATAATTCAAGTTTCTGCTTTTGTTAAAACTGATTAGTGTTGCGATGCTATGTTAAATGATAAATATGTGCTTATTAGTTCGAATAAGTATAATTCACTCATGTTTAAAGTTACAGATCTAAGACTAGAAATGTAAAGGATAGACTATGTTGAACTTTTCGTCAATTTTGCTTTAAATATCATGATTTGTTGATTCAATTGAATATTATAATGTGAATTAATAATAGATGAATCGAATATGTTTAACTTAATAATAATAAGGCTAGTGTATACGGTCGAAATTGATTTCGGCCTTCATACGACTGATCGAGATGGTATCATAATGGACCGAAGGAAGTCTTCATAATATCGAGATGGATCCAAAGATAGCACAAACGAGCTTTAAATTTCAGGTACAGGTCAAATACCGAGTTCGAAGTCATTATCGAGCTCGGGTCCGAATCGAACTATGATGAGATGTGATGGAATCGAGCTTAAGGGTCAGAGGCCAACCGATACCGAGCCCAAGTCATTACCGGACCCCGAGTCGGCATCGACCTCAAACCCGCATCGAGCTCTAAAACTGGAAACCGACCAATAGCGACCAATGTTGAGTCCGATCAAGATCGAGCTCATAGACAAGAGCCGTTGCAGCCGCACTAAGGGAAAAGTTGATTTATCATGGGTTCCCCATTAAGTATTTTTAATTATATCTAAAGTAGGATCCCCCACTATAAAAGGGATGACTATATTTCTTGTAAAGGGTCAAGTTAAGTTTTGCATACATTGTAACTCAGATATCATACATTCCTATATTGAAGAATTATCTTTTTTTAGCATCATAGATTGATTCATCTTGCTTAATCCATAAATCATCCTCTTTTCAATTTTGCTTATTTTTCATTCTGTACAGTCAATATTCGATATTTCTATTTACTCTTATGACTTGTGTCAATTTATACCACATACCCTTAGAACTACGTACAAATTCAACTCTATCCATTTTTCGGGTAAACAGTTTGGCGCCCACCGTGGGGCTAAGGATAATAGTGGTTATTTGATACGAATCCGCAAAACACGCCATTTTACGCTTGTTTCCGGAAGTGTCTTTGGTTTCGGATTAGCAACAACGAGCTATCGATTAAATGACCTTACCTATCGACAACGAAGCTGGTTTTCAAGGTGAGAACAACAAATTGACGCCCAGGGCCGAAAAGCTGCTTGTCGACGCCGTTGGAGCTCAAGTCGAAGCGCCATTAGACGTTAATTCTTGTGTGGCCATTGAGGCAAACCTACATTACGAACCTGAAAATAGCATTCATGGTGGCACTCGATCTGGAGCTCGAGATACCCATAATGTCGAGAAACACGGCGTCAGTGTTACACCCCATGTTTTCGTACATGGAAGTACGCTGTAACTAAATTGATATAAGCTCGAAAATGAGATGTTACATTCCGCATTTTCGTACGTTAAGGTTTCGTCGTAAGTTAATCGACGTAAGTTCGGGAATGAGAATTATTTTGAGATTATAAACATTATGTTATTTCAAACAAGTGATAAGTTAATTCGCGAAGGTGAGAGGGTAAGTTAATTAAAGAAAATGAGTTCCGTCAAAGTTAGGCAATTTTGGGATAAAATATGGAGTGAGCTAAAATACCCGATATTTATGGACTAGTACCATACAAGGTACCATTTGGCCACGATAGTAAGGTGTATAAGGTGTATTTAAAGTGAGTATTATTATAAGTAATTTGAGATAATTCTTAATTATGTAAATAATCGGATAATTATTGATTTTAGTGGAAGGTTAACTAGTTAATTAAGGAGTAGTGGTTGATTAATTATAATTATAGGATAAGATTAAGCCCCCCCAAAACGTGGCAGCACCCCATCACTTATAAAGTGACTCTTAAAGTCTTGCATATAAGATTTCCTACAACTAATGAAATGCTTATTCCTTAGTAACCAAGGATTAAGGATCAAGAATGGAATTCAATCTCTTAAAGAGTGGGCTGGCCGTGAGTTTCCATCTTCCTACAATTAGTTTGATTCATGTTTCATCAATATGAATTCATATGTTGCCTTAAAATCCAAATTGAATCTCCTATAGAAGAGTGGCTGATCGTGAGCTCTTTAAAGAGCAAAACAAATCCGTACCAAGAATTTATAACGTTGGTTGATTGATTTTGTAAAGCGTAAATTGCAAATTCTACGAGAATCGGTCCAGGTATGTTAAGCCTATCCTTTTTTTTTTTTTTGGCATGATCTATATGACACGAACGAAATGAGCAAATGCACAACTTCCATAAATGACTCTATTCATAGAAATATTAGGGGTGTCTATATTCTTGATTCCCCACGTGAATTATTATTATATCTTCTATTCATGGGTCTCAGAAAAAATACGTATTTGATAAAATTTATCTGATAGGCATATTATTTTTATGACATTCAGAGAAAATCTTATTAACGTATTTCTTATGCATTTCATGCATTTATACATGTACATTGACCAATGACCAGATGGCGTTATATACGCATATATATATATATATATATATATATATATATATATATATATATATATATATATATATATATATATATATATATATATATGTATAATATATTTATATGGGATATGGGAAAAGGTTATGGCGTTATATACGCACCACCACCTGATCAGTTGGTATACATTGATAATTTGCCCACAGTGGCCGAAATGATATGATGGGATGCCCTCAGAGGCTTGATGATATTGTGAACGCATATACCCATGCATGGTATGACATTTATACGCATATGCATGACATTATAATATTAAATGATTTACAGAGCTATTTAAACATACATGTTGAGTCTTTTACTCCATATTTCTCTCATGTCTATTATTTACTGATGTTCATTCCTTACATACTCGGTACATTATTTGTACTGACATCTCTTTTGCCTTGGGACGTTGCATTTCATGCCCGCGGGTCCCGATAGATAGGTCGAGAGTCCTCCAAGTAGGCTATCAGCTCAGCGGAAGATGTTGGTGCTCTCCATTTGCTCCGGAGTTGCTTATTTGATCAGTATAATTAGGACATGTATTGATTGGTATGGCGGGGCTCAGTCCCGACCTTTATGATATTTATGTACTCTTAGACGCTTGTAGACAGATGTCATGTATACGAATGCTTGTATGGCCTTGCCGGCCTATGTTTTGAGTTTACAAATGATCATGTTGGCCTTATAGGCCCGTATATCACATGTATAAGTTTTATACCAGGTTGGGTCGTCCTATATGGAGTATTCCCCTATGTTTATTCTGGTTAGCCCATGACGGCCCATTTATCCCATTTGCCAATGAAAGTACAATAAGAAAGATATGTTATGTTGGTACTCGGTTAAGTAAGGTATCGGGTGCCCGTTGCGGCCCATCGATTTGGGTCGTGACAAAAGTGGTATCAGAGCTAGGTTCTCTCCTAGGGAGTCTACAAGTCGTGTCTAGTAGAGTCTTGTTTATGGGTGTATTGTGCATCACACTTATAAGCATGAGGCTACATGGCATTTAGGACTGTCACTCTTTCTTCTTACTCTAGATCGTGTGGTAGAGCTCAGTTGTAAGAACTCAATTTCCTAAAGTTTATTTTATTCATAATAGGACGATGCCTATATCTAGAAAGATGGTTGGTAAGAGATATAGATGTGGAAGAGTTGAGTCAGAGGAACTCAATTTTTGCATCATGCTTATGATGGATAAATATGAGGTATTCAGTAGATCGTGTGTATACTAAGATATGAAAGCCTCTTAATAAGGAGCCTTAAGGCAGGAATATCTATCCACCCCTATGGTGAAAGGCGATGAGAGATTCGGAAGATAGATACAAGTTTCAATAAGTAGAAGAAGCAAAATGATGAAGTGTACGAGGCGCCCAGTTAATGAAGATTATCAATATTCACAATTCAGGCAGAGAAATATAAGCCTTTTGAGTTACCTTCAACAATAATATAGATATGTACAATTGGCCACACCCATCTCATTTATGCCCTATGGGGGCTAACAAAAGTAGTATAAGAGAAGAACGGATATCAGGGTCCGGCTGGGGTTGGAGTGACCCAAAATAGTGGATGGATTGTTTGCGCCAGGTGACATTTTCGAAGGATTTTGCAAAATGTGCGAATAGATCTCCTTGTGAGATACCCAGATGGTGCACTCTAAAATAGTGCAGCTGGATATGAGTACTACAAAGATAGGCACTAGAAGCCTTGAAAGGGATAAATATTACCTTAGTATGGCTCCCGTCCCTAGTAAAGAAAACAAATGTTAGGCAACCCGAATAGTCAGTAGATGGAGCAAGAGCTAAAAGCAAAAGAATGTCCTGTTGAAAATTTCAAAATAAAGTGATAGACAGAAATGTTAGCAGGAAATGAGAAGAGAGTTAATGAAGCATTATAAGTAAGATGTGATGCATGGATGACAACGGTAGATGAAAAAAAAAATATGACAGTATTATAGAGTATATAGTCAAGTGAATGAAAAGACGAGAGGAGCCAGGCCTTGAAACAACAAAAGAGTATAGGCCACAAAGTCATATCCTCATTTCGAGAAATAAGTTCGTGACTCCAACGCGACTACCAGAAGGGAGAGTTTAGACCCCAGAGTAATAGAAATTAGTATGGGCTGGTGAACAAGATAAACTAAACATGAATTAGGGACTGAATGATTCGATAATGGTCGACATCATGAGAATTTCAGATTTCGTTCCGGCGATAATAGAATGGACGACAGAAGAATATCCTTTAAAGGTCATTCAGGAAGACGCTTCCCTAAAGCAAGCAAGGTGAGTAAAGTTAAGTTTAAGGGACTGTATGTGCCAATTACACTAGGTGTTTCCCTCGTGAGTAAGGAAATTTGTTACCCTTGGTACAAAAGGATTACCGCAAGGCGAATGAGGGTTATCGATGATGTGAAAAGATTCCAAAGATGAAGAGGTACAACATTTATACGTAGATCATCATAGCACTAAATGTTAGTAATCCCCTAAAGGGGGGAATATGGAGTAATGTGGCATTAAGTCAGAATTAAGGGATTCTATTAATTATAGAATGGTAAAGGAAGAATGCGATAAAAAATAAAAAAGGGATGAGATTGCACTTCTTCAAAGCCTACATATATGCTACGATTCCAGAACATTATGCAAACACGACGTCAAGGAAAGGAAGTAAGGGTCCCTACCCAAGATGTTATTGATAGATAAGGAATTAGTGCGAGACGTAAGTTAAGACAAAGGAAATAACCCAAGAAAGATTACGCAGAATATTGATATGAGAATGGGCCAACGAGTAGTCAGTAATTGATTCAGAAAGAGCCTAGTTATCGATAAATAGGAGGTTGCAGATGAGTTAGCAGATCATGCAAGATAAACATAGTAAAATCCAATATGGTGAATTCAGTCTCACAGATACAAAATCGTGACCCTTAAGAAATATTCAGATAAGATTTGGGGTAGTTAAAAGTTCCGTATGAATGTTATGGAAATAAAAGATAGTCACACTGGGAAGACAGTCAAAATATCAGTTCAGAACAACCCTACAAGCACAAGGGCGTGGAAGTAAGTAACTACGGATAATTATAGGCAAGGAAGGACATCAAAAGGTCCGTCGAGTATACAATGTAATAAGCGTACAGATTTGCAATAGTCAGAGGTTCCTCCCTAAGTACTACAATGAAAGACTAGCTGAGGGAATAAGCAAGAAGGCTTCAACTTAAGCACAGTGACCTAAAGAAGAAATGGTCTTGTAAAAACAATCTCACTACAACATTGTATGCACTCCATAAGGAAGTGGCACCTACCGTGCCTAATGAATGGAAAGTAAAATGAAAAGTAATATTCGAAATCGTATGAGTTGCACGAAAATTCTGGTATGCATGGGAACTAAGATAAGTTAAGTATGCACGCAACAAGGGGACAGAAAGACTAGGAAAAGTAATAGCTTACGCTTAAAGAAAGTTGAGAAGGAACGAAAGGAATTATTCAAGCAATGATCCAGAGTTAGTTACGTTATGAACGCACTTGAGATTTCGGAGCATTATCCATGCGGTATATATGTTGATAATCATACAGCCGTAGAAGACTCCGGTATAAGTTAAAAGAAAGAATTGAGTCCAGGTCATAGACAAAGTATTGAAGTATTAAAAGATTGGATCATGGATATTCCATTGCGCCCATGAAAGGCTAAAGTAATAACTAATACCAGGAGCTGCAGATCGGAAGATAGCTTAAGCCTACATAAAGGCTGATCAGAAGAAAGAGCAAACTAAAGAGTTACATCATCTAAGTAAATCAGGAGTCTCATTATTGGACCCAGAAAATTTTACACATCGTGATTGAGAAAAATTGCAGAATTACTCTTAATATCAGAGGTACAAGAGAGATAGTACAACAGCCATATTTTGTGACGGTTCTATGATAAATCCAGTTAAAAGAATACCCGCCTCGTAAGAATTCAGTATGAAGCTCCCACCGGATTATGTATGCACCAGAGGTGCAAGTATTATAATATAGCTTCAAGTTGTGGATGTGAATCATACCGGTGTGGAAGGGGGTTATGAAAGGGATAGAAGATATGATGTGAGACATTAAGATAAGTAAGGTAAAGGTGGACAACATACGAGATACTCAAATGCAGAAGGTTGTGAATAGTCCATACTTCGGATAAAAGGCTAGAAGTGTGGGGATTCAGTATCCAGGAATAATAGTGGCATTGTTAGTAGCATATCTTCCAGCCTATGGTCTAGGTATCGATAAGCTTGATTAAGAGAGTAAAGAAGAGTTAGAGACGATGTGATGTCTCACTTGATGTTCTAGAATGACATAAGGAAATCTATGATGCAAGCAAGTTGAAAGGTTGCGAGTAATATAAATAGATAGGTGTAGGTCGCGATCTATTGTATGGTGAAGCGACAAGGTTCTAGAAGACAGGAGTAGGATAAAAAAGGGCAAGTGAGAAGGTGACGAAAATGGATAAGTCCTCAGGATTAAGCCCATGAAAACAAGAAAAACAGATGGTTTCTCTAAGTTATACAAAGCTCACTATAGCCAGAATGAACTCAAAGGAGTCTAAGACTAATAGCATTTAGAAGAGATGGAATACTGCACTGGTGTAGAATGAGGGTGTAATTGTGATAGATAAAGGATGATGTTTAGGCCTTCGATTGAGTAATGATTTCATGAATTGTACAGGATTAGAATACCCCCCATAAGATGAATCACATTGGGATGCTATGAAATACGGTTATGGAAGTATTGTATCGCCCCTAGGTGAATCAGTCTAATTACTCCAGATGTCCCCGATGAAACGTGGGCCCTAGCGGCAGTATTACATAAGAGGTCAAGTTATCAGTGGTAGATTATGGATGAACGTTAATGTGAATCGACAATTGATGGATAAATCTCCAACGTATGAGAGGAGATAAGGATTTCATCCTTTAGATGAACAATAATAAGGAAGCATTGAAGGACTTGGATTTATACATCTATGATAAGAAGCGAGAGAGTAACCTAGCATTGGGTAGCAGACCTCGATAATTAAAAAAAATAAAAAACCAAGGTAAGAGTTATGGTATAGTATGACCTACCTAGATGCAGTAAAGTCATACGGGTGAATAACCAAGTCTATGAACTAAGATATAATAATATTCTCATAGGCGCACATACAAGGAAAAAGTCGTACAGGCTGTATGACAGAAGATAGCAAGAGTTACGAAATTGGAAGAATTCCGACCACAGACCGTGGTGCGAGAAAGAAGCCTAAAGGGGGGAATACCCTGGTCTTTGGATTTTATTCAAAGAACAATTTCCTAAATGGGAAGAAGAGTATTAAAGTATTCGCAAGAGCTGTGGGTTATGAGAATGATAAGTACATCAGTCGACATTCGAGGACGAATGTTCCAAAGGGGGGAATGATGTTACACCCCATGTTTTCGTGCATGGAAGTACGCCATAACTAAATTGATATAAGCTCGAAAATGAGATGTTACATTCTGCATTTTCGTACATTAAGGTTTCGTCGTAAGTTAATCGACGTAAGTTCGGGAATGAGAATTATTTTGAGATTATAAGCATTATGCTATTTCAAACAAGTGATAAGTTAATTCGCGAAGGTGAGAGGGTAAGCTAATCAAAGAAAATGAGTTCCGTCTAAGTTTGGCAATTTTGTGATAAAATACGGCCCGAGCTAAAATATCTGATATTTATGGACTAGTACCATACAAGGTACCACGTGGCCACGATAGTAAGGTGTGTTTAATGTGAGTATTATTATAAGTAATTTGAGATAATTATTAATTATATGGATAATCGGGTAATTATTAATTTTAGTGGGAGGTTAACTAGTTAATTAAAGAGTAGTGGTTGATTAATTACAATTATAGGATAAGATTAAGCCCCCCAACACCAAACGTGGCGGCACCCCATCACTTATAAAGTGACTCTTAAAGTCTTGCATATATCACATTTTGGAGGAGTTAAATTGACTTAGTCACCCACTTAAGATTTCCTACAACTAATGAAATGCTTATTCCTTAGTAACCAAGGATTAAAGATCAAGAATAGAATTCAATCTCTTAAGGAGTGGGCTGGCCGTGAGTTTCCATCTTCCTACAACTAGTTTGATTCATGTTTAATCAATATGAATTCATATGTTGCCTTAAAATCCAAATTGAATCTCTTATAGAAGAGTGGCTGATCGTGAGCTCTTTAAAGAGCAAAACAAATCCGTACCAAGAATTGATAACATTGGTTGATTTATTTTGTAAAGCGTAAATTGCAAATTCTACGAGAATCGGTCCAGGTATGTTAAGGCTATCCCTTCTTTTTTGGCATGATCTATACGACACGAACGAAATGAGCAAATGCACAACTTTTATAAATGACTTTATTCATAGAAATATTAGGGGTGTCTATATTCTTGATTCCCCACGTGAATTATTATTATATCTTCTGTTCAAGGATCTCAGAAAAAATATATATTTGATAAAATTTATCCGACAGGCATATTATTTTTATGAAATTCCGAGAAAATCTAATTAACGTATTTCTTATGCATTTCATGTATTTATACATGTACATTGACCCATGACCAGATGGTGTTATATACGCATATATATGTATATTATATGTATATGGGATATGGGAAAAGGTTACGGCGTTATATACGCACCACCACCTGATCAGCTGGTATACGTTGATGATTTGCACACAGTGGCCGAAATGATATGATGGGATGCCCTCAGAGGCTTGATGATGTTATGAACGCATATACCCATGCATGGTATGACATTTATATGCATATGCATGACATTATAATGTTAAATGATTCACAGAGATATTCAGACTTACATGTTGAGTCTTTTACTCCATGTTTCTCTCATGTCTACTATTTACTGATGTTCATTCCTTACATACTCGGTACATTGTTTGTACTGACGTCCCTTTTGCCTGGGGACGCTGCGTTTCATGCCCGCAGATCCCGATAGACAGGTCGAGAGTCTTCCAAGTAGGCTATCAGCTTAGCGGAAGATGTTAGTGCGCTCCATTTGCTCCGGAGTTGCTTATTTGATCAGTATAATTAGGACATGTATTGATTGGTATGGCGGGGCTCAGTCCCGACCTTTTATGATATTTATGTACTCTTAGAGTCTTGTAGATAGATTTCATGTATACGAATGCTTGTATGGCCTTACTGGACTATGTTTTGAGTTTACAAATGATCATGTTGGCCTTATAGGCCCGTATATCACATGTATAAGTTTTCATATCAGGTTGGGTCGTCCTATATGGAGTATTCCCCTATGTTTATTCTGGTTAGCCCATGACGGCCCATTTATCCCATTTGCCAATGAAAGTACAATAAGAAAGATATGTTATGTTGGTACTCGGTTAAGTAAGGTATCGGGTGCCCGTTGCGGCCCATCGATTTGGATCGTGACAGTCACCTTGCGTATGATATTCAAAATGTTACAAGATCAACAGGCAGTAATAGCTCAGTTGAAGAGTCAAACCCAAATACCGAGCAGGCCGGAGCCTAGTCCACCCCGAGAAATCGCCCACAGAACGGAACCAGCTATAGTAAGGTTAAATGAGCAAGAGTCGGGGACTAATCCCGAAATTGCTAAGATGTTCGAAGATCTGACCAAACAAATAGAATCAGGAGAAAGGAGGATCGAGTCAAAATGACAAAAAGGTGGAAACATATAACTCCTGGGTTGATCAAATACCGGGGGTTCCACTGATATTTAAGGGATTAGATTCTAAAAAATTCGTACAAAAGCCTTTCCCCCCAAGCGCGGCTCCTAAACTGATCCCAAAGAAATTCCGCATGCCCGAGATTCCTAAATATAACGGAACTACCGACCCCAATGAACATGTCACCTCTTACACATGTGTCATTAAAGGGAACGACCTAGAGGACGATGAAATCAAATCAGTATTATTGAATAAATTCGGTGAAACCCAGTCGAAGGGAGCAATGATATAGTATCATAATTTACCATCTGATTTAATCGATTCTTTTGCTATGCTTGCAGATTCCTTCGTAAAAGTGCACGCCGGGGCCATAAAGGTTGAGACCAGGAAGT
Organism: Nicotiana tabacum; assembly: GCF_000715075.1. Classification (NCBI taxonomy): domain Eukaryota; kingdom Viridiplantae; phylum Streptophyta; class Magnoliopsida; order Solanales; family Solanaceae; genus Nicotiana; species Nicotiana tabacum. The sequence goes on along the minus strand of NC_134094.1, from coordinate 65,931,332 downwards.
CGGAGCTGTTCAAGGTAAGACAAAAGGATAACGAGATGCTAAGGGAGTTCGTATCTCGTTTTCAAATGGAACGAATTGATTTGCCACCAGTCACAGATGATTGGGCTGTTCAGGCTTTCACTCAAAGTTTGAACGAACGAAGTTCGACGACTTCACGGCGGTTGAAGCATAACCTGATCGAGTACCCAGCTATTACTTAGGCCGATGTTTATAATCGATATCAGTCCAAACTAAGAGTTGAAGACAACCAGTTGGGCTCTGGGTCCGTTATTAAAAGGGCTACCAACCGAGACAGAGGTTGATCAGAGACCGATACCGACCGTATAGGGGAAATCCTACAAGCTCGGTGTGATAAATGGCTAAAATGATACTACTGCTAAGGTATGAATCCACCCCCCCCCCCATTCAATTATATTTCGAAACTAACCCTTGCAGGTGTTTGATCAAAGATGAGGATCAATGAATTAGATCAGGAACAAAGATGGATTATTTAACACGAAGCCTTAGAATCCAAGGCCTCCTTACAATCAACCTCGAATACTAGGGGGCATACCATTGTCATTGAACATATCAACGATGATTATCAAGCACGATTCAAAGGAAGTTACTTCATTATTTCATGGCAACAGGGTCTCGACAGGAAATATTGTAAGGGCCAAATGGTCAAACGAACCATGTCGATGTAGTTGACCCGAGCCCTGACACAAAACATGAACACATGTATAATGACTTACAAAGAAAAATTTCTTCTTTATCGATATCTCATATCCAAGAAAAATTCCCCTATTTCAAGATCTATCATGCAAACAAGCTTAAAGGGCCAACCATTACCCCATAAATCGGGGACCGCCAACCAAAAAATCAACGAGTTCGCTCAACACTTACTCGACTATAAAGCCCAAGAGCTACACCGACTCGAGTTCGAGCAACCATTCTCACTCGGGGACTATCTACGAAGCCCAAGGGCTACCCTATTTCGAGTTCGAGCAAGCACTCACTCGACCATTAAGCCTACAGGCTACATTACTTCGAGTTCGAATCACTCAGTCGACTAATAAGCCTACGGGCTACGTCAATTCGAGATCGAGTAAGCACTCACTCGACTACTAAGCCTACGGGCTACTCTTATTTTGAGTTCGTGCAATCACTCACTCGACCAGTAAGCCTACGAGCCATATCACTTCGAGTTCGAGCAAACACTCACTCGACCATTAAGCCTACAAGCTACATTACTTCGAGTTCGAATCACTCACTCGACTAATAAGCCTACGGGCTACATCACTTCGAGTTCGAAGAAGTACTCATTCGACTACTAAGCCTACAGGCTACTCTTATTTCGAGTTCGAGCAATCACTCACTCGACCATTAAGCCTAAGGGCTACATTATTTTGAGTTCGAATCACTCACTCGACTAACAAGCCTACGGGCCAAATCGCTTCGAGTTCGAGCAAACACTCACTTGACCATTAAGCCTACGGGCTACATTACTTAGAGTTCGGATTACTCACTCGACTAATAAGCCTACAGGCTACATCACTTCGAGTTCGAGCAAGCACTCACTCGACTACTAATTCTATAGGAAACTCTTATTTCGAGTTTGAGCAATCACTCACTCGACCATTAAGCATACGGGCTACATTACTTCGAGTTCGAATCACTCACTCGACTAATAAAGCCTACGGGCTACATCACTTTGAGTTCGAGTAAGCACTCACTCGACTACTAAGCCTACAGGCTACTCTTATTTATAGTTCGATCAATCACTCACTCGACCATTAAGGCTACAGGCTACATTACTTCGAGTTCGAATCAATCACTCGACTAATAAGCCTACGGGCCACATCACTTCGAGTTCGAGCAAATACTCACTCGACCATTAAGCCTAGGGGCTATATTACTTCAAGTTTGAATCACTCACTCGACTAATAAGCCTACAGGCAACATCACTTTGAGTTCGAGCAAGCACTCACTCGACTACTAAGCCTATGGGCAACTCTTATTTGGAGTTCGAGCAATCACTCATTCGACCATTTAGCCTACGGGCTACATTAGTTCGAGTTCGAATCACTCACTCGACTAATAAGCCTACAGGCTACATCACTTCCAGTTCGAGCAAGCACTCACTCGACTACTAAGCCTATGGGATACTTTTACTTCGAGTTCAAGGAATCACTCACTCGACCATTAAGCCTATGGGCTACATTACTTCGAGTTTGAATTACTCACTCGACTAATAAGCCTACGGGCCATATTACTTCGAGTTCGAGCAAACACTCACTCGACTATTAAGCCTACGGGCTACATTACTTCGAGTTCAAATCACTCACTCGACTAATAAGCCTATGGGCTACATCACTTCGAGTTCAAGAAAGCACTCACTCGACTACTAAGCCTGTGGGCTACTCTTATTTCGAGTTTGAGCAATCACTCACTCGACTAATAAGACTACGGGCTACATCACTTCGAGTTCGAGCAAGCACTCACTCGACTACTAAGCCTATGGGATACTTTTATTTCGAGTTCAAGGAATCACTCACTCGACCATTAAGCTTATGGGCTACATTACTTCGAGTTCGAATTACTCACTCGACTACTAAGGCTACGGGCTACTCTTATTTCGAGTTTGAGCAATCACTCACTCGACCATTAAGCATACGGGCTATATTACTTCGAGTTCGAATCACTCACTCGACTAATAAGCCTACAGGCTACATCACTTTGAGTTTAAGCAAGCACTCACTCGACTACTAAGCCTATGGGCTACTCTTATTTCGAGTTTGAGCAATCACTCACTCGACCAATAAGCCTACGGGCTACATTAGTTCGAGTTCGAATCACTCACTCGACTAATAAGCCTATAGGCTACATCACTTCGAGTTCGAGCAAGCACTCACTCGACTACTAAGCCTATGGGATACTTTTATTTCGAGTTCAAGGAATCACTCACTCGACCATTAAACCTATGGGCTACATTACTTCGAGTTCGAATTACTCACTCGACTAATAAGCCTACGGGCCATATTACTTCGAGTTCGGGCAAACACTCACTCGACCATTAAGCCTACGGACTATATTACTTCGAGTTCGAATCACTCACTCGACTAATAAGCCTATGGGCTACATCACTTCGAGTTCGAGCAAGCACTCACTCGACTACTAAGCCTATGGGCTACTCTTATTTCGAGTTCGAGCAATCACTCACTCGACCAATAAGCCTACGAGCTACATTACTTTGAGTTCGAATCACTCACTCGACTAATAAACCTACGGGCTACGTCACTTCGAGTTCGAGCAAGCACTCACTCGACTACTAAGCCTACGGGCTACTCTTATTTCAAGTTCGAACAATCACTCACTCGACCATTAAGCCTACGGGCTACATTACCTCGAGTTCGAACCTCTCACTCAACTAATAAGCCTACGGGCTATATTACTTCGAGTTCGAGCAATGACTCACTAGACTACTAAGCCTAAGGGCTACCTTATTTCGAGTTTGAGCAAGTACTCCCTCGGTTATAAAGGCTACAAGGTCCAAATTCGATCAAATTGCTTAAAGCCTTATGAAAACCTTCATAAGGCATTAATGAAACAAAATCTTCACAAGGCAGAGAACAAAACAGAGGCAAGTCGGGAAAATAAAAGATCTTTATATATATACAAGAATGTTTACAATGTCCGAATAGGACCTTACACGAAACACCAAAATAGAAACTAAGGGCTAAGTTTCTTGGTTATCTCCGGGGGCGGTCCCTTCTCCATCGGGCTCCTCCCCACTCTCGGACCCACTCTTACTCCCATCATCATCATCATCATCATCATCGAAAGCCAAGGCTTCAACATCGGCTTCGAGCTCTTTAGCCCTTTTTATTTCTTCAGCAAGATCGAAACCTAGAGCATGGATCTCCTCAAGGGTCTCCCTCCGAGATCGACATTTAGCAAGTTCAGCAACCCAATGTGCTCGAGTGTTAGCGGTCTCGGCCGCCTCTCTTGCTTGTACCTGAGCAGCTTCAGCATCCGCCCGATAGACGGCCACTAATGCATCCACATTGGCCTTTGCTTTTTCGACATCAGATTTTTCCTTGGCAAGTTTGGAGGCCAACCGAGCCTCGAGCTCCTCTATTTTTCTTGCTTGAACCGAGCTCTTCTCCTTCATGTTTTGAAGTTGGTTTTCGGCCGATGATAATTGGGCTCAAGCAAGTTCTTTTTCTGCGGCAAGACAGTCCATGCCATCTTTCCATTCCAAGGTCTCCTCCCTTATCATATCGACCTCCTCACGAAGCTTCCCAATCACCTCGAGCTTCTGCTGTAGCTGTGAGATTGAAATATCAACCATCATTCCAGGATCGAGCCTATGGGTGTTTAAGATTATTATTACCTGCTCGGTCAGGTACGACTGGCCTTGATAAGCCTTGGTCAACTCAGCTCGGAGGTCTTTGATTTCTTCTTCCCTTTGCCCGAAGAGGAGTCTAAGGGCGTTCCTCTCCTCCGTGACCCGTCGGAGGTCTGCCTCATACTGACACAGCTCAGCTCGAGACCAAGAACATGTTTCTCGATGAACCTTTGTGGCCTACGTAAGAAAGAAGAAAAGAAGTTAGAGAAGAATAGAGAACATAAAAGTAATATCAACGAAGGGAGTTAAAGCTTACCTGATTCAGAGCATGCTGCACCTCACAGAAAAGGCCCGACACATCACTAGGGCCAGCAACATCCTCGACTCTAGTAAACAAATCACATTAGGGGTCCTCTCCTTCATGAGACCGGTTTATCTCGAGGGCCCCCAAAGCTTGGGCTTCTCGAATCGCCCCTTCGAAAAAGGTAGGGAGAGTGGGAGAGTCTCAGATTACTATTGCTCCAAGCTACTCGCTTGGGGCGTTCTCCTCAGTTCGGAGAGCTTCAGGACCGGCCCTTTCTGATATACCCACCGTTTGTTGACTTCAGTGGGAAGCATCCTCGATCTCTAACGATTCGGGGACTCTACCCGAACCTTGCTCCGATATCTCCTCAGTCCGAGGCGGATATTTATAAATCACCATCGATTCAGCTGCCTTTGGGGCATCGATGGTTTTCTTCATTCGGGCCACCAGCACGGACCCACCGTTTGCTTCTTCTTCCTCGTCTTCATCCCTTAGACGCATAACTGATTCCATGGTTAAAGGGATGGTATTCTTCCTCGGCTTACGAGCCATCCTCATATTCAATTTTGGATCTTCGCAAGCAGAGGACCTTTTTCTCTTATTATCCTTCACCGGTTTTGGAACAGAGGTCGAAGCCTCTTCCTCGATGGGCGGGGGCCTCAAAACCACATCTTTGCCCACACCTACATACAGGAAAATTAATTTAAGTATATAGAAAGTATCTCGTTCGAACTACCATACGAGAAAGAGGCTTACCATGATTTTTGGCCTCCCATCGGCCCTTTCACAAATCACGCCATAAGCGCTCGGCATATGTGGAGGTCGAAGCTAGATCCCGTACCCAGTTCTTGAGGTCTGGAACTGCTCTGGGAATCCAAGGAACCGCTGCATCACAAAAAGGAGATATCGGTGAGAAAAGAAATGAAGTTGCAAAAAAGTAGGAGATAACAGCAAAATTATACTTACGCTTCATGTTCCACTCCTCGGGAAATAGCATCTTTTCAGTCAGAATCAGGTCCAAAGTCTTCACTCGAACGAACCTGCCCATCCAGCCTCGATCCATGTCGTCGTCTATGCTCGAGAACAGAACCTTGGTAGTCCGGCGCTGATGTTTTATTAACCCGCCTCGAATGAGGCAAGGGCGGTACAATTGAATGAGATGGTCGAGGGTGAAAAGCATCTCCTCAATTTTGTTCACGAAGTAATGGATCAAAATAATGATCCGCCAAAAAGAATGGTGGATCTGGCCTAGGGTTATTTGGTATTGATGGCAAAAATCAATAATAACAGGGTCGAGGGGACCTAACGTGAAAGGGTAGGTATACACACTTAAAAACCCTTGACGTAAGTGGTGATATCTTCTTCAGGAGATGGGATTACTATTTCTTTGTTCTCCCAATTGCAATCTTTCTTTAGCTGTTCGAGATGCCCCTCGGTTATCGAACACATATACCTTGATACTAGCTCACATCGGCCGGAAACCGACGAGCCTTTGTCGACCTTAAAATCAGAAGTAAGAACACACGCCCCAGGAACGCACTTCTTAGATCGTGGCTCCACCGGTGTTTTGTCGGCAGCAGACTGTGAAGAAGAAGCTTTTTCTTTTTGAGGAATGATTTTTGATGTTTTCGTCATTTTGGATTTAAAGATCGAAAACAGAAGGAGGTAACAAAGATTTGGTGTTTTTGAAGAAAGATTTTGCAGTAAAAAATCACAGATTTATAGATGAATTGAGAAGAAGAACTTGGAAAATTTGTAGATTGAAGATGTAAAAGTGATAAATGGTAAAAGGAGGGGCTATTTATAGATTTAGCAATGGCGGTTCAATATCAGTGGCGGCCAACCACCGTCTGACACGTATTAAATGCCTTGGTAAACTAAACCGACAGGACAGCTATCACGTACATCATGGTCGGGCTCGATGCAAACGTCAGTGCATATCCAATCGAGCCGTTGGAAAATCATATCATTTCTCGCCACATCCTTCCCGAGAAATGAAGGGACTATCTGTATACGGTCGAAATTGATTTCGGCTTTCGTACGACTAATCGAGATGGGATCATAATGGACCGAAGGAAGTCTTCATAATATCGAGATGGGATCCGAAGATGGCACAAACGAGCTTAAGATTTCAGGTACAGGTCAAATACCGAGTTCGAAGTCATTATCGAGCTCGGGTCCGAATCGAACTATGATGAGATGTGATGAAATCGAGCTTAAGGGCCAGAGGCCAACCGATACTGAGCCCAAGTCTTTACCGGACCCTCAGTCGGCATCGACCTCAAACCCGCATCGAGCTCTAAAACTGGAAACCGACCAATACCGACCAATGTTGAGTCCGATCAAGATCGAGCTCATAGATAAGAGTCGTTACAACCGCACTAAGGGAGAAAATCTCGGCGGGAATTAGGGAAAAGTTGATCTATCATGGGTTCCCGACTATGTATTTTTAATTATATCTAAAGTATGATCCCCCACTATAAAAGGGATGACTATATTTCTTGTAAAGGGTCAAGTTTTGCATACATTGTAACTCAGATATCATACATTCCTATATTGAAGAATTATCCTTTTTAGCTTCATAGATTGATTCATCTTGCTTAATCCATAAATTATCCTCTTTTCAATTTTGCTTATTTTTTATTTTTTAAAGTCAATATTCGATATTTCTATTTACTCTTACCATTTGTGTCAATTTATACCACATACCCTTAGAACTACGTACAAATTTAACTCTATCCATTTTTTCGGGTAAATAGCTAGATCTACTGTTTCTTCATGTTAATGTAACTAAAAGCCAAAATTGAGAAGGAGACCGCATGAAGCTACACGGGAATGTTGGGAATTTAAGATGAATCAGTGGTTTGGTTAATATGCATCAACGTGATAAATTAAGCTTGTTAGAACAATTTTATTTCTTACACATCGGTAATCTTTTGGGCTAAATGTTCGGCCTCGGCCCATATGAGTATGCTGAGTTTCAGACTCACTTGATGTAGTTGGGCTTGTATTTGAAGCGCAACTTTATTTTTGGTAGCCCTTATGGTTGGACTAACACTAGAAGTCCAAGGGGCCCTAACGAGGCAACTCCATCAGGCCCACACTCGTTTTGTCCAAATCTGTAGTTTATTTATCAGGCCCAAGGCCAGGCTTACATTCTTTTAAACTCGTAGCCTGTAATGTAAACGCTAAGTACTCAGAATCATTTATTACTTCTCTCTTTTTCATCCACTAATTATATTAAGGCAGCCTGAGAATATTAGGAAGGCTAACTAATTGGTGCTTTTAAAACCTATTAAGCCTTAAATATTTTTTTCTTAAATAAACTAGTCTAATGATCTAATTAACAACCTTTGAACATATACGAAGTAGAACGCTTATAGCTTTGGGATAAAGGATTATTCTCCTAATTTAGTAGCAAATTCAATATAAAAATATGACTTTAGTAATTAAAGTACTACACCTATGGATTCCACAACCTTTGAGCCTCACAATGTCTCTAAAACCTTAGGAAAAAAACAATCTTGAATACGATAGTATGCTTTTAGGCTCGCTCTTAATTGATCAAATTAACGTGATCATGTATATGTTCGCATGATATGATTATGATTTCCAAATTAAAGGCAAAGTATGTGTTCGTGCAACTTTAAAGAAACAATTCTAATATTAATAAAGTGTTATTAATTGTGCACATGTACGCATGACATGATTCTTGATGCGCCAAACAAATAAGTACACGTACGCGTGACGTATTTCATGATAATTCCATTATTATGAATAATTAAGCAATTGAAAAGCGGTTCAAGGCAAATGCATAAAATACACATAAATACAAAATATCCGAAATTAGTTAAGCCAGGTATGATTTTCACGGGGCGGCCTAAAACCATAGGACTTGGGAGTGCCTCACACCTTCTCCCTAGTTAACAGAATATCTTACCCGGTCTTATGTGTTCGTGGAGCACAATTCAGAGTCAAAACTTTTCTTGAATAGGGATTAAATAAAATCGGTGACTTGGAATACCAAAAATAAATAACTGCAAGGGGCGACTCTTTAAAATTAGAATAAACAATTTCTTTTCAAATAATATCACTTTAATTGAAAAAACTTATTTGCCATCATCTCTAGAAAAAAAGAGGTGTGACAGTAGCCGAAAATGTCACACCATTTACTTCAAATCCTCCAAAAACCATGTTTATTGTGAGACGAGGAGACCCAATTGGTTTTGTCAGTTTCATTGTATCACAACCTTTGCCATAATTATTCCTAGTCTGGTCACTCAAGAATTCTCTAAGATGACCAGTTTCAGCATTATTGCTACCTCTTCAAGAAGATTCATGCAGCCCCAAGTCCTATGGCCATATTGTATTGGTAGAAAAATAGACTTGCCACATGAACTAATGATATACTGACAGGTGATATAAGAGTCAAAACATTAAAGAAGAATAAAGATTAGAGAAGGAATGAGTAAAACACCCACTGGATCGTCTACAAAGATACCGTACTTGACATCTGAAAAAGAGAAAATAAGAGCAGAATGATTAATTAAAGGCCAAGAATATGGAAGGTTCATTAATAGCCACGAATATGGAAAGAAAGCAATCTAATCCCTGATTATGCGTGATTGATTGTTATTACCATAACTGTTACGAATCACCCATGTAACGGGTAATTAATGTAATTATATTAGTAATGGGGAATTAAGTAGGGCGAAACAATTATAAATTATACATTTTTATAAATCCCCTTACCGTATCTTGTACTCCCATAAAACATTTACAAAGTTATACTATCAATTGCATATACTTTACTATCCTCTGCTACTTGAAGATCATATTCTTTCCTATTGGAAGAAAGCTACAATAATCAATAAGATTTCAGTTTTCTCATTCTCTCAATATTTCTTTCCATTATTTTCAATTGTTTTATATACAAAAAAGTAATGTAAAATTGATTATTAGAAACTCGAATTATTCTTTTATTTTCTTTGACCACAAAAATTATTTTTTGGTTAAACAAATTTGTGTACTTAAAAATTCAATTAACTCTTTTTCTGAGTTTGCAGATTCATTTATAAAAGCACATTCGGGAACTCAAAAAGTAGAAAAAAGAATGAAAGATATCTTCAAGGTAAAATAAGGAAGTACGGAATTTCTTAGAGAGTTTGTGGATTGCTTCTAGCGAGAAAGGATGATGTTACCATGCGTACCTGATAATTGGGCAGCAATGGCATTTGCTAGGAACCTGAATGAGAGAAGTTCGAAAGCTATGAGAAGATTAAAGGAGAGTATACATGAATTTCCTACAACTACTTGGAATGATATTTATAACAAGTATAGCACAAAGTTGCGAATAGAAGAAGATAGGTATCCCAACCAAAGGTGGAGTAAAGGTTCGGATCTAGACGGTCAGAACCAAAAAGGAGGTTCGGAAAGAATAGGTACGAACCATACCTGGGACCTATGAGGCAAGATCTTAGGAAAAAATTAGAATAGGCACGATTCGATTAGAGATCGTGACAAAAGAAGGCAGGTTCTTCTTCTCGGTTTGGAAAGGAATGGGATACGACACGACACAATGATAAAAAAAATAGGAGACTACAACTTCAACGTCTGTACTTCTTAGTTAGTATTTGTCTTAAGAGGCATGGGCGATAAGGTACGGTGGCCCAAAGAGATCGAGATCAGATCCTAGTAAATGAATCCTGGGATTTTGGTGTGAATTCCATAATGATCATGATCACAAAACATCATATAGCAGGCTTCTACAAACATAGGTTGATTATTTGATGAAAAAAGGCTATCTCACTGACCTATGTAGTAAAAAAGGAAAGTAGTCTTATATGAAAAAATAGGGAAGAATCACCGAATCCCCAATTACCAAACTGGACAGTGAATGTAATAACTAGGGGTGAGGAGGTTAATGGATTTACATACACGGCAGAAAAAAGAACAACCAAAATATCAGTAACCCGTGGGAAGTGGATTCAACAAGTCATGGAAAGAGATAGCATTACATTTGACGATGAGGATACACATGGCTTGTTCATCCCTCATAGCGATGCACTGGTAATATCTTTACTTGTTCATGCTACTAATGTCAAGCGAGTTTTGATTGATCCAGATAGCTCTATAAATATTATATTACTAAGAGTGGTCAACCAGATGCAATCAATTGACCGTATGATACCCAAGGCTCGATCTTTGTCTGGGTTTGACAATTCAAGTGTCATAATAAAGGAAGAAATTACGTTATCTACATTTGCCAAGGGTGTAGTGAAAGACACAAAATTCCAAGTAGTGGATGCAGACATAGCCTACAACATAATTATTGGAAGGCCGTGGATTCATGATATGGACGCAGTACCGTAAACTTTGCATCAGGCTATCAAATTCCTATCACAATAGAGAATTCGTCAAATTAGGAGAGATCAACAAGCGACACGAGAAACCAACACAATTGTTGTGGCGAGTAGCATATCCAAAGACGTAAATGAAAAATAGCAATTACAATGTTCAGCCGAGGAGAATTTATTTTTTACCTCAACTGAAAGTGCAAGGAACGAAGCAGATATAGATGTGAGACCTAACGTGATCCAAGACCCAGAGGAGAACGAAACTATTAAAACAACTACGGAAGAACTCGAAGTTGTTATATTGTTCATCCACTGGACAGATAGAAAAGACTATGTTGGGATAAACTTAAGCTCGAAGTTAAAAAGTAAGTTAATTGAATTTGTACGTGCTAACGCTGATTTTTTTACCTAGTCCCACTCAGATACGATAGGTATCCCACCGGAGGCAATGACTCATAAGTTAAATGAATATCCATTACACCCTCCGGTGAAGCAAAAGAAGAGAAAATTGGGAGCATTCAAAAATCAGGTAATTCAAGAGGAGATAAATAAAGTTCAGAAAATTGGTTCAATTCATGAGGTACAGTACCATGACTGGTTAGACAATATTGTTGTAGTGCCTAAGAAAAATGGTAAATTATGAGTATGTGTAGATAATACTGATTTAAATAAGGTATGTCCCAAAGATTCATTTCCATTACCGCATATAGATCAATTAATCGATTCTACTACACGTCATAAACTTTTAAGTTTTTTAGATACTTATTCTGGATATAATCAAATAAAAATGGATCCCCAAGACGAGGAAAAAACTTCTTTTATTACAGACAGGTGGACTTATTGCTACAAATTCATGCCTTTTGGCGTAAAACCTGCTGGGGCTACGTACTAGAGGTTGGTGATCAAAATGTTTCAAGAACATTTTGGGAAAATAATGGAAGTCTACATCGATGATATGCTAGTAAAATCAGCGCAAGAAGAAGGTCATCTCAAGCATTTGAATGAAACCTTTAACATACTTTGCAAATATAACATGGAAGTTGAACCCAGAGAAGTGCACCTTTGGTGTAGCCTCAGGTAAAATTTTAGGTTTCCTTGTCTCTAACAAGGGAATTGAAGTAAATCTGGCTCAGGTTAAAGCAATCGAAAAGATACCGGATGTAATTATGAGTAAAACTAAAGTACAAAGGTTAACTGGGAGAGTAGCAGCTCTGTTGAGATTCATATCTAGATCCTCAGATGAGAGTTTCAAAATTTTCTCATTGTTGAAAAGAAAAATCAATTTGAATGGACATATGATTGTCCACAAGCTTTGTAAAATTTTAAAACATACTTGTCAAAATCGCCCTTGTTGTCAAAGCCAAGGGATGGAGAAAGATTACTCATTTATTTAGCTGTATCTGAAGTGGCAGTAAGCGCGGTATTGGTCCGAGAAGAAAAAGGCACGTAATCTCCAATTTACTATGTTAGTAATTCTTCATTGGAAGTTGAGACATGATATCCTCATTTAGGAAAACTAGCACTGGCATTAATAATGGCATCAAGAAAGTTACGACCCTATTTTCAATGTCATCCTATTTCTGTCGTAACTACTTTTTCATTGAGAAATATTTTACATAAACATTAATTATCAGGAAGGTTAGCTAAATGGGAAATAGAACTTAGTGAATATAATAGTGTTTATCAGACACGAACCGTCATAAAGTCACAGGTACTAGTAGATTTTGTAGCAGATTTTAATTCGAGCTTACTTCATGAAGCTAAAAATGAGGTGCGGGCATTTACCAGATCTAATATGGGGACTTGGACATTATACATTGATGGATCCTCAAATGTAAAGGGAGCAGGTCTGGATATTGTCTTAATTTTACCTTCAAGAGAAATTATTAGGCAAACAATAAAATGCTACCATATAACTAATAATTAAGCTAAATATAAGGCAGTGATTTGTAGGTTTGGAGCTGGCAAAAGAGATGGGAATTGATCAGATTTAAATCAAAAGTGATTCTCAATTTGTGGTAAATCAAATGCAAGAGGATTACGTGGCTAGAGAAATATGAATGCACCTGTCACGCCCCATTCTCGAGAGGCACGACCGGTGCTCAACCGAGTGAACCCGGCCAAGCAAACCTGTTAGATACTTTTTACCCAACTCACCCATGATCAAGAAAAGACATGATTTCATTAATTACACGAAAGGAAGCTCATACATACAACATTAAACCGTTTCGTTAGTTATTTAGCCTTTTAGTCTCAAAATACATAGATTCTTATAGTCTGAGTGGAACAAGTGATCAGACACAACATATACTAGTTTAACATTCTCAACACCCATATATAACCTACATAGCATCTACAGAGCCTCAAAATATACAAAAGAGAGTAAAGATGGTGCCGGCAATAAGGCTCCGGCTATACCTCAAAAAGTGACCACAACATAAACAAGAGGTTCAATACATGACCCTGAAATGAAATGGAGCTCACCGAGTCCACTGGGAAGAGGATGCAGCACTATCTGTGATCAACACTGTCTGCTATGTAACCACGTACATCCATTTAAAGATGCAGCACCCCCGAAAAAAGGGACATTAGTACCGTCGAATAGCACTAGTATGAAAAGCTAAACACCAATTCAATAGAATGAATAATAATACAAGAGGAACAATCAATAATTCAATAAGGGCTTCAAATAATATTAAAACAACAAGTTAAGGGTCATATACTTTTTCAACTCAATTTTCACATTATTTGGCTGGGTGATCTTTAGCACCGATATTTCACAATTCACAATACCTCTGTATTCTTATACGGAGTCCGATCTTGACCCGATCGGCTAGGCCATCTCATTTGAGATATTACCATAATTTTATTATAATTTCCAGCACAGTACCACTATGTGTGCAGCATGGCATCCGATCACGGCCCGATCGGATAGACCATCTCATTTGAGACATTACCACAATTTCATTATAATTTCTAGCACAGTACCACCATGTGTGCGGTATGGCGTTCGATCACGGCTCTGCCATCTCATTTGAGACATCCATAATTTTCATAATTTCATCCACAATACCACCGTGTTCTTACACGGAGTCCGATCTCGGCCCGATCGGCTAGGCCATCTCATTTGAGACATTACCTTTTTCAGTCAATCATCTCACATCGAACTTCTTTCATATACTTTCAATTCATTGGCACTAGTGATTACGATTACAAAGTCATTCTTGGCACTTGGCGTATTTCATAGTTCCAGTCCCCTTTTTCCACATTCAAATATCATTATCATTATCCACAAGAATAAGGCTTCCCATTCAAGACATTAAATTCACATATGAGCAAATTGGGAATCTTAGGCACATAGAGACTTTTCATACAATTTGGCATAACAACCTTTATTTCGATCTTGACATGAAGTCTTAACATTCCTAACACATATTCCACATTTTGAACATATTCTCAAATGGCAAGATGACATGATGAAGCATTTAGAATAAACATTGAACAAACATCCTTCAACACAACCATATTAGGAATAGCCAATTAAATAATGAGCAAGGACTTATTCCAATTATATGAACACCATGGGATTCGATTCTAAGAAGAAGGGAGTTTAGCCAACATACCTCAGTTGAGCTTCTTAGACTCTAATATGATCTGGAATTCTTAGCAACTTTAATCTATTTTAGAAATATAACAAGTTGAACCAAAAACTAGGAAGATGATCATGGTTTTAGCTCATTTGAGCATTTTATCAAACACTAGGTGTGCATTAAGGTTCTAAGGCTCTTTTGTGGAACATTCCATCATTTTTCAACCCACTCTCTACCATTTTTTAGCTCATAACCTTCCCACATACTTCAAGGATACATGCATGCAAGACAACAACCCCAACATCCAATAATTACCTCTCTAATTACATTTTGCAAAATTTTGAAATTGAGAGCTAGGACATAGATTCTTACCTTTAGGGTAAAGACTTCCTTTGTTAATCCTCAATGATTGAGCAAGAATTGATGGATAATGGTTAAAGATTGCTCCCCCACTCTAAGAACTCTCCCTCTCACTCTAAAATATCAGAAATGTGCTCAAAATGGTCTATGGGGTGTGTTTTAATGGAATAAGGTCGGGTTTACAAAACCCCAAAAATGAAGCTCCGGAATGGGTTCTGCAATCGCATATGCAGCCGTATAATGGTTATGCGATCCGCGAAATGACCGCGAAATTGGGGTGCCAAAATTGGAAAAAAAAACTGATCTGGTTTGCGGTCACTATGCGGCCCAGAGACCTGTTCTTCGGTCGAATAATGCACTGCGAAACGGTTCTACGGTCGCATAGCGCACCGCAGAACACTCCCTCCGAAAAATCCCAAGGCGGGTTATGCGACAAGAATGCGGCCCATGAAACGGTTATGCTGTCGCGTAATGGCTGCGAAATTGACATAGAAAATGCCCTAGAAAACTGCCCCACTCTGCAACCAGTCTACGGCCTGCAAAGTGGTTTTGCGGCCGCATAAATGCCTACTTCTGACCAACAGTTTCTTCAACTCCCCAATGCCTACTTTGGCATTACGAAAACCGGGTTTTTAGGAAAACTTTTATGGGGCCTTACAACACCAATACCTAGAAAAAGTACGGTAATTATTGAATCAGTTTCGAATGTGGAAAGCAATTCAAATTCCAAGAGAGGAGAATGCAGAGCCTGGTGCATTAACAAATCTAGGATAAGTAGCCGATGTGTCGAATACAGAAAATGCAATTATAGTGCATTTATTCCATTCAGCGCTCGATCAATTCAAGAGTGAGGTAAAATTTAATAATTTAACGTGGGGTTAGAGAAATGAACTCGTGAATTATTTGCTGTATGGAATATTACCTGAGGATAAAAAATAATCCCAACGGTTACAAATACAAGCAACTCGATACTGTTTAATAGAAGGCAATTTGTATCGAAAGATGTTTGGCGGACCTTTAGCTCGATGCCATGGGCCCTTACAAACAGAATATGTGATGCGAGAGGTAAATGAAGGGCATTGCAGAAATCACACTGGTGGAAGGTCACTAGTAAAAACACTAATAAGAGTAGGGTATTACTGGCCAAAAATGAAAGACGAGGCGGAAAGCTTCGTAAAACGGTGCAATAAATGCCAATGGTATGCAAATAATATGCATCAAACGGTAGAATTACTTCATTCAGTTATCGCACAGTGGCCATTTATGAAGTGGGGAATAGATATCGTAGGTCCTCTGTCACAAGCACTAGGAAAGGTATGATTTTTATTAATTTTAATTGATTATTTTTCTAAGTGGGTGGAAGTAGGTGCCTTCAAATATATAAGAGAAAAGGAAGTTATCGACTTCATCTGGAGGAATATAATATGTAGATTCGGGGTTCCAAGGGAAATTATACGCGATAATGGACCATAATTCGTGGGAGCAAAGGCTATTGATTTTTCCAAAGTATGGAAAATCAAAAGGATTACATCAGCACCATATTATCCCGTAGCTAAAGGACAAGCAGAGTCGACAAATAAAATTATTGTTAACAATATAAAAAATTTATTTGGAAGCATCAAAAGGGCAGAGGCTTGAGGTGCTACTTGGGTTATTATGGGCCTATAGAACAATGACAAAAATAAGCACGGGGGAAACTCCAATTTCACTTGTTTATGGTACTGAGGCGCTAATTCTAGTAGAAATAGGAGAACCAAGCCTGAGGTTTGATCATGCAACTGAACTATCCAATGAGGAAGAACTTCGTACAAATTTAAATTTGGCAGAAGAACGAAGGAAAGCAGATTTAATACGGATTGCAGCGCAAAAGCAAAGGATAGAGCGATATTATAACAGAAGAGCAAATCTTTGATACTTCAAAATTGGGGACTTCGTACTCAAGAAGGTGTTTCAGTCAACACAGGCAGTAAATGCAGGGAAATTAGGTCTGAATTGGGAAGGACCATATCGAGTTCGAGGCATTGCTGGGAAAGGAGCGTACGAGTTGGAGAACATGGACGGGAAAGTGTTACCTTCCAATTAGAATGCATTACGCTTGAAGAAATAATACTTTTGACCAATAACTCAGGTTCAGGTATCCTAAAGTTTATTATTTATTTGTTCATATAATTTTTTATAATATTTTTAGATGATAGGCAAAAATCTAACCCAAACCACATGATGATATTAGACCCAAACGATACGCAGAATACTTAATTATTCTCGGTCAAGGTTTCAATAATTCTGATGTGAAAGGTTCATCACTCATCATCTAAAAAGTTACCCTCGAGTCCCGTGTGTATTTCATTTTCAGGAAAATGAGCGTGAACGGATGTTGATCCAGTGTTCAAGTTTTCATATTTCAAAGCTCAAACACTGGGGGAACTATACATATGGAATCGAATGGAAGAGGCATATCTCAGGAAATTCTCAAAGAACACTTTGAAGAAAAATTCAAATTTTCAAGCTCAAAGATTGAGTGGGAAGTGAAGAATTGAAGAATCAACAAAAAACTCCCAAGAGTTGTAACGACCCAGCCGGTCACTTTGAGTATTTTGCCCTGTTTCCCCTGTTTGATGCTTTACATATGTGTAATTGTGGTTACATGACTTGTTTGGGTGGTTGGTTTGGTTTCGGGGAAGTTTTGGATTGAATTTGGACACTTGGTCCCAAGATTGGGTGCTTAAGTTGCAAGAGTTAACTGGAGATTAGGTTTTGTGTAAACGACTTCGGAATGGTGTTGTGATAATTCCAATAGCTTTGTATGGTGATTTTGTACTTAGGTGTATGTCTGGATTTGGATTTGGAGGTGCCCAGGTTGTTTTGGCTTGAATTGACAAAAGTTAAAAATTAAAGGTTTGGAAGGATGATATGTTTGACCGAGAATTGACCTTGCTAATATCGGATTCGAATTTTGGTTCTGGAGTTGGGATAGGTCCATTGTATCATTTGGGACTTGCATGCAAAATTTGAGTGTTCCAAGTTGTTTAGGCATGTTTGGCGTTAGTTTTGAATTTGGAAATTTGGAGTAGTTCCTTAGGCTTGAATTGCTGTGCAATTTGTGGTTTTGATGTTGTTATGTGTGATTTGAGGCCTATAGTAGGATCGTGTTATACTTTAAGATAGGTTGGTGTGAATGGACGGGGTCCCGGGAGCCTCGGTTGTGTTTCGGATGGGCTTTAGACCATTTCACCATGCTTTGGACTGGTGTTTGCCGATGTCTGGTTTCTTTCTTTGCGACCGCGACAAGGCAGTCACATTCGTAAGGTTGGAATGGGCTAGTTAGTCTCCCTTCTACGCGTTCACGGTGGGAGCTCCGCGTTAGCAAAGCAGCTGAGAGATGGGAGGGAGTTGGCCTACGCATTCGCGAGGTCCAGGTCGCGTGCGCGTAAGGTGTGATGTGGTCTTCATCGTGTTCGCTATGGTGTGAACGCAAATGCAAAGCTGTTTCTCGGCTTGTGAATTTTGGCTTTCGCAATGTGGGTCCCGTGATCACGATGCATATTCCTGGGCAGAGACTTAAATATTTCATTTCGAGGGTTTTGGTTATTTTATCACATTTTGAGATATAGAGTTTGGATTTGGGCGATTTTGGAGGGGATTTTAACGATTTAGATTGGGATTCGAGCCGTTCGGAGGTTGATTCAAACAGAAAAGAATTTTTAGAGTATTGATTTGGCTTTTTGAGGTAAGTATCTTGCATAACCTTGTGTGGGAGAAAACTCTTAGGATTTGGTCGTAATTTCTTATTTGTGTTATGTGGAATGTGATGTGTATACGAGGTGATGAGCGTGTACGTGGGTACTATGTGTGGTTTGTGACCGGAATAGACCTTAGGCTATTAATATCCCTTAAATTGAGGAGGTACTGCATATAAACCATGCTTAATCACTTTGTGGCTACGTGAGGATGATCACTTTGTTTTTAGCTGTAGAAATGCTTTAATTGTTAAAATACTCATCCGCACTTTACTATTTTCACTTGTCCTTGTGCACTTGTTGATCAATTATGAACTCATATCTGTGATAATAGCTTTGGCATTATTTTTTTGTGATTTCGTGGCATATATGGACATGTTGAGCGGATTGTTTGGGTATTGGCACGAGACTTTTGCCGTGCGAGCACGAGGTTTCTTCTGTGTGAGTGTGATTAGTATTGTGGCACGAGGTCTTTGTCATGAGGGCATGAGGTTTCTTCCGTGTGAGTGTGCTTGATATTGGCATGAGGTCTTTGTTGTGCGAGTGTGAGTAATGTTGGCACGAGGTCTTTCTGTATGAATGTGATTGGTATTATGGCACGAGGTCTTTGCCATGCTAGTGAGGTTGACAATGTGGGTGTGAGGTACCATTGGTGGGAATTTCTATTTTAATGACTTGTTGTTGAAGCTGAGTTGTTTTCCTTGTTTATAATTGCTATCACTTGTTCCGATGATATTACTATTGTTGTTTCTGTTATCCTATTTGTTGGTGGCCTTTTTGATTTATTGCACATGTTATTTTGACTAGACATGACTTGAACCTCATCACTACTTCACCGAGGTTAGTCTAGATACTTACTGGGTACCAACGGTGGAGTACTCATACTATCCTTCTGCACATTTTTGTGCAAATCCTTGTGTTGGAGGTAGCGGATCTAGGAAGTGAGCTTCATAGATCATGAGGATTCGAGGTAGCTGCATTGGCCTCCGTAGTCCTTTGAAGTCCTTTCGTTTTTATTTATGCTATCATTTTTTTTATCCGAACAGTATGGTGTATTTAAGATATTCTTATGTATTCAGCTAGAGCTCGTGACTCTATGCTACCTAGTTCTGGGGAGTTATGTTGAGTGTTGCCGCTTCGGCTTGTATTACTTCTATTTTAGCATTTATGTTAAACTATGTTTCGTTATATCTTGCCTTTAATATTGTAAATAACGTTAAGTGATTGGCTTATCTAGTTTTAGAAACTAGGTGCCATCACAACCTCTGCGGAGGAATTTGGGTCGTGACGAGTTGGTATCAGAGCTCTAGGTTCATAGGTTCTACGAGTCATGAGCAAGTTTAGTAGAGTCTTACATATCGGTATGGAGATGTATGTACTTATCTACGAGAGGCTACAAAACTATTAGGAAATTTTTTACTTCTTTCATTCCTTATTGTGCAGATTTATTGATTTCAGAGTTTGAGATTTTGTCTTTCTATTCCCTTGTATATGGTGAAGACACGCTCTACCGGATCGGATAATTAGATACTCGTGCCCCCTGCTAGAGCCGTGAGAGGCCAGGGCCGGGGTAGAGGCCGAGGAGGGGCACGTGCTACAGCTAGAGCGCTACCAGAGTAGTAGTTGTGGAGCCTCCTGCAGGTCCAGTTGAGGGTCAGGAGACTGAGCACGTTGAGCAGGCATCTAGGCAACTTATTTCTATGCAATAACTTCAAGAGACCTTGGCATACTCCTTGAGCATGTTTGGGACTTTGGCTTAGGTACGGTTCATTCTAGTTGCACCAACTACTTCACAGGCTAGGGAGGAGCCCATAATCCCGCCACACATACACTAGAGCAGCCAGCTCAAGCTTATCAAACATCGGGTGTTATGCTGGTACAACCAATAGTTACAGTTCAGCCCAAGGTGGGGCCAATTGTGTCAACAAAGGGGAAGACTAGCTTGGAGAAGTTTCGGAAGTTCCATCCTCCCTATTTCAGTAGAGGGGCTTCTGAGGATGCACCGGATTTATTGGATCAATATCACTGCATTATACATACTAAGGGTGTGGTGGAGTCGACCGGGGTCGACCTTACTACGTTTTAGTTGAAGGGGCCAACATATCGGCGGTGGCAGGCTTATGAGGCGAGCAGGCCAGCAGGCACCACGCCACTTACTTGGTCCCAGTTCTCTGATCTTTTCTTGGGAGAGTTTGTTCCATAGACCCACAACGATGCATTACGCACCGAGTTCGAGCAGTTGCGTCGGGGGGTATGATTGTGTTCGAGTATGCTATGAGGTTCGTAGCATTATCTTGTCACGCATCTGCTTTAGTTTCAACTATTAGAGATAGAGTTTGTAGATTTATTGAAGGACTCACCTATAGCCTAAGATTTGGGATGGCACGGGAGTTAGAGGCTGCGACTTCATTCCTCCAGGTTATGGAGATTGCTAGGAGATTGGAGAATATTCGGGAGCGGGAGAGGGGAGATAGGGAGGCTAAGAAGCCTCGTGGTTCTTGAGGATTTAGTGGTTCCCACTCTTCGGCTGTGATTTGTCATGGTAGAGGTTTTGTCAGTCGGCCAATTCAGTCACGCTTCAGGTTACCCGTAGTGCTCCAGACAGCCAAGGATCCTAGGGTACTCATACTGGACAGCCATCTTTCAGTGCACCTTCTGGACGGGGTTGTTATAGTGGTTATTCTACTCGTCCGGTGTAGACTCAGCTCTAGCAGCCATGCCCGTAGAGGTTGTTTTGAGTGTGGTGATACTAGGCACCTTATTAGAGATTGTCCCAGACTTCGGAGGGGTGGACCTCAGCAGGGTACTCAGGCTATGGTTTTCGCTCCAATTGCTACTCCACCTGCACAACCAGCTAGGGGTGGAGGACAAGTGGGTATAGGACATCCTGGAGAGGGAGGTCAGGCCTATTGTTATGCTTTCCCTAGTAGGACCGAGGTTGTTGCATCAGATGCTATTATTACAGTTATTGTTCCAGTTTGTCATAAAGATGTATCAATTTTATTTGATCCGGGTTCTA
This sequence comes from Nicotiana tabacum, assembly GCF_000715075.1. Lineage (NCBI taxonomy): Eukaryota > Viridiplantae > Streptophyta > Magnoliopsida > Solanales > Solanaceae > Nicotiana > Nicotiana tabacum. The sequence continues at coordinate 65,909,636 of NC_134094.1, read as the reverse complement.
CTTACTCGTATGTGTCCTCCTATTTTGCTTCATATTTGGATATGTCTCATGATTCTTATGATACTCATATTTATTGCACCCTATTCTACACTAGTCAAGACAGGATTCAACTTGTGGTTTCTCTGTTGTTGATGAAAGAGAGTCGCCACCTAATATTTAAAGGTATACTAGGGTACCTATTTAATTGCTAAGTCGTGTTCCTTATAGGTCTGCGAACCGGTGAGACTATGGGTAAGGGTTCTTGTTCTTCTAAGGGGAAGGTGTTAGGCACCCCTTAAAATCTATCTACGATAGCTCCATAGGACTTAGACTAATTTAAGGAATCAGTTGTTTTACACTATGCTTGATTACTATTAGGGCATGGCTTACTGTATATATTAAAGGGAAGGTATATACAAGGGATGTAAGACTTAAGAAAGATGTGAGACTATAAAAGAGATATGGAAGGTTAAAAGAGTTCTGAGAGTGGTCCATATTTTATAAGGCTTGTCATAATGAGATTAAGTTATGGAAGTAATTAACTTAGGGAATAGATGTTTATATGATTCTAAATGATGTTTGTAAGAAAGTGATTCTAAATGTATGTTGATTTAAAAATCTGAGAGGAGCAGTCTTTGAAAATTCATTTGGGGTGACAGTACTTTACTATTTTATAAAAATCCGATTTCGTTCCTTGTTAATAAACCGGCAATTCTTTCTGATTTCCTTTCTGAAAAATGGGGCTATTGTTTCTTTGATTAGATTCTGGGATTCAAAAAAAATCTTTTATGATAGGTGAGTGAACAAGATAAATAAATTCTAATTAGCGGAGTGAAGATAAATTACTAACTAATTCTCTTTAAATCCTATATTAGCTAAAGCTTACCTATATTTCAGGTGATATTAAAGCATAAAGGTAAAGTACATGTTCTAATAGATGAGTGTTAAATACATGATAATGAAATATAATAAAACGACAAAGACAGTAGGCAAAAGTAATAAAGCAGTCAACGAAGCTAAGGAAGAAATAACTAATAACGATGGAAGTGAGGGAAAAGAAAACTGGACTTTGATGGTTGGGCCTCAAGAAGGTAGGCCGAGCAATTGAAAGATGAGGCGATAGCTGACTGGACCCTCCAGGAAATGCAACATGGCTGGTTTGGGCCTGAGTTCCTTAGGAACTCAGCATGCCCAAATATGTACGTGCCCAAAAGAGAAAGAAGGTCATTAGATATATATTTTATATTCTTAGCATATTCAAACATGTATGAAATATATATAGACAAACAACTGGAACAAGAAATTTATCAATATTCGAAAACTATGGGAAATTATATTAATGTGGTAGTTATACTCGGCAAATAATTTACATTGAAAACCTTTCATTGTCATTGAACATTAAACCCCTAAAGAACTAATTGTGTCAATGAATTAAGGGCTAAGGAGGAAGTTCTACTCAAGGTCGATGCCCCTTTGAATCCCCCGACACTTCAAAGTTCCCAAGGGACTCAAGGCCCAGGGCAATGCTTGTGCCGGGGAGGGCAGCCCAACTTAGAGTTAAACTCTACTCCCAAATACCCTTAAACATTAACAACATATTTTCCTTATAGGTTTAAATGCCAATAAGGCCCTTTCAATGTAAACTAAGTTTTATAGCATTACCTACCACAAAACATGCTTTCCCTCCTAACATAAGAACATATAATCTACAATTGATACCAAACAAAATACATATCAGGTGCAATTAAGGATCTGACTTTTGAATGTACATAAGAAAGGAGCAGAAACATCCCAAGCATGTTGTAAAGGTCTGAACACTAGAGAAGAGCATACTCAAAAGGAAAGGCAATCTATACAGGGTCATATATGCAGCAACACGACAGATACAGATGTTCCTGTCTCTGGCAAACCAACTATAAACTGATTGGTTTATCACTAGCACATACATGGGTTGATAATACTACTTAAAACTTTAAAGGTAATTAATGAAGATTCAAATGAAACAGTCATGGCTAAACATTTTTACAGGAGTTATCTATGTATCAGGAACCAGATTAGACTCTCAACATGACTACAAATTCACATATTTGAACATGAAATCCTTAAGGGCTCAACAAAGTTATATCCTTAACAGCATTAGCCCCTAACAGATCATCATGCTCAGACAATATCAACAAAGTACCTAGTAAGATTTAAGGATTGGATCTAGTTTCAAATCAATAACAGGGGAAGGACTGGGTTGGTTCTGGACAAAGCATGAAATCGGGAATCAAATAGGAACATACAGTATTCAGTTAGTTACTCTCTCCGTTTCAATTTATGTTAACCCATTTGACTGGACACGGAGTTTAAGAAAAGAGAGAAGACTTTTAAACTTGTGGTGTAAAATGAGGCACATATATTTTGTATGGCTATAAATTATTGCATAAAAGTAAATTGTTTCCAAATAGGAAAAAAGGTCATTCTTTTTGGCACGGACTAAAAAGAAAATAGGTTCACATAAATTGAAACAGAGGGAGTACATGAATACTTCAAGTGAAGTTATGACTTTATATAGACAGGGAGGTTTGCGCATTCAATATCAAGTTAAACATGTCATGATGAGAGGGAGTTACAGATAAAGGAAAACATTGCATTGAAACAAGTTTAACTTAAACATAAGTCTAGTTTAGCATCTAAGTTGAGGTGGTCACGCTTCTGTTTTCACAAATTATTACTTGATTATAACAGAGTAACTAAGTCCTATTTTAAATGAAAGATAATCTTAAAGATAAAATACATGTTAGATTTTTACAGACCAATAATAACTTAAAGGATTAGAGACAGGGAGGTATTACACCAAGTAGGCTTTGAATTGAATATGCAACTGAAGATGTTAACTAATCAACAGACAACCAAGTTCAACTTAACAACAAATTATTAGTCACTTATAACAAAGAAAAAGGAAACAGGATCATGATTGTTTCATGAAAGAACTATAACTTGATCTCAACAGAAGATGTACAGTAGAGCCATTGGTATTCCTGAAAAGGATAAAGTTCAATTCAAAACAAAACTAAGTCAAAAAATGCAACAATAACCAGATGAGATCACAAAAATACCATAGTGACAATTGAGAAGTTGCTTTCACAGTTTAACAGACACAAGTATAGAGAAGAAAAACATATAAAACACTTAGATTTCATATTTAAGCTAGATGGCATGAATGTAGGAACCTTCATATTCATCTCAGTCATGGTTATCAGATAGTAAACTCAACCACAAGACTAAGAGAGAAGCAACATATAAAAGTAAAAGTCACTGCAGGATCATCAACGAAAGGTTGTGAAGCTTAGGTAAGTATGAACAACCATTCAAAACACATTACATCTCAAACACATAGATTGTTGGAACTCAGAAACAAAAAATCATCAAGAATCACTTAATGACTTTATCAATCATCAATTAAAGACTCAAGAGGTAGGACAAATAATCACGAACAAACATTAAACTCATAAGAACATAAACATTCCCATACGAACACCATAAACAGCTGTAATTCTCTGAAGATAACTAACACATTTATAGAATTCAAAGGAGATGAACAAAAGAGAGAGATGATAGATGGGCTGACCTTTTTGAGGGCAGCAGACCAAACGAAGGCTCCCACAGTTGTTTAAGACCCCAAGAACTCCAAGTTCGAATCAACGACGGTACTCACAAAATGAAGAGAAAACAACAGTAAGGAACTCTAGGCTTTTTGAACTTAAAATTGCTCTTAGATGATATCAGTGTTAGGTCGTAGTGTTCGTGTTTGTGTGTGTTTGGTGAGAGTATTAAAGTCCCCTTTTATAGTGCCATTTAAGGCTCTAGGGCTTCACAAATTCAAAATCAGTAGTGGAGAGTGACGCATGGCAGATGATGAAGCAAATCGAGTGAGAAAAGCTCGAAGACAGAGGGGAATTCAGTGTTGAGTTTACCTGAGAGGGAAAATCGATTATTGATGGATTTGAACCAACGGACAAGCCCTAAAACCCAGAGGTCACTGCGTTTGACCTCTGAGAATAGAATTTCATGATGAATTTCTAAAGAAAGTTCCATGCATGCTCCGATTTGATGGAGTATAATAGGATTTGAAGTTTCACATTTAAGCTTAGGGTTCCAGATTTTAGGCGTTTGAATTTGATCGATGAAATGGGGAAGAAACCGGCGGGATTCGCGGATTCAGAAGCAAAGGAGATGAATCTCTGATCGATTTGTGACCTTGCACAAATTTGTACAAGGTCTGGTGATTGATTTGGTTTGTGAGGTTGAGAGAAAAGAGAGAGGAAGAGGAAAGAGAGGCGGCGAGGTCAGAGAGGAAATGATTTAGGGTTAGGGATTAGGGGTTAGTCTCTGGGGGTTATGTTTGCAAGATGGAATATGGGCCGTTTGATCATTTGATCAACGACCCAGATAAATCGGGGCTTTATGTTTTTTAAAGAAATTTGTTTGGGAAAATTTGGGAACCGTTGGATTTGTGTGATCCAGCGGTGGAGATAATATCTGGTAACGAGTTAGAATTAAAAGAGAAAAATGTGAATAATCGTGGGCCGTTGATGGTTTGGATCAATGGCTTAAATCATTTGTGTTTCCTATGTGAGGGCGGGAGACAGGTGACGTGGCAAGCGTTGATTGGTGCAAATAGTGTTACTTGGATTGCCATGGTGGAAAGAGATGGGTGTTTGGGTTGGGTGTATTTTCGGACTGGGCCTACCAATTGTGCCAAGATTAAATTAAAAAATTGGCCATTTTAACTTTGATTCAAGAATTACAATTGTGGCCTTTTTGTCTTTTAACCCCTTTTGAAATTAATTTAAATAAACTTAATAGTTTTCAATAAATGTGGTAAACATAATAATTATTATATACTACTAATTATTTTAAATTGATTATTTATGGAAATGCTTTATTTTCTGCATGGTAACGCTGATTTTGAATTTTCACATAATAATCTAATTAGCTAGAAATTAAAGAGTAATTTATTAAATTAATTATAGAACCTACGTAATGTATGTAAAAAAAAATATTTTAATAATCTTAAAAATAGTAGATATATTTGTAATTACATAAAGTTAACACTACGCGATTAATTTCAAAACCATCACTTGAATTAATTTGCAAGAATAGGTATTTGTTACTAGAAAACACATTTTTAAGCAAATATACCACTAGGCATGGTGCCTAGTGGCTAATATATAAATAAAATCCCAAAATTGGGTCCAAAGCTTACAAGATGTCCAAAGTTAAATACAAATTGCACAAAACCACTAGCTACTAGAAAGATGAAATAACTAATATCTAAGGAACTAGCTATTACAACATGATAAGCTACATGCTTCATTCTCCAGTCAGTGTATGTGAATCCAATAGCCAGGGGCAAACACCAAGTAGCACTTATCAAGCTCTCACCAGGCGCCAGGGTATGCATTCCATTAGAAATGGACAAGGCTAGCATGAATTCAAAACATTTACACCACTGAATTGAAGCAAGCAAAATCTTCCAACCATTAGTGTTGCTCCAGAATGAACAACTCCATATAGTTTTCCAGTTCAAATCAAGGCAGTATACTGAATTTTCCCAAAGCATCTGATAACTCATCTACTCACTAAACAAGCATAACATGTATACTGAATTATCATCTCCAGAATGAGTGTGTGAACACACTAATACCACTGAAAAATGATAACTCAATACATAATATAACAGAAGGAGCAACAGATGATGTGATGAGTTGTGAAACTGTATTGCATTGTGTAATGTGTGCAAGCATTTATGCACAGAACAAATTGCAGTAGCAGCTTCATGTGAAACTCTGAACCAAGCAATCATAAGTGTAATGAGATACCTTCTGATACCATTGGATCCCAGCTTTGATCCTTCAGAGTAATCTGTAAAATTGGAGTGCACAGTGCATCCAACATTATGATTCTGCATATGGCTATGCAAAGCACAGACCTACTGTTCATCAGTGTTATGCCATGTGATTTTATGTGATAGAACACCACTTGCCTTGCATTAACTAATCCATATAACATTAGAATGTCCCCGGAATAAGCATGAAAACATGCTAATACCACTGAGAAACACCCTAACATTATACAGAATATAGCAACATCAAACAACACAAGGACCAGGCAATTTCAGTTGAGGTCTTCTCATCGGTCAGGCGCTTTCCTTTTAGCCTCTCACCCTCAAATTAGGTATTTGTGATTTTTCAAGATTGATTAGTTTCCTTCCTGCACTAGGCATTTTAGAGAAAGAGTGAAACTGAATGGTACCTGCAAAATAGAAAACAAGGTTAGCTAAAAAATCTGCTACTGTGTTGCCCTCCATTAGGACATGCTGAAAGATCACATTATAATTCTCCTTTATCTCCTTAATCTTCTTCACTTCCTTCCCAATGTTCCAAGGTATGTCCCATTTACCTTCAATAATTTTCTTCATCACCAAGGAATTTGTCTCAATAATGAATGGATGAAGCTGCCTTTGAACACAGTATAATAGTCCTTCCACTATTGCCCTTGCCTCAGCTACTATATTAGTTGAGATCCCTATTTCTTCTGCCATTGAAAATACCACATCTCTAGTACCATTCCTCACAGAGAAACCATAAGAACTTGGCCGAGGATTCCCTCTATAAGCACCATCAGTGTTGCACTTATACATCCTCTCATAAGGTAGCTGCCACGTAATTCTTTTGGTAATAACATAAGGCTTGTAACCTTCAGAGTACCTGACCATTTCTAGCCACAGTAGGGGGATATTAGACAACCAAGGATATCTAACTCTAGCTAGAAAGTATAGAGTTGTGTTCACCTCATGTACAACCCTATGAAATGATACTGCACCTCCTCCATGCTTCATTGAATTCCTCCTCTTCCAAATCTCCCACGTAATAATGGCTGGAACTACTTGAAATAAAGGCTTGAGCTTAGTACAATATTTTGCACTTCACCATGCTCTAATTACCTGATGTACTTTTACTAGATTAATCACCAATCCTGCAGCTTGCAAGAAGACTTTCCATACCCTACTAGCAACATCACTTGTAAGGAAAATATGTTGGAAAGTTTCTTCTTGTGGTGGTAAGCAACACCAACACTTGCCTCCATAGGAAACGACTAATTGGCCAGCTCTCCTCCATATATCATCTGTTGGCACATTCCCTCTCCAAAGCCTCCATAGGAAGAAAGAGATCTTAAATGGCAACCCAATTGTCCATAGCAGCTTATATTCTTGATTTGGATGAGCCCTATGCCTCAATATTTGCTAAGCACTTCCTACTGTAAACTTGCTTGAAGATGTTGGCATCCATTTAGGTGTGTCCCAGCATTCATCAGTATTATCAAAATATACCTCTTGCCTTATATGATCAGCAATATTTTCTGGAAAATCCTCCTCCAACATTTGTTCATTCCATCCATCTTCATCTCTTAATTCTTCCCGTCCTGTAACTCTTCATTGATATTGAACTCTGGTGGTAGTACATGATATAATTCTCCAAGACCAGTCCAATTCTCATGCCAAATGTTTGTAGATCCCCTATTCATTTCCCACAAAATTTCATGTTCAACCCCTTCTCTAGCCTCTAGCATTTTCCTCCACACATGTGATCCTTGTCTAAATTGAACCATAGTTGGCATTTCCTTTTTGCAATATTTGTTCCACATAAAGTTTAACCACAAGGATTTTGATGTCCTAAACCTCCACCACAACTTTGCAAACAAGGCTTTGGATACATCAAATAAAGATCTGAACCCTAATCCTCCTTCTTCCTTTGGAAGACATAAATTGAGCCACTTGGTCTAGTGCTTGCTTCTACCTTCTTCCTTAGTACTCCAAAAGAATCTAGCAAACATCTTGTGCAAATGTACAAGCACATTATCAGGAGAAGCCAACACTGAAAGGATGTGAGTTGGTAAGCTTTGCAACACACTAGTAATAAGTGTAGCTTTACCTCTAAAGGACAGTAATTTTCCTTTCCAATAATGTAGCTTTGCCTCCACCTTTTTAATGAGATCATTGTAATAATCTTTCCTCCTCCTTGTATAAAAGATTGGACACCCTATATAAGTGAAAGGGTAGCTGCCTCTCTGAAATCCAGTTATGGCACCAACATTATGAAACAACTCTCCTTCCACATTAGCATGCATGAAATATGAGCTTTTTGACTTGTTGATCAGCTGTCTAGATGTTTGCTCATACAGTGTAAGAACTTCAACCACTTTGCTCAATGAATATGGATTAGCAGAGGAAAATATGATTGTATCATCAGCATATGCCAAATGATTCAAAGTATCAGACCATTTTGGCACACCAAATCCTCTAAACTTCTTGTCTTCAAATAACTTGTTCAATGATCTAAACAGAACCTCAGCAGAAAGAATAAAGAAGGCTGGAGACAAAGGATCCCCCTGCTTCACCCCTCTTGTAGACTTAAAAAATCCAGATGCTTGCCCATTTATAAGTACGGAATACTAATTGTTTGCCAATAGATTCCAAATCATGTTAATGAAGTGCTCAGCAAATCCCATATTCCTCAATACATGAAGTAGATACTTCTTGACATCCTATCGTAAGCCTTGGCCATGTCTAACTTAATCACAACATTAGCAGGCTTCCCCCTTAGTTTAATATATATGACCATTTCTTGTGTGAGCAATATATTTTCAAAGATACTCCTCCCCTTCACAAAGCTAGACTGATTGGCAGAGATCAAAGAAGGAAGAATCTTCTCCAATCTATCATGTAATACCCTAGAGATCACCTTATTAATGAAGTTACTAAGACTTATAGGCCTTAGATCTGAGAAAGTTTGAACCTGAGGTTTCTCGGGCAGGAGAACAAGATTTGTGTGTGCTACTGACTTTGGCAAAGATGCACCTCCATAGAACTCTATCAGTAACCTGAAGATGTCCTCCCCTACAATATCCCAACAATGCTGGTAAAATAATCTAGTAAAACCATCAGGGCCACTTGCACTATCTCCACTTAGTGCATATACTGCACTCTTAACTTCATCAATGGTAGGAAACTTGCAAAGCTCCAAATTCTGCTCTATAGTTACCATATTAGGCACATTGTTCAGTAGCTCAAAACTTGTAGAATCCCCTTCTTGTATGAATTGTTTTTGGAAGAAATCTATTGCAACATTAGCCATGAGATCTTGAGATTCCAACCAATCACCATCTCCATTATGAATTCTTTTGAGTTGTAATTTCTGTCTCTTGCCATTCACATGGTTATGAAAGAACCTTGTGTTTCTGTCTCCTTCAGCAAACCAATTCATACCAGCCTTTTGCTTCCAATACTGCTCCTCAATGCTCAAGTATTTTTTCAATTCAGCTTATGCTTGTTAAAGGACTATTCTGTTCTCCACTGTTGGTTCTTCTTCAAACAGCATCTCTTTAATTCTAACCACATCTTCTCTAATAGCCAACTGCTTGAATATATCACCCTAAGTGAGTTTACTCCATTTAGAAAGAGCAATCTTACCCCTCTTCAACTTTTGCTTGAACATCAAGAATGGATCTCCAATGAAATCAGCCATCCAATTCTGCCTAACCACCTCCATAAAGGTTTCATGTTTTGTCTAGACATTCAAGAACTTGAATGGTTTTACAAATTTCACTCTTCTCCATAACTCATCAAGAGTGGAGCATGATCTGAGCCAGTTCTGATGAGATTGTCACGACCCAAATCGATGAGCCGTGACGGGCACCCGGTACCTTACTCAACCAAGTACCAACGTAACATATCTTTCTTATTATATCATCATAGGTAAGTGGGCCAAAAGGGGCATCATGAGATAACCAGAGTAAATATAAGGGAATACCCGATATAGAATGACCCAACCTGATATAGAAACTCATACTTGTGACATACGGGCCTATAAGGCCAATGTGATCCTTTATATACTTGAAACATAGGCCGACAAGGCCATACAAGTATCCGTATACATGACATGTCTACAAGTCTCTAAGAGTACATAATTATCATAAAGGTCGGGATAGGGCCCCGCCATACCAAATAATACACGTCCAAATCATACTGACCAAACAAGCAACTCCGGAGCAAATGGAGCGCACCAACATCTTCCGCTGAGCTGATAGCTTACTTAGAGGACTCTCGACCTGTCTATCGGGACCTGCGGGCATGAAACACAGCGTCTCCAAGAAAAAGAGATGTTAGTACAAATAATGTACCGAGTATGTAAGGAATGAAAATCAGTAAATAATAGATATGAGAGAAACATAGAGTAAAAGACTCGACATGTAAGTCCGAATAACTCTGTGAATCATTAATATTTATAATGTCATGCATATATATATAAATGTCATACCATGCTTAGGTATATGCGTTCATAACATCGTCAAGCCTCTGAGGGCATCCCATCATATCATCTCGACCACTGTGAGAAAATCATATATATATATATATATATATATATATATATATATATATATATATATATATATATATATATATATATATATATATATATATATATATATATATATATATATATATATATATATATATATATATATATATATATATATATATATATATATATATATATATATATATATATATATATATATATATATATAGGTCAATGTACGTGTATAAATGAATGCAATGCATGAGAAGTACGTCAATAAAATCTCTCGGACCGTATACAATGCTATCTGGTCATGGGTCAATGTACGTGTATAAATGAATGCAATGCATGAGAAGTACGTCAATAAAATCTCTCGGACCGTCATGAGACCATTATGCCTCTGATTAATATCATGAAATAAACTTTATCAACTTACGTATTTTCTAAGACCCGTGAACAGATGATAGAATAATAAGACATATGGGGAATCAAGAACATAGGAACCTTTAGTATTTCTATGAATAGAGTCATTTATGGAAGTTGTGCATTTGCTCGTTTCGTTTGTATCGTATGGATCATGCCAAAAAGAAAGAAGGGATAGCCTTAACATACCTGAACTGATTCTCTTGATAATTCCTCTAACACACGTCAATTATGGTAAATCACGTAAAGGCGGATCGAAGTAGGGAAAAATCCATTTGATATTCTTGAGAAAGATTGTAACGTACTTCCTTAGAATCGCAAATCCCACGTTGATATAGTATTAAGTAGTCTTCAGTATGAAATTTTTGAAGCAAATCACGTTGCTATTGAAGAATATGATCTCTTAAGAATTTGCTGAAACCTTCTTCATTACTTTGTAGAGATTAGAAAGTGAATTTAGAGAATTATTTAACCTTTGAATGTGGGCCCCACATTGTAGATGACTTAGCCAAACTTTTCTCTACATGTGCCACCTAGTTATATGACTTAAGAGTCATAAATTTGGGCTTCCACATTAAGGGATGATTGCCCCCCCCCCAAATCTTATCCACCAAATATCTTAATTAGTTTGTTAATCCCCCACTAATCCAATAAATAATCAATTACCCACATAATTAAGAATTATCTCAAATTACTTAAAATACTACTTACTTTTAACACACTTTATACTCCTTACTATCATAGTCATGTGGTACCTTGTACGGCATTAGTCCATAAATGTCGGGTGTTATATCTCGGACCGTATTTTATCCCAAATTGAAAACCTTCAACGAAACTCATTTTCTTTGATTCTCTTACCCTCTCACCTTCACAAATTTACTTATCACTTATTTGAAATAGCGTAATACTTATAACCTCAAAATAATCTTGTCCCGAGCTTACGTCGATTATCTTACGATAAAACGTTAACGTAGGAAAATGCGGAATGTAATATCTCATTTCCGAGCTTATATCAATTTACTTATGGCGTACTTCCATGTACGAAAACATGGGGTGTAACATCATTCCCCCCTTTGGAACATTCGCCCTCGAATGTTGACTGATGCACTTATCATTCTTATAACCTATGTCTTCCAAATACTTTAGTACTCTTCTTGCCATCTAGGCAACTGTTCTGTGAATAAATCCAATGGCCAGAGCATTCCCCCTTTAGGCATCTTTCTCACACCACGACATGTGGTCCGAATCCTTCCAATCTCGTAACTGTTGCTACCTTCTATCATGCAGCCTATACGACTTTGACCTTGTACGTGCACCTATGCGACTTTTCTCTCCCTTTTCCCTCCACCTTTTAGCCAATCTCTAGGCCTCACTTTGTAAACATATACAGAGCTTGATAAGATGTCCCTCTGGCATCTATGGGTATACTGAAGTTCTTCGCTCGATACTTTGTCGAACTTACGAATATTGCTATATCTTATTTCATAGACCCAGTTATCTATTCATATGACTTTACTGCATCTAGGTAGGTCATACTATACCATAACTCTTACTTCGATTTATCTTACTGAGGTCTGCTACCAAACTCCACGTTACTTTTGTTGCTTGTCCTATATGTATAAATCTAAGTCCTTTAATGCTTCCTCATTACTGTTCACCTTAAGAATGATGGTCTAATCTCATCTCATACTTTATAACTTTTATCCATCCATTGTTGATTCACCTTAATACCGATAACTTGACCTCTTATGTAATACTACCGCTAGGGCTCATGTCTCATCGAGGAACATCTGAAATGATTAGACTGATCCACCTGGGGGCTATACCATGCTTCCATAACCATATTTCATAGTATCCCAATGTGATTCATCCTATGGGGGGTTATTCTAATCCCGTACAACTCATGAAATCCCCCTTTTTTTTCTTCAAATCATAATTCAATCGAAGGCCCAAACATCATCCTTTATCTATCACAATTATACCCTCATTCTACTACGAGGGCAACATTCCATATCTTCTAAATGCTATTAGTCTTAGACTCCTTTGAGTTCATTCAGGCTATACTAAGCTTTGTATAACTTAGAGAAACTATCATATCTTCTTGTCTTCATGGGCTTAATCCTGAGGACTTATCCATTCTCGTCATCTTCTCACTCACCCTTTCTTATCCTTACTCCTGTATTCCTAAAACCTTGTCGCTTTACCATACTTTAGCTTGCGACCTACACATATCTATTTATATTATTCGCCACCTTCCTTCAACTTGCTTGCACCATAAATTTTCTTATGTTATTCTGGAATATCAAGCGAGACATCACATTGTCTCCAACTCTTCTTTGATCTCTTAACTAGATCTCTCGGCACCTAGAAACCATAGGCTGGAAGATATGCCACTGACGATGCCGCTATCATTCCTGGATACTAAATCCCCGCGCTTCAAGCCTTCAATCCGAAGTATGAACTGTTCACAACCTTCTGTATTTGAGTATCTCGTACGTTGTTTACCTTTACCTTAAAATCTCACATCATATCTTCTATCTCTTTCATGACCTCCCTTCCACATAGGTATAATTCACATCCACAACTTGAAGCTCTTATTAGAACACTTGCACCTTTGGTGCATACACAATCTGATGGGAGCTTTATGCTGACTTCTTATAAGGCCGGTACTCTTCTAACTGGCTTTATCGTAGGGCCGTTATAGAATGTGGCTATTGTACTATCTCTCTTGTACCTCTGATATTAAGAGTGATTCTACAATGTTCTCAATCATGATGTCTATAACTTTCTGGGTCCAATAATCAGACTCCTAATTTACTTAGTTGATGTAACTTTTTTGTTTCATCTTCCTTCTGATCGGCCTTTATGTAGGCTTAAGCTATCTCCCGATCTGTGGCTTTTGGTATTAGCTATTACTTTAGCCTTTCATGGGCGCTATGGAATATCCATGATACAATCTTTTAACAATTCAATCCTTCGTCTATGACCTGGACTCAATTCTTTCTTTTAACTTATACCATAGTCTTTTACAATTATATGCTTGTCAACATATATACTGCTTGTATAATACTCCGAAATATTAAGTGCGTTCATAACGTAACTAACTCTAGATCATTGATCGAATAATTCCTTTTCGTTCCTTCTCAGCTTTTTTTAAACGTAAGCTATTACTTTTCCTAGTCTTTATGCCTCCTTGTTGCGTGCCTACTTAGCTTATCTTAGTTCCCACACATGCCGAAAGTTTCGTGCAACTCATATGATCTCGAATATTACTTTTGATTTTACTTCCCGTTCATTAGCCACGATAGGTGCTACTTTCTTTTGGAGTCCATACAAGTTTTACATGACCATTTCTCCTTGAAGTTACCATGTTTATGTTGAAGCCTTCTTCCTTATTTCCTCAGCTAGTCATTCATTGTAGTACTTAGGGAGGACCCTCTGATTCTTGTAAAGCTGCGAGCTTATTACATCGTATTCCGATAGAATTTTTGATGTTCGTACTCACCTATAATTATCCTTAGTTACTTACCTCGACACTCATGTGCTCGTATGATTGCTTATGAACTGAAGTTTTTACTGTCTTCCCAGTGGGACTCTCTTTTATTTTCGTAACACTCATGCGGTACCTTTAACTTCCTCAACTCCTATCTGAATATATCTCAAGTATTACAATGACATAACTGCAAGGTTGAATTTACTATATTAGGTTTTACTATGTTTATCTTGCACGATCTGCTGATTTGTCTGTAACCTCTTGTCTAGCCATAACTAGTCTCTTCCTGAATCAACTACTAACTACTCGTTGGCCCATTCTCATATCAATATTCTGCGTAATCTTTCTTGGGTTTTTTCCTTTGTCTTAACTTATCTCTCGCACTGGCTCCTTATCTATTAATAACATCTCGAGCAGGAACCCTTACTTCCTCTCCTTGACATCCTCTTTTCATAATGTTCTGAAATCGTAGCATATCTGTAGGCTTTGAATAAGTGCAATCTTATCCCTTTCTCATTTTTTTCGCATTCTTCCTTTACCATTCCATAGTTACTAGAACCACTTAATTCTGACTTAATTCCATATCACTACATATTCTGCCCTTTAGGGGAGTACTAACATTTAGTGCTACGATGATCTACGTATAAATGTTTTACCTCTTCATCTTTGGCATCTTTTCACATCATCGATGATCCTTACTCACCTCGCGATAATCCTTCTGTACCAAGGATAACAAATTTTCTTACTCGCGAGGGTGACACTTAGTATAACTGGCACATACAGTTCCTTAAGCTTAACTTTGCTCATATTACTTGCTTTAGGTAAGTGTCTTCCAAAATGACCTTTAAAGGGTATTATTCTGTCGTCCATTCTATTTTCGTCGGGACGCAATCTCTGAAATTCTCATGATGCCGACTATTACTCAGTCCCTAGTTCATGTTTAGTTTATCTTGTTCATCAGTTTCATCAGTCCATGCTGATTTCTTATTACTCTGGGGTCTAACTTTTCCTTTTGGTAATCACGTTGGAGTCACGAACTTATTTCTCGAAATGAGGATATGACTTTATGGCCTATACTTTTTTGTTGTCTCAAGGCCTGTCACCTCTCTTCGTTTCCTTCACTTGACTATAGACTTTGTAATACTGTCATCTTTTTGATCTACCGTTGTCATCCATGTATCACATCTTACTCATAATGCTTCATTAACTCTCTTCTTATTTCCCGCTAACATTTATGTCTATCCCTTTATTCTAAAAACTCGAACAAGACATTCTTTTGCTTTTAGCTCCCCTTACTCCATCTACTGGCTCTTCGAGTTGCCTAACATTCTTTCTCTACTAAGGATGAGAGCCACACTAAGGTAATATTTATCCCTTCAAGGCTTCCAGTGCCTATCTTTGTAGTACTCATATCTAGCTATACTATTTCAGAGTGCACCCTCTGGGTGTCTCACAAGGATATCTATTAGCACATTTGCAATATCCTTCGGAAATGTCAGCTAACACTAATAATCCATCCACCATTTTGGGTTACCCTAACCCCAGTTAGATCCTGATATCCTGCCATCTTTTATACTACTTCTATTAGCCCCCATAGGACATAAATGAGATGGGTGTGGCCAATTGTACATACCTCTGTTATTGTTGAAGGTAACTCAAAAGGCTTATATTCCTCTTCCTGAATTGTAAATACTAATAATCTTCATTAGCTGGGTACCTCATACCCTTTATTACCTTGCTTCTTTTACTTGTTGAAACTTATATCTACCTCCTGGATCTCTCATTGCTTTTCACCATATGGGTAGATATTCTTACCTTAAGGCTCCTTATCAAGAAGCTTACACACATGTTCTACTGAAAACTTCACATTTACTCATCATAAGCATGATGAAAAAATCGAGTTCCTCTGACTTAACTCTTCCACAGCTATATCTCTTACCAACCGTCTTTCTGGATATAGGTATAGTTGTATTACGAATACGATAGAGTTTAGGAAATTGAGTTCTTACAACTGAGCTCTACCATACGATCTAGAGTAAGAAGAAAGAGTGACAATCCTAAATGCCTTGTAGCCTCCTACTTATAAGTGTGGTGCACAACACACCCATAAATAAGACTCTACTAGACACGGCTTGTAGACTCCCTAGGACAGAACTGCTCTGATGCTACTTTTTGTCACGACCCAAACCGATGGGCCGCGACCGGCACCCGGTACCTTACTCAACTGAGTACCAACATAACGTATCTTTCTTATTACATCATCATAAGTAAGTGGGCCAGAAGGGGCATCATAAGATAACCAGAGTAAACATGAGGGAATACCCGACATAGAACGACCCAACCTGACATTGAAACTCATACTTGTGACATACGGGCCTATAAGGCCAATGTGATCCTTTATATACTTAAAACATAGGCAGACAAGGCCATTCAAGTATCTGTATACATGACATCTGTCTACAAGCCTTTGAGAGTACATAATTATCATAAAGGTCGAGACAGGGCTCCGCCATACAAAACAATACACGTCCGAATCATACTGACAAAACAAGCAACTTCGGAGCAAATAGAGCGCACCAACATCTTCCGCTGAGCTGATAGCCTACTTAGAGGACTCTCGACCTGTTTATAGGGACATGCGGGCATGAAACGCAGCATCCCCAAGCAAATGGGACGTCAGTACAAATAATGTACCGAGTATGTAAGGAATCAAAATCAGTAAATAATAGACATGAGAGAAACGTGGAGTAAAACACTCGACATGTAAGTCTGAATACCTCTGTGAATCATTAATATTTATAATGTTATGCATATGTGTATAAATGTCATACCATGCTTAGGTATATGCGTTCATAATATCGTCAAGCCTCTGAGGGCATCCCATCATATCATCTCGGCCACTGTGGCCAAATCATCAACGTATACCAGCTGATCAGGTGGTGGTGCGTATATAACGCCATAACCTTTTTTCATATCCCATATATATATATAATATACGCGTATATAACAACATTTAGTCATTGGTCAATGTACATGTATAAATGCATGAAATGCATAAGAATTATATATACAATGCCATCTGGTCATGGATCAATGTACATGTATAAATGAATGCAATGCATGAGAAGTACGTCAATAAAATCCCTCGGAACGTCATAAGACCATTATGCCTCTGATTAATATCATAAAATAAATTTTATCAACTTACGTATTTTTTGAGACCCATGAACAGACGATAGAATAATAAGACATATGGGGAATCAAGAACATAGGAACCTCTAGTGTTTCTATGAATAGAGTCATTTATGAAAGTTGTGCATTTGCTCATTTCATTTGTATCGTATGGATCATGCCAAAAAGAAAGAAGGGATAGCCTTAACATACCTGAACTGATTCTCTTGACAATTCCTCTAACACACGTCAATTACGGCAAATCACGTAACGGCAGATCGAAGCAGGGAAAATTTCATATGATATTCTTGAGAAAGATTGTACCGTACTTCCTTAGAATCACAAATCCCACGTTGATATAGTATTAAGTAGTCTTTAGTATGAAATGTTTGAAGCAAATCACGTTGCTATTGAAGAATATGATCTCTTGAGAATTTGCTGAAACCTTCTTCATTAGTTTGTAGAGATTATAAAGTGAATTTAGAGAATTATTTAACCTTTGGATGTAGGCCCCACATTTTAGATGACTTAGCCAAACTTTTCTCTATATGTGCCACCTAGTTATATGACTTAAGAGTCATAAATTTGGGCTTCCACGTTAAGGGGTGATGCCCTCCCCCCCTCCCCTTAATCTTATCCACCAAATATCTTAATTAGTTTGTTAATATCCAACTAATCCAATAATTAATCAATTACCCACATAATTAAGAATTATCTCAAATTACTTAAAATATTACTTACTTTTAACACACTTTATACACCTTACTGTCATGGCCATGTGGTACCTTGTATGGCACTAGTCCATAAATGCCAGGTGTTATAGCTCGGACCATATTTTATCCCAAATTGACAACCTTCAACGAAACTCATTTTCTTTGATTTGCTACCCTCTCACCTTCACAAATTTACTTATCACTTGTTTGAAATAGCGTAATACTTATAACCTCAAAATAATCTTGTCCAAAGCTTACGTCGATTACCTTACGATGAAATTTTAACGTACGAAAATGCGGAATGTAATATCTCATTTCCGAGCTTATATCAATTTATTTATGGCGTACTTCCACGGATGAAAACATGGGGTGTAACAGAGATTCTCCACCTCTATATGAAGGAATAGGTTTTGGAAAGGCAAGTTCACAAGTATTCTATCCAACCTTTTGAAGATGCATTCTTCATTAGGCCTTCCATTCCACCAAGTGAAAGGACTGCCCTTATACCCAAGATCAAACAGTTCACAAGAATTTATACTAAAAGCAAAATCTTCATATTCTGGAGGATACACAGGCAGTCCTCCTATCTTCTCTTCCTCATCAAGAATCACATTAAAATCCCCTCCAACCAACCAATGCAATTTCATATCACTAGCTAGATAATATATATTGTCCCACAACTCTAACCTTTCCAATGATGAACATTTTGCATACACAAAAGTCATCATAATGTGCTTTCCTATATCCTGATGATATATCCTGATAGTCAGCTGCTATTCAGTATCCATCAACAAATCCCATTCCACCACAACATCAAAAAATAACCATATCTTCCCATTCATATTTGAAATTGTAGCTTCCATTTCTAGCCTCCTTCTATACCTCTGAATATATCTTGTCTTTTGAAATGGCTCCATTAGTGCAACAATGAATAAGCCATGTTCCCTTTGTATATTTATAACCCTCTGAAAGGCAAGCTGAGTCTTAACCGACCTTATGTTCCATATTAGAGTTTTAATCATCATCTTGTTGTCGAGGCTGCCCTCTTGGGCAAAATTCTAGTAGGTGGTTGTGGCTCCTTGGCTTGTATTTTCTTTTTTCCTTTCTTTCCACTTTTACCTGAAACTCTAGGTGACAAATCCCCTTCTCTTGCTACATCTTTAAAGTTCCCAGCAATGGATTCATCATCACCTTCATCTTCATATTGTTGTTGTTGATCTACCATAGCATTCTGAATGTCCACAGGCAGCTCCTTGTAAGTGATTATATCATGTAATATTTGATTTGCAGACTTCAAAGGTACATTGGTTTGTATCTGCATTGGTGATCCAGTTCCAGAAGCTCATGTTATAGGCACTGTCTCAATTGCATCTGAGTCACTGGGTACTATGGCTTGCTCAATCTGATCATGTGCCTTTCTTTTGGCCTCCTTCAATATATCAGCATTGCTCTCCATCCTCCCCTGATTCTCCTGTATCACTTTGAATTGAAGATCATAGATAGAACCCAAACTAGGGTTCACTATAGCAGAATTCCCAGAAAACACTGTTCCATTGAGATCACCCCCCTTCTTATCGACTGTTTGATGGTCTGACCCTATTGTATCCTTCAATACCTCCATATTAACATCCCCAACTTGGTCCCTCCTTAAATCATACACTGGAACCCCATCAACAGTGGCCCAAATCTCCCTAGAATCTCTAGGGTTTACTGTTCCATTAGCCTGTTTCTTGGCTAATGGTGCAGTAGCTGATCTCCTATGATTTCCTGCTTCTTTTGATGTCCCTCTATCATCTCCAACTGGTGGAACTGCTTTCTTGACCTTAGAACTCGATTGATCATCAACCCTAGTTCTTGAATTTCTAGGGTTTACTGTAGTTAGAGCCAAACTACCTGTTTTTTGTGTCTGATTATTTCCTTTATCCTCCATGTCTCCTGTTGCATTTGTTGACCCTATCTGAGCTTCCATTTCATCAGCTTCATCACTCCATAAAGTTTTCCCAGAATTTACTTTATTATGCTCCTCCAATTGTCCCGAATTCTCGTAGGTTTGTGAAGGTACCTCATGGCATGATTGATTGATTATCACATTGAGCTCCCTTAAATCCTCCTTGCTAGTACCAAACCTTCTATGCACCCACTAAATTATAGACTCTTTGTTCATCCTCTTATCAATCCCTGCCTCAATAGAACTAGGATAACTAGCCTTAGCTAATTCTTGATTACCTTTCACACCTGGTGATTGAGTCCCTGTTTGACTAGGCTTCACATTATTTTCCTTATTAGCTGCCTCAACTGCTTCCTTCTTGACACGCCAAGCTGCCATCTCAATCCCAGTCCCAGTAGGTTTAGGACTTAAGGTACCCTCCTGATTGTCCTTACCATGGTCCTCAACCCTAATCCTTGAATCATTAGGATTAGAATTTCCTCCCTTAGCCGCTGAAATATTCCTAGACCCTTTAGGAGAACTGGAATTTTCCTTGTTATTCACCTGCTCCTTCTCCTGATCCTTCTTATATTTATCTCCTTGTTGCTTCTTGTGTTGTTCATTATTACTATTATCTCCTTTGCCATCAGTGATCCTCAACGTTGGTGGAGCAATTTCCTCAAGCTCCAATGCATTAAATTTGTTCTTTGTAGTTACTGCCTCAACCTTAGCCTTTCCCTTGCCATTGTTAGGTTCCTTCTCCTTTGTGTTGTCAATGATATAACCCCTCTTATCATGTTGGTATTTATTTTTCCTTTCTTTCATCCACTCGTGCGTGGATGGATTAGCAATAAGTTTCCCTACAACTTTACCACTAGTTAATACCTTTGTAGAAGCAGCAGCTGTGCCAATTACTTCTTGCTCATTCTTCTTATCATTGCCTTGATCCTCAAACTGCCTCAACTCTGGATTAATAACCCAGCACTCTTCTTCTTTGTGACCTTGTTTCTTGCATGACTTACAATACTTAAGCATATAATCATACCTAATTTTGATCCATTTAAACTTCTCGGGTCCAGACTCATCCTCCTCCTCTTCAATTTTGATCCTTTGAGGAATATTTGACAACAAATTCACCTCAACCTTCACATTAGCACAACTTGGTCGAGTTCCATTTTGAGTAGCCAAGTCCACATGAAGTGGCCTTCCTACTTCCCTAGCTAGAGAGAACACAAATTCCTTGCCGAAAAGGTTAGGTGGTAAATCATGAAAGGAAATCCAAGTAATGGCGACAAGAGTTTCCTCACTAGGTTTCCACCATGGATTCCACTTAGTACAACGCATCTGCCACATCTCATTTTGTATTTTCAAATAAAAAGCAGCTTATATAAAAGATGAATATAATCCTCCATTAATGAAAGTTTAATTAATACATGGCTATCTTCTATCAATCCAACTGAGCACTGCCCTTTAAGTTCACATTGAATTGGAATAGTTTTACGTAAGTCTTGAATCCCAGGCTTACCATACGAGAATTTTCCCAATACTGCTATGTTTAATCCTTGTTGTGCGATGGATTGACGAACTTCCTGCTTCTTCTAACGTACAATGGGCTCACCATGAAGGTATTCAATAGGTTTTAGGGCTATGCTAGATTGCAATTGCATGGGCGCATTTAATGAAGTAGGCTGTAATAGATATGCATAAGTTTGGACTGGATTAGGGTTTGTAGCTGTTGTTTGGGGCTGTAGGGAGGGGGAAGACGATAGACCAGCCTCAGAAGGAGGCTGGCCAGTGGCCAGAGAAGCCATGAAAACTAGGTTTAGGCATCAAGTTTAGGGTTTTTTCATGAGAGAGAAGAGAGCATTTTTGTTCCAAACTTTTTCACCTATGGTATATTTTCTAGTGGACTTCTTTTTTTTTTTTTACTCGAAAACACATTTAAAATATTTGTTGTAAATTATTAAGTATAAATAAATAAATTTAAAATGGGAGGGTCAAAATTGGCCGTCAACACTATTTATGTGTCTACACCCATTAGGGATTCTATTATGGTAGACCATATCTATCTCTCTTGTTTGTTCACTATTGGAGGCTATATGACAAGGGTTGATCTTCTTTTACTTAATATGGTAGATTTTGATGTGATTTTGCGCATAGATTGGTTGTCACCATATCACGATATTCTTGATTCACACTAAGATCGTGACGTTGGCTATACCGGGATTGTCGAGGTTGTAGTGGAGTGGTTCATTGGTCTATGTTCCTAGTAGGGTAGTGTCCTTTTTGAAGGAACAACGGATGGTTGAGAAGGGGTGCTTGGCATAGTTAGCCTTTATGAGGGATGTTAGTGTTGATACTCCTACCGTTGAGTCAGTTCCAGTAGTGAGTGAGTTTCAAGATGTGTTTCAAGCAAACCTACCGGGCATGCCACCCAATAGGGACATTGATTTTAGTATTGACTTGGTGTCGGGCACTTACCCCATATCTATCCCACCATATCGCTTGGAATCAATGGAGTTGAAAGAATTAAAGGAACAACTTCAGAAGTTGCTTGGTAAGGGTTTCGTCAGGCCAAGTGTTTCACCTTGGGGTGCTCCAGTTCTATTTGTGAAGAATAAAGATGGTTCCATAAGGATGTGCATTGACTACAAGCAGCTGAACAAGTTTACTATCAAGAACAAGTACCCGCTACCATGTAGTGATGATTTATTTGATCAGCTTTAGGGTGTTAGGGTATTCTCGAAGATTGATTTGAGATCGGGGTACCATCAGTTGAAGATCCGGGCTTCAGACATTTCGAAGAAGGCTTTTAGGACCCGCTATGGTCATTATGAAGTTTTGGTGATGTTTTTTGGGCAGACCAATGCCCCTGCAACCTTCATGCACTTGATGAACATCGTATTTTAGCCATATTTGGACTCTTTTGTCATAGTATTTATTGATGATATATTGGTGTATTCTCGCAGCCGAGAGGACCATGAGTTTCATTTGAGGATCAGACTTTGAGGGAGAATAAGCTATATTCTAAATTCTCGAAGTGTGAGTTTTGGTTAGACTCGGTGGCATTCTTGGGCCACATGGTATCAATAAGGGGATCAAGGTGGATTCGAAGAAGATTGAGGCAGTTCAGAGTTGGCCCAGACCGTCTACTGCTAATGAGAACTAAAGTTTGCATGGGTGTGGAGGGGTTTTCATCAATAGCAACCCAATTGACTAGATTGATGCAAAAGGGTGCCCCATTCAGGTGGTCTGTCGAGTGTGAGGAGAGCTTTCGGAAGCTCAAAATTGCCTTGACTATAGTTCCAGTTCTAGTTTTGCCTTCAGCATCGGGTTCTTATTCAGTTTATTTGATGCTTTATGGATTGTCATTGGGTGTGTGCTGATGCATGAGGGTAGAGTTATTGCTTATGCTTTGCGTCAGTTGAAGCCCCATGAGAAGAACTACCCAGCGCACGATTTGGAGTTGGCAGCCGTTGTGCACGTGCTTAAGATTTGGAAGCACTATCTTTACGGTGTATCTTGTGAGGTGTTCACGAATCACAGGATTCTTCAGCACTTATTCAAGCAAAACAATTTGAATTTGAGGCAGCAAAGGTGGTTAGAGCTACTAAAGGACTACGATATCACCTTTCTTTATCATCCCGGGAAGGCCAATGTGGTGGCTGACCCATTGAGTAGGAAGGCTGAGAGCATGGGTAGTCTTTCTTTTATCCCAGCTAGGGAGAGACTGTTAGCTTTGGATGTTCAGGCTTTGGCCAACAAGTTTGTGAGGTTGGATATTTTGGAACCTAGTAGGGTTCTTGATTATGTTGTATCACGGTTGTCCTTATTTGAGCTCATCAAGGCACGTCATCATGATGATCCCCACTTTCTTGTCCTAAAGGACACGGTGTAGCACGGTGATGCTAGGGAGATGACTATTGGAGATGATGGGGGTATTGAGATTGCAGGGTCGGATCTATATTCCGAATGTGGATGGGTTGCTAGAGCTGAATCTTGAGGAGGCCCATAGTTTGCGGTATTCAATTTGTCCGGGCCGCAAAGATGTACCATGATTTGAAGCAGTACTACTGGTGGAGAAGAATAAAGAAATATATTATGGAGTATGTTGCTCGGTGTTTGAACTGTCAGCAGGTGAATTACCAGCATTAGAGACAGGGTAGTTTACTTCAGAGGCTTGATATTCTGGAGTGGAAGTGGGAGCTTATCACTATGGATTTTGTAGTTGGACTTCCATGAACCTTGAGGTGATTTGATGCAGTGTGGGTCAATGTGGACAAACTGACCAAGTTTGTAAACTTTATTCCAGTCATGACTACCTACTCTTCAGAGCAGCTAGCTTGGATTTATCTTCGTGATATTGTTCACCTTCGTGGTGTTCCCTTGTCTATTATCTCGGATCGAGGTACAGAGTTTATATTGCATTTTTGGAGAGCAGTGCAGCGTGAGTTGTGTACACAGGTCAAGCTGAGTATTGCATTTCATCCCCAGACAGACGGGCAGTCCGAGCGTACTATTCAGATATTAGAGGACATGTTACGCGCATGTGTCATTGATGTCAGGGTTCATGGGATGATTTTCTACCATTAGTAGAGTTTGCCTACAATAATAGCTATTAGTCGAGCATCTACATGGCTCCGTAAGAGGCCTTATATGGGAGGCGATGTCGTTCTCCAATTGGTTTGTTTGAGCCTGGGGAGGCTAGGTTTTTGGGCATTGATTTGGTCTGTGATGCTTTAGAGAAGGTGAAGTTGATTCAGGAGCGGCTTCATATAGTGCAGTCCAGGCAGAAGGGTTATGCTGACAGGAAGGTTAGTTATGTGGCATATATGGTGGGTGAGAAGGTTCTACTCATAGTTTCTCCCATGAAGGGTGTGATGAGGTTCGGAAGGAAGGGCAAGTTGAGCTCTAGGTATATTGTTCCTTTTGAGGTTCTTGAGAGACTTATCATGTGGAGCCGATAGCCATTTTGGACCGGCAGGTTCGAAAGTTGAGGTCGAAGAACATAGCATTGGTGAAGGTTTATTGGAGAGGTCAGCCGGTTGTGGAGGCTACTTGGGAAACCGAGTAGAAGATTTGGAGCAAATATTCTCACCTTTTTGAGACACTATGTAGGATTCTAGACTCATTCGAGGACATACATTTTTTAAGAGAGGGAGAATGTAATGACCCACCCGGTCATTTATAGTATTTTATCCTCGTTTCCTATGTTTGATGCTTTACGTATGTGTAATTATGGTTACATGACTTGCCGGGGTGGATGATTTGGTTTCAGGGAAATTTTGGATTGAATTGGGACACTTAGTCCCAAGGTAGGGTCCTTAACTTGTAAGAGTTGACCAGAGTTTGACTTTTGTGTAGACAACTCCGAAATGGTATTTTGATGATTCCAATCGCTTCATATGGTGATTTTGGACTTAGGCATATGTCTACATTTGGATTTGGAGGTTCCTTGGTTGTTTTGTTTTAAATTGGCAAAAGTTCGGAAATTGAAGGTTTGGAAGGTTCATAGGTTCGACCGAGAGTTGACCTTATTGATATCGGGCTCATGTTATATATTAGGATTGGTTGGTGTGATTAGACAGGGTTCCGGGGGGTCTTGGGTGTGTTTTGGATGGGCTTCAGACCATTTCACCATGTTTTGGACTACTGCTGGCTGATGTATGGTTTCCTTCCTTGTGATCGCGACAAGGAAGTCTTATTCGCGGAAGGTTGGAGTGGGCTGGGATGTAGCCCTTCTATGCGTTCACGGTGGGGGCTCCGCGTTCGCAAAGCAGCTAAAAGCTGGGAGGGAGTTGGCCTACGTGTTTGCAAGGTCCAGGCCGTGTTCACGTAGGGTGTGATGTGGTCTTCATCGCGCTCGCGATGGTGTGAGCACGAACACGAAGCTATTTTCTGGGCTGGTGAATATTGGCCTTCGCAATCGCGATGTGGGTCCCGCGATCACGATGCATATGCCTGGGCAGAGACTTAAATATTTCATTTAGAGGGTTTTGGTTATTTTATCACATTTTGAGATATAGAGCTCAGATTTGGGTGATTTTGGAGGGGATTTTCACGATTTGGATTGGGATTCGAGCTATCCGGAGGTTGATTCACGTGGGAAGGGATTTTTAGAGTACTGATTTGGCTTGTTAAATGTAAGTATCTTACCTAACCTTGTGTGGGAAAAACCCCTTAGGACTTGGCTATAATTGTTTAATTGTGTTATGTGGAATACGACGTGTACACGAGGTGCCGAGCGTGTACATGCTATGTGTGGGTTGTGACCGCAATGGACCTTAGGCTATTAATATGCCTTAATTTGAGGATGTATTGCATTTGAACCATGCTTAATCACTTTGTGGCTACGTGAGCATGATCACTATACTTGTTTTTAGCTCTAGAAATGCTTTAATTGTTAAATTACCCATCCACACTTTACTATTTTTCACTTGTCCTTTTGCACTTGTTGATATATTATGAACTCATATTTGTGATGATATATTTGGCATTATTGTTTGTGATTTTGTGGCACATGTGGACACGTTCAGCTAATTGTTTGGGTATTGGCATGAGGTTTTTGTCGTGCGAGTGTGATTGGTATTGTGGCACAAGGTCTTGGCCATGTGGGCACGAGGTTTATTCCGTGAGAGTGTGTTTGATATTAGCATGAGGTCTTTGCCGTGTGAGTGTGAGTAATGTTTGCACGAGGTCTTTGCCTTGCGAGCATGAGTAATATTTGCACGAAGTCTTTGCTTTGCGAGTATGATTGGTACTTTGGCACGAGGTCGTTGTCGTGCAAATGAGGCGGACAATGTGGGTGTGAGGTATCATTAGTATGAATTTCTATTTTAATGACTTGTTGTTGAAGTTGAGTTCTTTTCCTTATTTTTAACTGTTATCACTTGTTCTGATGATATTATTGTTATTGTTTCTGTTATCATATTTGTTGCCAGCCTTTTGATTTATTGCACAGGTTATTTTGACTAGTGAGTATCACATGACTTGAATTATGTCACTACTTCACCGAGGTTAGTCTAGATACTTACTGTGTACCGATCGTGGTGTACTCACACTACACTTTTATATATTTTTGTGCAGATCTAGATGTTGGAGGTAGTGGATCTAGGCAGTGAGAGCTTAACGGATAGTGAGGATTCAATGTAGCTACATTGACCATCGCAATCCTTTGAAGTCCTTTCCTTTTTATTTATACTGTCATTTTGTTATCCGAACAGTATGGTGTATTTGTGATATTCTTATGTATTCATCTTGAGCTCGTGACTCTATACCACTTAGTTCTGGGGAGTTTTGTTGAGTATTGCCACTTCGGCTTGTATTCTGTTAAAATCTGTTTCGTTATATTTTACCTTTATTGTTTTAAATAATGATAAGTGATCCGCTTACCTAGTTTTAGAAATTAGGTTCCATTACGACCAAGTGGAGGAGTTTGGGTCGTGACAAGAGCTATTAAATTAAGACTACAAAAATAGTCACAGGATAAATATGCCCATACTTGTAAACCTGCTAACAGAAAGCAGTTATGAAAATATTGTTTATGAATATTTGCTTTGAAAGTTCAAACAAAACTTTTTCATAAATTACCTCATATTTCATATTCTTACACCAACATGAAGATGAGACGTCATCTTCATCAGTGTCGATTGCATAAAAAGGCCCTCTTTTATTAGAAACACCCTGTTTATTTAGTCACAACATATTAAAGCATTCATTCTACTTAGATAATGCGTAAAAAGGCTTGAAAATTAAAGAGCAAAAGAATATATAAAACTTGCTGAAAGTCAAATTTGATGTTGATAAAAGTTTCCAAAAAAACAAAAAATACAATATCCAAGAACATCTAAGAAACTGTCGAAAAACAAAAATTAGGAGCATCTTGGGAATGAGCGGAAGGATCAACTGGGGGACTTGAAGACGAAAGTTGAGGATCAACAGGATTAGCCTCCGAACCGTCTTTGCTTAAATCACCCTTGGAGCATTCATCCTCGGGAGTAGAAAAACTTTGACGTTGCTGAGTAGCCTCAATTGCTTCTTTAGCCATGGTAATCTCAGCTTTGAGTTCAAAGCCTTCTTGGCTAGCCTCAGTCAAAGATTCAAGACGAGTGTTCAGGAAGGCCCAACTCACTTCTAGAGTTAGTTTGTCCTCGAGAGCCTCGTTGCCTTTCTCTAGTTGTTCAATTTAAGCCCCCAACTCTTCTTTTTCAGCTTCAGTAGCATCATATGAAACCTCCAAATGTTCCAATGTAGTTTCATGGAATTTAACTCTTTTGGAGGAGGCATGAAGATCTTCTTGAGCTTGGGTCAATGCTTGGACCAGATCACCCGCCTACACAAATTTTTGATTCAGAAGTTCTTTCAAACTTCGAATCTCCTCAGTAGCCCTTGAATGTTGCTCCGCAAAAGCGGCCTTCATCCTTGCTTTTTCCTTTTCTAATTGATTAGCTGATGCTCCAAAGTCTCTTCGTCTCTGGGCAAGATATCCTTCTCTAGTTGGAGGCTCTCAAATTACTCTTTCCAGTTGTCAGCTTCTGTGCCTAACTCCGCAACTTGCTGCTCAGTCCAAGCCAATCTCCTCATCAGCTCCATACCTGTTAAGTTGATATGTAAAAAGAAGAGGGGAAAGGTATTATAAAACAAAAGAAGGAATAAATTAAAGAAGTAAGAGAGAAAACACATACCTTGAGAGCTATGTGAATCACATCGTTCATCAAAGTAATGGAGGAGTGGGAGTTAAGTTGTTTCCTCTCAAGGGGGCCAATTAGAGACTTCAGTAACTTGATACCCTCGGGGACTTCAATCATAACTTGTTTCATACCTCCTCCGGTGGAAGGACCAGCTTCATCTTCAGGGACAGCCACGAGAGAAGCAGTAGGAGCAATAGGACTCATAGGAAGAGTATTGGCAAATTCTTCCTCTTCACCCTCAAATCCTTGAGCAACAAGTCTTTCAACAGGGCTTGAAGAAGGGTTCAAAGCAGGCTCAACATCTTCTTCCTCCGAATTTCTAGAGGGATATCTTTAGACTCATCAACCAAGTGAAAAGGCATGGAGTCTGAAGGCTAACTTTGAGGGATGTTGGATTTATCATCCAAAGCGAATTGCCTCTAACTCGAGGCCTCTTCACTAAGGAGCCTTCTTCTTCTTATTCCTATTCAATAGAGGCAAGGGGTTCTTTATCCTTCCTCTTCGAAGAGGACACATTCAAAATCCACTTCTGAGTAGTGTTAACATCAAGTCTAACTGCGAGAGTGGGAGAGGGACAAACTCCCCAAGTTGCAAATCCTGAAAATCAAAAAGAATATCAAAATAAGCATAAAACATTCACAGTAAAATAAAGTAACATACCGTAGGTTTTGAATTTCCACCCAAATTTTTGTTAAAGAAATTTCCAAGTTCTTTGCTCTATAGGATCAGTGGATAACATCTCTTCTACCTAATCACGAAAGTAAGGAAGCTCACTAAAAACTTCCATAATTGCTGGAAAAGAAGAAAATACGAGTGAGAAGGTTAGTGTTCTAAGAATGATAAAATGGTAGAATGAAAAAATAAAGGAAAATACTGACGTGCAAAATTTCACTTTTCGGGAAAAGGTATATTCTCTTCTCCTACCAAAGTATGAGTTGGGCCAACAACGAACCAAGCATACTAGCCTCGGTCACGATCATCTTCAGGACCAACCAAGACGTGCTTACTTCCGGCGTCGAGTGTGAAAACACCCGCGCGAAAGAGTTTTGGGAAATACAGATAGAGGAGATGTTGAAAAGTAAAATGGGCAGAAACTAAGCCTGATAAGTAACGAAGGCATGCTACCGCCCTCCATATTATCAGGCCTATCTACTCAAGGCAAACATCAAAATAGTGGTATGTGGTTATCATCAAAATAGCGGTAGGTGGTTATTCGATTATCAATGCTAGGGGCTATGATTGGAAAATCAGGTTTTCAATAGAATTCTCTACGTATGAGAGGAAGAAGACTATACTTAATGATGGAAGGATAGCGGTCAACAGGGTTAAGTTCAGCTATGGAGGAAACTTCTTTATTCCACGCCTAACAATCAGAAATAAAAGAATATTCCTGGGGAACAATCTCTGAAACTAAAGGTTCAATCAGTGGTTCATTTCTATCCTTGGCTTTGGAAGAATATCTAGGAGTGGTTGTCGATTTACCTTTAGAGGAAGAAGAAGGTTTTGAAGAATTCTTCTTAGAAGAAGAAGTGCTCCGACTCGATATGGAACCTAGTCCACAAAACCTACCACCTCTGTTACTATTTCTAACCGGAGCCATAGTAGAAGGGAGTTCATCCACTATAATAGCGCAACGAGGATCGGAGGATGAAGAAGGGCGTGAAGATTAGGAAGCCGTTGTTAAGTAAAAATAGAAGCACAAAGAGAAAGAGAGAGTTGCAAAGAAGATTCAATAAAACGAAAAAGAGTAGAAGAAGTTTTGGCTGGCGCATGATGCGTTACTTATAAGGAAAAAAATTCATCATGGACCGCCATCATGGAACCTTCACGTCGAATTCACACAGCCGTAGAAACCCTAAAAAGTTGTTGCAAACTGCAGAGCCAATCACAATAAGACACGTGTCTCAAGCATTAAATGGAAGAGACATACATCTATTCGCTTCTGAAGCAAATCATAATGATATCGGGAAGAGGTGGAAAGACATTCCTTCCATAAATAAACTCTCCACTTCTCAAATATTCAGTTGAGAATATTCAGAAAGTAGGAGACTATCTGTATTGGTAGAAAAATAGACTGGCAATGTGGACTAATGATATGCTAAGGCATAAGAGTTAAAACAATAAAGAAGAATGAATATTAGAGAAGGCATGAGTCAAACACCCATGGGATCGTCAACAAAGATACCATACCATACAGCTGAAAAAGAGAAAATAGGTACGGAATGGATAATTAAAGGCCATGAAAATGGAAGGTTCATTAATAGCCACGAATATGGGAAAAATTCAGCATAATCCCTGATTATGCGCGATTGGTTGTTACTACCATAACCGTTACGAATCACCCATGTAACGGTAATCAATATAATAAATATTAGTAATGAGCAGGAATTAAGTAGGGTGAAACAGTTACAAATTGTACTCTTTCATAAATCCCATTACCTTATCTTGTAGTCCCATCAAGAAATTTACAAAGCTATACTATCAATTGCTTATACTTTACTACTCTCTGCTACTAAAAAATCATATTCTTTCCTATGGAAGAAAGCTGCAATAATCAATAAGATTTCTTTTCCCTCGTTCTCTCAATATTGCTTTCCATTATTTTCAATTTTTTATATATGGAAAATTAAAGTAAAATTGGTTATTAGAAACCCGAATTATTCTTTTATTTTCTTTGACCACAAAAATTATTTTTTAGTTAAACACATGTGTACCATGGAACTCACACCACAAACTAGGATCTCTTTAACTGAGGTTTGGCCGAATTGGTTTCGAGAATCTTGCTTTTTTTATGTTCCTCACAGCAGAGACTAACTCCACCAAACTAATGTTGAAATTGTAATCGAACAACCAGGGATAACTTGAATCCCGGGACCCCAACGGCTCTTTTTCTTGCAAAGTTCTGCTACTTCACCCACGATCAGTCCTTCTATCTGGTCCAATTCTTTCCAGGGACTGATAACCTCTAACTACACATCATTGCCTTGAATGTGAATCCGACCTTTCGTTAGACACACGGTTGAATATGGCTTCTAGATGGCCTCTAGTCTGCATCGAGGTCAATTTTGGACCTCTC
Source organism: Nicotiana tabacum (assembly GCF_000715075.1). NCBI lineage: Eukaryota > Viridiplantae > Streptophyta > Magnoliopsida > Solanales > Solanaceae > Nicotiana > Nicotiana tabacum. Next base: position 65,877,758 of record NC_134094.1, on the reverse strand, counting down.
TAGTTTCCGATCACGATTTCGAACTTTGAAAGACACTGGGAAACCTAACTGATCATCTTCAATTTTAATTTTAGATTCATAGCGGTTATGGACCATATGGTTTCTCAAAATTCCAACAAGCCTTCCTCCAACTTCTGTGTGCATCAGAGCTTAAAGGATTAAGGGCCTTGGTAAATGATTCAGTTGCCCATTCATCTGGTACTGCCGGTAATATTAATCTCTCATTTTGGAACCTAATCACGAGCAGTCGAAGTAACTCTAGCTCTCCTTGAGCGATTATGAAAATGTCTAATTTTTGAGCTTGGACTTTCTTTGCTCCAGCATGAGCTTTGATAAAAGAATCTGCAAACATTTCAAAAGAATTAATTGACTATGCAAGTAAAAGTGAATACCATGTTAAAGCCTCTTTCGTTAGGGTTTCCACATATTTTTTTAGAAAAGCTTATTCAATCTTATCTGGAGCCAAATCGTTCCCCTTCACAGCTGTGGTATACATTGTAATGTGTTTCTACGATCCGATGTTCTAATCATATTTTTGAAAATCCGACATCTTAAACCTCTTTAGGATCAACTCCAAGGCAACACTTGGTTTGAATAGAAACTCTATATACTTCTTTGAGTCCGGGCCCTTTAGGACCGGAGGTGCTCCCGGGGTTTGATCCATCCGAGCTTGAAATTCTTCAGCATTCTGATCTATTCGAGCATTTATTTCTCTCATGCACCTCATGAGCTCGGTCTTGAAAGGATCGTCCCTGTTGTTTTCATTTCGAGATCCATTACCTGCCCTGCCTACTTGGTTGTTGTTCGGTCTAAACTCCCCCTTGAAGTAATGTTACCAGTTCTTGGAACCGTTTGATTATTAGTCATGCCATGAGGGGATCAAACTCCACCATTTGAAATATTTGAAGCCACCAATAACGCTTGTTGAAGCTCAGTCATTATCCGGTCCTGTCTTGAGAGATAGTTCATAATTTTTTATTGTCGTGCTCTCAAAACTTTTACGGTATCGGCCACAGGCTCATCATCCAAATCATCAAGAGTAGGACTTCTCGCATGTCGAGTATTTATTTCCACCCGACTCAGAGTTGATTCATTCCCATCAATATGGGTTTCACTAGTTGAATCGTCCTATTGAGTCTCATCGTATAAATTGTCCACATGATCATTGTTGTTGTTCGTACCAATATTGAGCAAATTATTGACATCATTTTGTGCCATAGCAGTACTATGCTTAAAACAACTTTAAAGCATGTTAGTAAAAGATGAGCATTTCAAAATAGCACCATAATCGTCCAGGCCCCACGATGGGCACCAAAACTGTTTATCCGTAAAAAGGTACAGTTGAATTTGTATACGTGATTTATAGACACGTGGATTAAGTTGATCTAATTAATGAAATAATGAAGAAGAAAGAAAATAAAACAATAGGAAAGAATAAACCTGAGATTCAGGTTTATCCCACCGGAATCAAGAATAATTAGAAAACTTCGATATTAGCCTTATATAAAACTTAAGAAAAGGAGAGAAAGAGAGATAGCTTTTGTGATTCTAGTATTTCGTGTCCTCACAATGAGTACAAATATTGCTATTTATAGTTAAATCGAAGGAGACAAGATCCCAAAATCACGCCCTCTTAACGATGAATAAAAACCCCTCTTGATGACTGTATAATATTGGGAATAAATGCTGTGAATTTTTATAACGGTTGCTCCTTTATTGCTGCACTTTCCAACTTGTACCTTACTTTCAAATTCTCTTCTCCGATCCTCGTGTTTTAGGAATCTAAACAATACCGCTCACATGATTGTATCGAGTATTAACTATCTGCTGACTCATCTCCACTCTGTCATCACTGCCAAATGTCTGCTCGAGAGACGTCCACGTGTAAACTGCAAATTTTACCCAATATAAGGGGAGCAAAATGGGAAGCTCCCCGAGAGGGATAAAAAGAAGATTAAGCTATCTTAAACGACTTATTTTAATTTATAATTTATGAATAAATAAAGAGAAAAAAAACTTTTTTCTTCCTTAATAAGTTGACAATAAGTAAGTTTTACTAATCGTTTTATACTCTGAGCCGTGCGTAAGCCGCTTAACTCCCACTTGGCAATTTTTTAAGACGCATAATGGCCTTCTGCCCTACTCTTTTGACCTTTTATTTGCGATGTAAGATCATCTAATTAATGGTGCCCCCCATAGCCGGAAGCCCTAAAATAATGTCTTAAGATAATTTACTCCTAGGCTACAGCTGCTTTAACTTGCATAAAATAAACTCTCTCAAATGATTAAAACAAGTGATTGGGTAGTGATTATCAATTACCAAGTTTGCTTGCTTTTATCTCCAATATAATTTATTATTATTATATAAATATATGTAACACTAGATGTATGGACCTTTATTTATAAAACCATGATTGGAAAGTCAACAGCACTAAGGGCCCTGGCCTCCTTTGCATATTTGACGCGTGTGCGCAAAACGAACTGTCTGTTCAATTTAAAAGGATATAATTAGCTATGATTAACCAAAAAAGAAAGGTACAAAATTCTTGCTTGGTGAAGTCAAATTTACAAAGTTATTGGATGATAGTGGGAGGTATCTTTTGCTAATATCCTTTGAGTTGGAGAGTCTCCAATCAAATACAATAAGATATAATACTTTTATTATAAGGGTATTAAGTTACTCTATCACCCCCAATTTATTTAACACTCCTATTTTTTGAGATTCATATTTTTTAGTTTTGATTGTATCCGAACATTAGAATATTTAAATTTTTTGAAATAAAATTTATATATTGGAAACTACGTAAAATGTACTATAAGTCACAAGAATTAATAATTTAAAATAATTAAAACATATATAAAAAATTACGATTAAAGAACAACTCATTTGACTTTCGAAATCCGAATAATGTTGTATACAGGTAAAAATCGGGCTCATGATACACTCCGGCCTTCATTAGGGTCAAACGGGCTCGAAGATGATTGCGAAGGATCGGGATTGAAGTAAAGGTCTCATCGAGTCAGAATCCGGGGGCACGCTGTGTGCCTTCGAAAATATCGGGGTCATGAGTCGAGATCGATCCAAATCCTGGAAGACTTCGGGTAATCGAACACGACCAACAGGAGGTCGTAATATCCGCGACCGGCCAAATATCACGGTGTGGATCTCGAAACGTAACGATGAAGAACCGGCAATCCATTAAACACAAAATTGTTTACCTTTTATAAAGTTGTACTTAGAGTAGGATTCTCCTACTACATAAAGGGGGGCCTAATAATTCATTAAATGGGATAACACGCATTCCAAAGCAATATATTATTATTTCCACTGTTATTGTAATCTTTTTCTCCCGTTCATCAAAATTGTCCATTGTGAGCCTGGATCGAAGGTGAATGCTTCACCAAGGTTGGAATCATCCTCCTCGCGTGGTTTGAAATTATTGTATCTTTACTTGTCCATTCTAACTCGATTTATCATTTTGTATCAAATTAATCCACATATCCTTAAAACCACATATAAATTTAATTGTTATCCGATTTTGAGGGTAAACAGTTTGGCGCCCATTGTGGGGCTAAGGATAATAGTGGCAATTTGATAATAATTTCCATAACACACCCTACTTCACACTTGTTCTTTGAAGTATCTTTGATTTCAGGTCAAAGATTAAAATGTCAAACTCCCAATCTCCCCTTCTAAAAGTGGACGCTGAGTCCGGTCATCATGGAGAGAATAATAATATAGTACCCAATGGTGAGGTACCACCTGCTGACCCCATTGGAATTTCGGTCGCGGACCCGATCGACGCTAACTCACATGTGGCCATCAACGCGAATCTACCTACCGACCCCGAGAACAGCGTCCGCGGTGGAGCCCGATCAATAGCCCAAAATACATAAGACATTAGAGGGGATGGGGTCAACTTGCGAATGATTTTCGAAATGTTGCAGGCTCAACAGGTAGCGATAGCTCAGCTGCAGAACTAGAGTCGTACCCGCAGCAGGGTCGAGCCAGAGCTGCCGCTAAAAGCCACTCATAGAAGCGAGCCGGTCGTGGAAAGGCCGAGTGATGTTGAGTCCGGGTCTAACCCCGAGATTATAAGAATGCTCGAGGAGTTGACAAAATGGGTAGAATCGGGGGAGAAAAAAATCTAAGCCAATGACAAAAAGGTGGAGACCTACAATTCCAGGGTAG